>NC_092050.1:12520484-12855484 GCF_003086295.3 Arachis hypogaea
AAATTGTAACACATTTAGTATCCATTGAAGTTCACAAGTTGTGTTGGCAAGTGCACGATATTCTGCTTCCGTGGAAGAGCGGGCAACGGTGGTTTGTTTCTTGGTCTTCCAAGAGACTAAAGAACTGCCTAAGAAGAAACAATAACCTGTTAAAGATCGCCGAGTGTCAGGACATCCGGCCCAATCAGAGTCACTGAAGCCGAAAAGCTGAATTTCTGATTCCCTTGGAAAGAAAAGTCCTTTGCCGGGACTAGTTTTCAGATATCGTAACACATGCTTGGTAGCTTGAAGATGAGATCCAGTAGGAGATGCCATGAATTGACTTAATTGTTGAGTGGCATACATGATGTCCGGTCGAGTAGTGGTGAGATAGATAAGACGGCCAACCAAACGACGATATACAAAAGGGTCGGATAGCAAGGGACTTTTGTCTTGATATAGTCTTGTGGTACTATCCATTGGAACAGAGGCAGGTTTAGCACCTAATAAATCAGAATCATACAAAAGATCAAGACAATATTTTCTCTGAGATAAACAAATTCCCTTCTCTGGTTGAGCAACTTCAATACCCAAAAAATATTTTAATGGGCCCAAGTCTTTAATTCGGAAGTGTTGGTGTAAAATAGACTTAATGGCAGCAAGTTCAGAAATGGAATTACTAGTGAGAACAATGTCGTCAACATAGACTAAAAGGATAGAAATTTGATCACCAATGAATTTGACAAATAAACTATAATCAGATGAGGTCTGATATCCATGAGATAGCAAAAGATGAGAAAGTTTGTCATACCACATACGACTAGATTGTCGTAAACCATACAGTGACTTTAGTAGCTTACAGCATTGATTCGGTTGAGGAGATATAAATTCGGGTGGCAGAGTCATATAAACATCCTCAGAAAGATCCCCATGTAAGAAAGCATTATTGACATCCAACTGATGTATAGGCCAATGCTTCATAGAGGCCAATGCCAAAACTAATCTGATAGTGGCAGGCTTGACAACAGGGGAGAAAGTTTCCAAGAAATCAACACCTTCAGTTTGAGTGAACCCTTTAGCCACAAGGCGTGCTTTATATCGATCAACTGAACCATCAGGCTTGCGTTTGATGCGATAGACCCATTTACAGCCAACCGGCTTGACCCCTGCAGGGCAATCAACAAGACGCCAAGTTTTGTTCAGCTCAAGAGCATCCAATTCATCTTTCATAGCACTACGCCAATTAGAGTGTTGATTGGCATCCTTAAAAGACTTTGGCTCAACGTCAGAATGTAGAGATAAAAGAAACCTTTTATGTGAAGATGAAAGAGAAGAAAAAGACATGACCGAAGATAAAAGATACTTGCACTTTGAGGGAGATTGATTTGTAGAGATGAGAGAGGAATTACACAAGTAATCAGAGAGATATGCTGGAGGTCGGTGAGGCCGGTCGGAATGACGAGGATGGGGTTGCTCAGGTGGTGAAGAAGGTGACGGGGGATGAGAAGGTGATGGTGGACTGGTGTCTAGTGTTGAAAGTGATTCGGTGGTCATGGGTTCAACTTGGTTAGGAAACGATAGTGAGGAAGAAGGAGAGGTTGTTGGAGAAAATAAAGAACTAGGTGGAGTTGGGTCAATGGGTATAGGTGAGGGTTCAACTAGAAGACTAAATGAATCTTGTTTTTGAGAAGGTGTGTTTGTCAATGTTGGGCTGAGTGTCTGGAATTGGACATTTTTTGTGACTAAGGGCAAGATCTTTTCATAAAAAATCACGTTTTTAGAAATCTCAATTCTTTTATCTTCTAAAACATAAATAATATACCCTTTAAAACCAGATTGAAAGCTAATAAATACAGCATTTTTGGCTCTTAGATCAAATTTTGATCTATTTGCCATTTGGGTAGAAACAAAACATAAGCATCCAAAAACTTTAATGTCATGATAATTTGGTGGATGATTGAATAAAATCTCAAATGGTGTTTTAAAATTAATTGCGGATGATGGAACTCTATTAAGTAAATAAACAGCATGTCTAACAGCATAAGACCAAAAAGATGATGGTAAATTAGATTGAAACATAAGAGCACGAGCTATATTCAAAATATGTTGATGCTTGCGTTCTACCCTTCCATTTTGTTGAGGAGTTTCAACACAACTACGTTGATGAATAATGCCCTTTGAAGCATAAAAATCAGGTAAAATAAATTCTGGTCCATTATCGGAACGAATAGTTTTGACTTTGGAGTTGAATTGTGTTTCAATTAAAGTAATAAAATTTTTTATTTGATTCTGCACTTCTCCTTTTGATTTTAATAAAGTAACCCATGTAAAGCGGCTAAAATCATCAACAATAGTAAAAAAATATTTATGATTATGAATAGAATTTTGTCGAAACAGACCCCAAATATCAAAGTGTAATAAATCAAAACTTGCATTGGCTTTGTTAAAACTTTGAGAAAATGAAAGTTTCTTTTGTTTAGAAAGATGACAAATGTCACAAGCCTCATCATGATGCATAGAGATAAAAGGAAATTGTTTATGTAAATGATTAAGTCTTTGCCCAGAAAGGTGTCCTAAACGAAAATGCCATATATTGGAAGGTGTAATGGGTGGAGATTGGATGGAATTTATGGAGTGTGTAGTGGATGAATTTTTACCGAAATTGGGTTCAAAGACATATAATCCCTCTCTCATTCTGGCCAAATCAATTGTCCCCAAATTGTTGCTCTGTAGAGTGCAAGAAGAAGATGAAAAAGTGAGTTCACATATGAGTGTTGAAGTAATTTTTGAAACAGAGATAATATTAAAGTTGAAATGAGGTAAATAAAGAACATCATGAAGAACCAAGGATGGTGAAAATTGAACGATGCCTTTATAAGAAACAGTAGTTCGAGAACCATTTGGTAAATGAACAATAATAGGAGAAATTTGTGTGTAAGAAATAAACCAAGACAAATTTGATGCAATGTGATCTGTGGCACCAGAATCAATGATCCAAGTATTCAAGAATGAATCTCAATTTGAAGAATTGTTAACAGTAGAAAAGGTATTGAAAGAACAAAGATAATGAGTAGTTGGACTTGGCAGAAGCTCAAGTTGATTTGAAGGACGAGCTTCTTCATTGAAAGGAAGTGCCATGAAAGAAAAGTGTGGGCTGACGAAAGGTCCAAAAGAGACTCCGGATGAAGTTGCTGGTGAGCCCTTTCTCCTTGATCCATGGATGTCAGCAGAGCTCAAGAGGAGCTCTGATACCATAATAAAATTGTGAAAGAATAGGAAAATAAAATAATTGTGAAAGAAAAAGATGAAGAAATTTTTATTGATTGTTGATTGAATGAATTGTGAACTATGAAAGTAAAATTAAGTATATATAGAGTATTGGCCTATGAAAGATAAAAGTAGATAAAGATAAGATATAGAGATAAAGATAAAGATAACTATAAGATAAGATAAAGACTAAATTATCATTTAATTTGTGTATTCTGTTGGGCTGAATTTGTGGGCCGTGAGACGTCTTTATTGTTGTCATGGGCTAAGGTGAAAGAGTGGTTTAATATTTTGTAACCACTGAGTATAAAAAAGTTGAGAATAAATGCAGGCGAAATCTAAAAGAAAAACAGAAAATAGAGAGATGTATAAGCAGTAAATAACAAAACAAACAATACATAAATGAGCATAGCAATAAGTAATATGTAGATGCTAAGATTGTTCGGTACTTACTTAGACCATCTTCAATAAGAAACTCATCTCAATTCTTATTTATGGTTCATTTGTCATAAAAAGTAACTCCACATTAGCTTTTGTGTCATAAACAGTAAATAGGAACTCAAAACATATCTCTCTTCTCCATTAGGAGGAACTAACTTTAGTCCCTATTGTGGTCTCACTTAATTAATTAATTAAAATATTTAAAATTAATGTAATTATTTTTTTAAATAATATTATTTAAATTTATAAATTTAAAAATAATTCACTATTAAAAGATATTAATATTAAAAAAATTCATATGTAACAATAATACACAATATATAATTCGGGATTACACTAATTTGTAAAATTACTTAATACAAAGAAAAACATAATTAAGCTCTATAGTTGACGACAAGCATTGTGAAATTGTCATATGTGTTTAATCAAGTCCTCTTTCAATTGTCTATACTGCTGCCTATTTTAAAGTTGGGCATTTTTTTTAGAGAAATTGATGGTACGGTGCAAAATCTTCCTCTCCCAACTGAGATTGTGTTAAGCCATTTTCGACATGGTCATATTCTAAGGCTTGAGCAAAATTTTCTGTATAAGTCTCTTTCATCATCAACAATCATATTATGCAATATAATACAAGCTCTCATTATGTTAGCAAACTTCTTCTTTTCCCAAAAGCGCCCAATGCATGTAGTCAATGCTACCTAACATGCCAGGAAAGTCACGACTCTCCGCCATTTGTAGCAGGCGTTGTACATCATTTGGATTTGGTTTTCGCAAGTATTCATCCTCAAACACCGAAATGACACCTTCAACAAATTTTTCCAAGCATTCAATTGTAGTGCTCTCGCCTATGCGCACATAATCATCAACAGCATCGGCTGCTACGCCATATGCTAATATCCGTATCGCAGCGGTGTATTTTTTGAGTGGTGACAAGCCTCTTCTTCCCGTTGCATCAACCCTCTGTTGGAAATACGGATAAACGTTTGAGAGAGCGTCTACTATCCAAAGGAACACATGTCTTCTCATTCGAAATCTCTATCGGAAAATGTCAGCATTATACAATAACTGTGAATTCGACTCCAAAATGTTTCGCCCTTTTGGTCGGTACCAACTATAGGGTCGGTTGAAATATTCAACCATGCACTGATCAACATCTCATCCTCTTTCCATTGCCAGTGTTGAATACTATCTTGCTTACGATTTTCAATGTCATCTTCATTGAGGTCGATAGCATCTAATCCACGAGGGTTGGCAAAATCTGAATATTGTGAATTTGGACTACATTGTATCGGAGTCTGAGGGGATGAGTTAGAAGAGCCACCAACACCAGATGAGCTATGTCTCGATGCATTGAATTGAGTTGAAAACGGCAATGATGTTGGAGCAACATTTCCAATAGAAGGATTAAATATGGATGAAAATGGAAAATGTGGTGTTTGTGAATTTTGATTTTGTGGTTGGAACATAGAAAATTAATTATTATAAGGAGCTTGAAAATTAAAATTAGGAAGATTTTGTGGATTTGGATTTTGAAATGTATTTGGTAGTGTGAAGTTTTGATTTGGAATTTGAGAGTTTGAGATTTGAGATTGTTGAGTATTTGGAGTTTGAGAAAAGTTTTGTAAGTAATTGAAAAAATAGTTGAGTTGATTTGGATCCATTTTTCTGAACAAAAAATAGTAGTAGTAGAACTTTGATTTCGTAAAATTTGAAAGAAGTTGAAGAAGAGTAGAAGAAAGTGTGAGAATAGAAGTGTATGTAAGTAGTATATATAGAGTAACAAAATATTAATTTATTAATAATAACGGTAATATAATAACGGCTAATTTTGCAACGACTAGTTTTGTAATGTGGTTAGTATTTCAAATTTAATACATAAAAATAAACCACTCACCAAAAAAATTATTTTATAATATGTAAAAAATTAAAATTATTTTTTTTATGTAAACAAATTTAATTAATTATAATTTAATATAATAATATAATTAATATTCAATATTAATTTAATTATTTATATTAATTATAATTTAAATAATTAATATAAATTATTAATTAAATATAATTATAATTAATTATTATAATTATTAATAAATTAAATATAATTTAAATATTTAATATAATTTTTTAAATAATTATATTAAATAATTAACTCATATTTAATTTATAAATAATTATAATATTTAATTATATACGTAAAGTAAAATATATGTATAGTTAACATATTATGCAACATTTATCTTCTATATGTATATAAAATATTGTTAATTTTATTAATAAAATATTATTTAATTTTTTTTATTTAATTGCCACATGTTAGAATATCATTGATTAAAATTAAAAGAAATCAAGTCCCTTTAAGTAGGGCTTTGCTTGCTTTAAAAATTGTGATGGAATTTATCTTCATTTTATTCCATCGGTTAGTCTCTACTTTTTGTCAGACAAATAGTAAATGGGGTCTTTATTTATTCACCATTGGACATGCTCTTATGCACAAGTAGATGCGACGGTGAATTAGTGAGTGGGACAAGAGGAAAGCAAGTGAAAGAATAGGGAATAAGTAATCGAATATGAATGAAGCAATTGATCGATGCATTGCACATAAAACACGAGCGAAAAACAGGAAGTGAAGGGAGATAGCATAGCATTACGCGAAGATCGAAGAAGACAAAGACAAAAGCGCAAAGTCTCAGTAATTTCACTCACTCGCTCAAAATTAGCTGGGAAGGATTGAGACTCAAACGACGTCGTTTGAGCATTAGGGTGTTTTTTTTGTCCCGCTACCTTTCCATACCATTCACGTGAGGCTCCGTAACGGTCACGTCTATAAAATGACATCCACGTTAGACGTTTTCGTTACATTGTACAAGTCCAAATAGACGGAGAGATCTAGGTGTCTAGATTTTAAAAAAGTTAAGGATTTAAATGTATTTTTTATTTTTTTTAGAGACTAAAATGTTCATAGAATAAAAAATCATGGACCTATTTATCTTTTTCTCTTATTTTTATTTTTGATTATTTACATATTCAAATTATAACTTTATTATATTTATACTCCAACGTATACTTGAGGATAATAACTAACTTTTTTTTGGTGATATAATATACTTATGAATAAATAAGTTTGATCTGTTACCTTATAACTCGGTCTTTATTATGCATTATGAGTTATAACTCGACTTTATTTACTTCATTCTAAGTTTGTAGCAGACGATCTTATGAGCCATTTGGAAAGCTTCAAAAGTAACTTTTTTGAGCTTTTGACTTATGAAAAGTAGTAGTATTAATGTCTGATGCAATTTTCAAAACCAAATTGCGGCTTTCTAAGAAGCTATTTAGGAGCTTATAGAGAAGTTAAAAAAATGACTTATCTCATAATACTACTACTTTTTATCATATTTCTATAAAATAAGCACTTTTAGAACTAAAAATCTAAACACAAAATAACTTATTTATAAGCTACTTTTAATATAATCATTTATTGTTTAAGCTATTTTTTCAAAAAGAGCTTAATTAAGCTGTTTACCCAAACTGGGCCTAAAATAACCATTATTTCGACTTAATGACCAATGGCTACAACATCAAATCTATACCTATAAAAGGCACATATTTTTATATCTTAAGGGAGGACATTACATGATAAGTTATATAAGTTATATTTCATATTTAACATCCTATATTCATAGACTTCTTATACCTCTTAAACACTTACTAACTTGAGTATCGGAATATCTTTTGCAAGTACTCACCAACCGTTTCTTTGGCATCCAAGTTATACTCACTCCATCAAAGAAAAGACATATTACACTAGCACAAGAGATGAGATATACCTCAAAAGTTCATCCACACAAGAACAAAGTTCAATTTTAAAAAGTAGTTATTGATTACTTATTTGTATTTTATCTCTTTAATTTTTATTTAATTATTTTTAATATTATTTATATATTTATTTGAGGATTCTCTTCAAAAACTATCAATCTAGTATCTAAATTATTTTCTAATTTTATCTTTAGATATATTTTTAAATTACAACTAATATATTTTTGCTCAACTCTATTTTATTCAAGAGAAATAATCCAACAAATATCTATATTTTTCTTCCTCCTTTTATTTACTATTTCAACTTTAGTATTTACAATTATTTTTTCTTTTATTTTTTATTTTATTTTTAATTATTTATTGACTATCCAAATATTTTATACTTCTCTTATTTATATTAATATTATTTTTTAATAGAAACGCATAATATTTTATATATAAGTTGATTCACATCGTATTTTTAAAGTATTATTCATTTTCAAGTATATCCAAAATTAATAATTTAATATAAATTGATAAATTATTTTACTTTATTCATTAAAATTATGATATTATTGCTATTATTTGTCCATTCAGTCAATTATAGAAATATGAAAAAATTTTATTTTTCTAAAACTTTAGAAAATATAAATACAATCATTTTTGAATTACATAGTTTAGGATTAAAAGATAATTTTTTAAATAAATATTGATTAGTTAAATTTAACATTTTTATGAATTAAAAAAAAATAAAAAATTATTAATCTATCTATAACAATATATAATGAGAATACAAAGAGTTTGGTGTCCAATATTTTTTTCCTATTTTACCCTATTTTTATAATCTAAAACTACATCCTCAATCACGTACTCATCTGTAAATTCTGCATTAACCTACGACAAAATGATGCTTCACTTCAAAAAATTGCTCACTCTCAATCGTAAGATTATAAAAATGGCTCCACTTACACTATAATTTAAACAAGGTAATTTTTTTAATTAAATGTACAAAGAATAATTTTTCTCTTTAAATTATTATCATACTATTTTAATATACTCTTGATGCTTATCTACAATATATCTATAACAATATATAATGAGAATACAAAGAGTTTGGTGTCCAATATTTTTTTCCTATTTTACCCCTATTTTTATAATCTAAAACTACGTCCTCAATCACGTACTCACGTTCTGTAAATTTTACATTAACCCACGATAGAATGATGTAAATGCTTCACTTAAAAAAATTGCTCACTCTCAATCATAAGATTATAAAAAGGGCTCCACTTACACTATAATTTAAACAAGGTAATTTTTTTAATTAAATGTACAAAGAATAATTTTTCTCTTTAAATTATTATCATACTATTTTAATATACTCTTGATGCTTATATACGATATATCTATAACAATATATAATGAAAATACAAAGAGTTTGGTGTCCAATATTTTTTTTTCTATTTTATCCCTATTTTTATAATCTAAAACTACGTCCTCTACTCACGTTCTGTAAATTCTGCATTAACCCACGACAGAATGATGTAACTACTTCACTTAAAAAAATTGCTCACTCTCAATCGTAAGATTATAAAAATGGCTCCACTTACACTATAGTTTAAACAATGTAATTTTTTTTAATTAAATGTACAAAGAATAATTTTTCTCTTTAAATTATTATCATACTATTTTAATATACTCTTGATGCTTATCTACAATATATAATGATAATTAGTGTTTAAATTTAAATTCCAATATTACTCTTAAAGAGAGGTTTATTATTAAAAAATTTTTTTTGTTAATTACGTTAAATAAAAAAATTTTTACCCATTTTTTTTACAGTAACCTCATTAAGATATTCTTATTGGATGTAAATTATTGTTACAAATATTTTTATTAAGATATGTTTTTAAGGAATAAAAGTAAATAGTTCAATAAGGATAATTTTTTAAAAAAAATAAATTTACACTAATAATTTTTCTCTTCAAATTATTAACGTACTTTACTAAATACTCTAAATACCTACACAATATATAATATCAATTAACGTTCAAATTTAAGTTCTAATATTGTTATTAACGAGAGAGGTTTATTATTTTTTTTAAAAATTTACACACAATAATTTTTGTATCAATATATCATGATTTATTTTAAAAATAATATTTATTCATCTAAATCATAGAGTGTCTTAAAAAATTCATATTTAAATAATTTTTTTATCTTTTAACTATTTTATATTTTTAGATTTAAAACTTTGTATTTTTTTTATTCAAGGTTTATTTTTATATTTTATTTTATTTCTATTATTCAAAACTATTAATATGAATTTTAATTTTTAGGATAAATAAAAAGATGAGATTTTTTTTATAAATTAAATTATTAAAAAACTTACTTATTATAGAAGAAGTTAAGTGTATTTCTTGATTATAAAAATACATATAATTCACTTTTTAAATGTAATCAAAATAAATATAAATTTATTCAATTTTTTAAAATTTATATTAATTATTAAAATTATAATATAATGAATGTACTCCTATACAAATATAAAAACGATTTCATCACTATATTTTTTGTTAGGAGAAAATATGACTTAACAAGCATAAAGTCTAATTTAAACAACTATAGATAAGTAAAATAAGTAATAAAAAACGAATATAAAATTTATTTTTTTTTTGTTATTTGGTATAAAAATAAATATAATAAAATAAATCATTGTTCTCATATATAATGACATAAAATTTGACATTATCCCTTTCTAGAACTATTTATTTTTTTAGTTTTTATTCTTATTTTTGTGCTTTATTTTAATTTTGTTAAACAAAAAAGTTCTAATATTATTTAACTTTAATTTTTTACTTTTACCACAAATAAAAATATATGACTTTGCGTGTATTAAATAATAAAGAAAATACTCGGAACAGAAAAAGTTAAGTTTACTCTTTTATTATATTTATAGGAGTATAAATTATTCGCATAAGTGTTACAAAACCTTTTTTTTTACTTTATTTTTAAATTAGTATTCACTTTTGATTGTAATAATTATGAATTAATACATGGTGATAACTAATTGCGATTGTAGAGAAGATAGAAGGAGAAGAAGAGAGAACAAGCCAATATAAGCATGGAGATGAGCCAATGATAAATATGTAGATAGATAATGGCAAGAAAAAAAATAATGAAAACAAAAATTAAAAATTCTAAAAGAATAATAAAACTAAAGATAATTTGAAATGTTGAATATAAAATTATTAGAAATAAAAGTTTTTTAGCCATTAAAATTATACGAAAGAAAAGAGTGATTTAAATATAAATTTTTATATCTAATCTAGATTAAATAAAATTGAGAAATAAATAAATTTATAAATATTTATAATTTTTTATCTTCATTGTTACACATAATAACAACTTAATGATTTAAGTATTATACCTAAATTAATTTAAATTTAATTATTCTATATATTAAAAAATTAAATAACTTATAGATTTTTTTTATTTTTTATTTAATTATTCTATACAAAATTTTTGAATGCTTGATATGTTAATTTTTTTTTTAAATGATAAAATATGATTTAACAAGTAAATATGAAAAATAAATATTTAAATAATAGTTATACATCTAGATATCTAAATCAAATAAAAAAATAATTTTGTCAACAAATTTTTAACAACTCTAAAGTTAATATAATAGATAGTTATGGATCAAGCGATGAACAAAAATGAGAGCTACTATAATGATATGATGGTAATTGATTGCGATTGGGGTTAATAGAAGAAGAAAACAAGGAAAAGGAATAAAACAAGGTTAATAGTGACGAGACAATAATAGTTATTAATATAATTTTAATTTTAACAAAATATGATACAAATAAGATCATGTTAATATTAAAATAAAAGAATACTTATCAAATAAATTTAAAAAATGAATAATATGTTAACAAAAAAGTTAAAATTAATTTCTTAAAAACAATAGTGCCTGTTGAGCCGCTTTTATCTATAATGATAATTCTGCGACTCTATCAATATAGATTAGAAAAAATATAAAAAAATTTATAATTATAAAAAATATATTTTTTTAAATTAATAAAAAAAATGACTGAACAGACATCACACTTATTGAGGCGTTAGTATATAATATATTAAAATAAAGACCAAGCTTATTACCATATTTGTAGTTATTATATAATAAGTTTGTTTCAAATATTGTAGACAAAAACCAATTTTATTACTTTAATTTATTCAATAGATATAACATTACAATAAATAAATATTAGAATAACATTCTTTTGAACATAGTATAATAAATTATTTCATGAAATATATTTATTTTTGTTATTTGAATAAAAAAATTGAAATAATAATCGTGATTAACTAAAGTTTTTTTTTGTTTATTTATCTTGTATCCTAAAGAGTAGAGACACATATTAAATTTATAAATTAAAAAATTATTAAAAATATAAAAATACTAAGGGTACTTTTTGTTTGTATTTTTATTTTTATTTTCAGTATTTTTTGTTTTTTGAATTTTGTGAAAGAGAAAATGAAAACAATAAATAAAAACAAAAAATACGGAGACACCCTAAGTTTATTTAGTATTTCCTGTTTTTTTTTTTTTATTTTATGCATTACGCACCCTAAGTTTTTAATGTGTTTGTTTTACATTCAATTTTTTTTATCGAAGGGGAGACTCAAACTCGTGACCTCTTAATTGAGTATGAGAAAGACTATGTCATTTTAGTTATAACTCATTGGCTTGTTTTATATTCATTAAATGAAAACATTTAAAACTTTTTAATAATGGTAATCTTATGACTTTTTTTATTTAAATTAAAAAAATAATATTTACTGATTTAAATAAACGTATAAGTATTTACCAAATTATGTTTAGAATCATATTTCGGATACAGTGAAAAAAGCCAAAAATTGAACGTATCTCGGATGCACTGACCCCGTTTTGTGATACGGAACGCGCTGGTCATATCACGGGTACACCCGAGATATGAACAAGAGTGCATCTCGGATACACTGCGTCCGATATATGTGCATATTCTGACATAGAGCAGTGCATCCGAGATACGTGCAAGGAAGAAAAACAGGGACACTGCATCCGAGATATAGTTGACGGAGAGTGGAGTCAGTTTGATAAGGCTTTCTGGGCATTTCCTCCATATATTGAAGCGTTCAAATATTGCAAGCCATTTGTATCGGTGGACGGAACACATCTGTACGGCAAGTACAGGGGCGTACTTTTGATTGCTGTGACTCAAGATGGTAACAACAATATTCTTCCTATAGCTTTCTCACTGGTGGAGTCTGAGACAACGGAGTCATGGTCGTTTTTTCTCTCAAACTTGAGACAACATGTTACTCCACAGTTAGGAATCCTGATCATATCAGACAGATTACAGGCCATTCGCGCCGCTCTTAATGCACCTCACAGTGGATGGCATTTCCCCGTCAACATATCATGCTTATTGCATCCGGCAATTGGCTTCAAACTTCAATTCCAGGTTCAAGTCGACCGAAGGTAAGAGGTACCTAATAAATGCGGCGTACAGTCTGAATAAGGAAGGATGCGACTGGTACTTGGATGCTTTAGGTACACTGTCCCGTGAGATGGTGGATTGGGCTCTTCGTTTCAGGAAGGAATTATGGTTGCAACATTGCGACGAAGGTCGACAGTATGGTCACATGACTACGAACTTATTGGAGTGTATAAATGTCGTGCTGAAGGGAACGAGAAATCTTCTAGTGCGATTATTCGGGCAACGTATGAGCGGTTGCAACAGTTGTTCGTGCACAGAGGACGCGAAGCACATGCTCAGTTACAGGGTGGACAGATCCACTCGCAACAGCTATTGGCAGCCATAAATAAGAATAGAGAGAGCCTGCCGATGTTGCGAGTCACCTATTGTGATCGTAGGGCATCCGTTTTTAGCGTGGAAGAGATGGAGCCAGTAGACGGTTGGTCACAGACTTCATATCGGGTTCGTCTGACCGAGCGTACATGCGATTGTGGCCTGTTCCAGTCATTGCATTACCCATGTCGACACGCCCTGGCGGCATGTTCAACTGCGAGTATTGAGTGGGGTCATTTTGTGGACCCCATGTACACTGATGGCCTATGTATTTAAGGTATACGAGAGGGAGTTTTTGCCGATACCAGACGAAAAGATGTGGCCTCCATGGTATGGTGCATGCCTGAAGCCCAACTCAGCCATGAGGAGGAAGACATCGGGTAGGCCGATATCCACTTGGATCCGGAATGAGATGGATGCCATTGAGCGTGCGGAGAAGAGATGTGGGCTCTGCCGCGGAGAGGGTCACACCCGACGTGAGTGTCCCAATGCGCGGCACTCGGATCCATGACGATGCATACAGTTTAGGATTTAGGTTTTTTTGTTCCACTGTTATCACTTTGATGCACTGATTGTTATTAAATGTGTTTAATGTGTAATTAAGCATAATTTCTGTATACCTAAAGTCGATTGTTATAAGACCATTTTTCATCTACAACATTACAAAATTTTCATCAAAAAAGCATACAATATTTTCATAACATCGGATCTTGAATATATCTCGGATGCAGTGCCCCTGTTTTCCATCCTTACACGTATCTCGGATGCAATGCTCTATGTCAGAATATGCACATATCTCGGACACAATATATCCGAGATGCACTCTTGTTCATCTCTCGGGTGCACCCGTGATATGACTAGCGCGTCCCGTATTACAAAACGGGGTCAGTACATCCGAGATACGTTCAATTTTTGGCTTCTCCCACTGTATTCGAGATATGACTCTAAATGTAATTTGGTAAATACTTATACGTTTATTTAAATCGGTAAATATTATATTTTTTAATTTAAATAAAAAAATTCCTAACCTTATCATGTGTCTTAAGAACACATGTTAGTTAATTTTTTTGTCAACTTACCAAAAAAACAAGAACAATATTACAAATTCAAGTTTTTTTAATTTTTTATTAACCAATTTTAATTAAATTAGTCAAATATAATAAAAATTAGTTATAATTGTCACCAAAAAATATAATAAAAATTAATTATAATTAATATTATTCTAAATTTTATTATAAAATTTAAATTTTTGATATTTATTTAAATAGACGAATAAACTAATTATTTAACCAACTTAAATTAGTTAAATTTTATTAATTAACTTGATTAAATTTAGTTCATAAAAAATACCTCGAATGTGTAACATTATTAAAAAGCAAGCTAGTCTTTTTTATTGGAGAGCAGGGAGCTTTGCCTCGTTCCAAGTCATTCGTTTACAAATTCTGATGTCATTCTAAGCGAAATTCTAATTAAAGTTGTCTATAATATAATAATATTTAGAGTTAAACTGTCCGAATTAAAAAATTTAGGTGTCGACAACTAAGTTATTGAAAAATATTATTAATAAAATAAATCTAAATAATTTAAAAATAAAAAAATAATTAATAAATATTATATTTTTATAAATAATAAAAATTTTTTGTATTTAATAAATAATTTATTTATTTAATTTGATTTTTTGTAATATTTAAATAAATATTTAAAAAATATACAAATAAATTTAGAATAAAAATGATCTATAGATTTTTTATTTTAATTTTTCAAAAGAAATTGACCATTCACAACAAAAGTGTTTTTTAAAAAATCCATTAGACATAAAATTATAAAATTTTGAAAATAAAAAAATATTATTTTTTTAATAATATTTATAAAAAATTACATCAAAATATAATTTTTAATATTTTTAAAAATATTATTTAATATTTAATTTTTTTTATCGTATTTTTAATTTTTTTAAAATTTTATTTGTCATTAACATATTTAAGAATAATTTTTTTGGCAATTTGAACTTTTGACTACTATTTTGAGAGTTTACTCTTGTATTTACTTAAGATAGATTGAATTTGTTATAAAATAACTAAATAAATAAATAAATAAGAGGTAACAAATATAAAATAAAGAAAATATAATTAGATAGCTTTAGTAGCAATGTTCACTAGAATTACTATATCAATATAATAGATATAATTATTTATTGAATAATATTAAAATAAAGTATATAAGAGAGAGAATAGTAAAAGAGAGAGAACATTGTTATTGATGTATATCATCAGAGGCTTAAGCCTCTATTTATACACATATGGACCATTGTTTTTCCACACTTCATTTATTGAAGAACAAAAATTTCCTTCATTGAGAAACTGAGCTGCCCATATATTAATGGGCATCCAACTCAGCTTCTTATTACAATACTCCCCCTTGGATGACCATTTAGGATTATTGCCTCGTTAAAACCTTACTAAAGAAAAACCCAGTGGAAAAAAACTTTAGTGAAGAAAAAAGAGTACAATATCCTTTGTGATGGGGCTACCTCATTAAAAACCTTGTAAAAAAAAACCCAATGGGAAAAAAACCTGACCAAGGAAAAAAGAGTACAGTCTCCCCCTCTTGCCGACATCATTTAATGTCTCGAAGTTGGCGCATCCCAATCTCATGTACCAATCTTTCAAAGGAGGATTTTGGGAGTGACTTTGTAAACAAATATGCCAGATTGTCACTTGAGCGGATCTGTTGGACATCAATTGTCCCTTGATTTTGAAGATCATGAGTGAAAAAGAATTTGGGAGAAATATGCTTTGTTCTATCACCTTTGATATATCTGCCTTTAAGTTGAGCAATACATGTTGTATTATCTTCAAACAGGACAGTTGGAGCTATGTTATGGTCAATCAATCCACATGATGACAGAATATATTGAACCAGGATCCTCAGCCAAAAACACTCGCGACTAGCTTCATGAATTGCTAGTATTTCAGCATGATTAGAGGAGGTTGCTGCTATCGTCTGTTTCGTAGACCTCCATGATATAGCTGTTCCACCATATGTGAACAGGTATCCTGTTTGAGATCTCCTTTTATGTGGATCAGACAAGTAGCCAGCATCTGCATAGCCAACTAATTGTGACTTGGATCCATAGGGATAAAACAATCCCATATCAACTGTTCTATGAAGATATCAAAATATTTGTTTGATTCCACTCCAATGTCTTCTAGTTGGAGAGGAACTATATCTTGCTAGTAGGTTCACAGCAAATGATATATCGGGTCGTGTATTATTAGCAAGATACATTAGCGCTCCAATGACACTAAGATATGGTACTTCTGGACCAAGGATATCTTCATTTTCTTCTTTAGGATGGAATTGATCATTTTTTACATCTAAAGATCTTATGATCATTGGGGTACTCAAGAGATGTGACTTATCCATATAAAATCTTTTCAAGATCTTCTCTGTGTATGTTGTTTGATGAATAAAGATCCCATTTTTTGTATGCTCGATCTGCAAGCCGAGACACTTTCCTAGATCTTTCATCTCAAACTCTTCTTTTAGAGTTTTTATAATTGTTGGAATCTCTTCAGGAGTCCCAATGATATTTAAATCATCAACGTACACAACAATTATAATGAAGCCAGATGTAGATTTCTTTATGAAAACACATAGACAGATATCACCATTCTTGAATCCATTTTTGGCCAGATACTCAGTAAGACGATTATACCACATTCGTCCAGATTGCTTTAGACCATATAAAGATCTTTGCAATTTGACTGAGTATAACCCCTGTGAATATTCATTGGATGGTTTAGATATCTTTAGCCCTTCAGGGACTTTCATATAGATATCCCGATCTAATGAGCCGTATAAATAGGCTGTTATCACATCCATTAGATGCATATGCAGTTTATGATATGCAGATAATGTAAGACCCAAGCCTTTTGAAAAGTCCTATTTTAAACTAATCTCAAATTATATATATTTATTTATAGTTTTAATTTCAGAAATTATTTTTATTGAAAAATAATTAAAGGCAATTAATTGGATTTGAAATAAATTAAGGTTTTTATCTAAACTATATTCCTAAGTATTATTTTCCTATTTATGATTTAAAGTTCTAGAAATTTGAAAATAATGGGGTTTGGCTATTTAAATTAGAATTTTGTCTAATTTTATAATTATTGATATAAAATTGGTAGTTATGAAATAATAAAAATTTTATATGATTAGATTTTAGATAATTTAATTTATATCATTTAATACTTTAAGTTAAAGATAAAGAAAATTAATTATATTACCATGAATTTTCAATTAGAATAATTTATTGAGAAAATCAATTAGTATTTTTATACCACAAATAATATTTTAAAATAATTTTAGAGATTTAATTAGATTTCAAAATTTATACTCCATGCCTCAATTTTATTAAAATTACTTTACTATAATTAAATCCAAAATCTTAATTTTATACACATACCCTAATCCCAATTAAATTACAATTTTTCCCTTACTCCTAATGAAACCCTAGCCGCCATTAGCCTTCACCAACAGCAGCTGAACCCCCCCCTTTTGTCTAACCAAAACCCATCAGGAAAAAAAAAGAGAAAGAAAGGGGAAGAAGGAAGGGGACCGAGGAAGGAAGGAGAGGGGGAAAAAGAGTGAGGCGGTGCGGTGGGTGTCACTGCCACCGTCGCCGCCGCTGCTGACAGAGGAGAGAGAGGATCTGAGAGAGAAGGAGAGTGTCGCGAGGGAGCCGCTGCGTCGCGTCGCCGTTTGCGCCAGCGCCGAGGAGGACCACGCGAGGAGGAGGCGCCACCGTCGCTGTCTTCATCGCGTGTGGAGTCGCCGTTGCCGACAAGCCTAGCCGCCGCCTGGTTGTGTCGCCGCCATGAAGACCTCGCCGACGTCTTCCCCTTCGCAGATTGTCGCCGTCTTTGGAGCAGAGCGAAAGAGATCTCACGGTGGAGGAAACAGGGAGGCGCCGCCGTGCAGCGAGAAGCTACCGCCGCCGCGAAGTTACCACCACCGTTGCGCGCTCCGTCACCGCTACTGCTGGGGCTGCGCTGCCGTGACCGAGCGTCTGCCGCTCGAAACCCGCCGCCACTGCCACTAGAAATCGCCACCAAGGCCTAAGTCAGTTTGGTAAGCTCTAATCTTGCCTCAGATCTTCTTTTCTGTTAAGTTGCTTCTACCGTGAGTTGTTACTGAGGTTGTTTGCATCGGATTATACTGTCACTGCTGCTGCAGGACCATCAGAGCTTCCGGCCGTTATTAGAGCTGTTGTCCGGTCAATTTAGAAGCTGCTACTGTGTCGTTCTATTCTGTTTATCCTGGTAAGATTATGCGGTTCCGTTCTTGTTTATCGCAATACTCCATTATCGATCATGTTCTAATATCGCTCAATATCCGTCCCGCGTTAATTCTAAATTATGTCAGATATGTGGTTGTTGTTGTGATTCCTGCGGTTGATTGGGAATTTCTGTGGTTGCTGCCGATTAACATGAGAATAAGGATTTAATGGGTTTAATTATGCAACTTGCGACTATTTGAGGTAGGGGTTTTTCTTAAATCTATTTTACATTACAGTGTTGTTATAAATCGATATTAACGCGTAAAATACATTTTTGTGATTTCGTGAGTCTTATGAATTGAATTGAGTTGTTTTGGTTGAATGAGATCATTAGTTTGATTTGATATTAAACCCGATTTGATATTGGAATTTGATTTTAAAATAAACTTGGAAAAGACTTGATATTTGAAAACGGGTTATTTATTGAGAATGATTTGCTATTTTGGAAATGATTTGAAAAGTGTTTGAGGGAATGGATTGGTTTGAAACTGTTTGAGAAGACCGAGAATTCTTAACTATTGATTGATGGTGTTGGTTGAAGTCGGTTTAAATTGTGATTTATAGGATTGGTTGATTGAATTCTGGATTTTGTAATTTCCTTGGGTTGAGTACTGTTGTTGTGATAATGGTTGTTAGAAGTGATTTGACTGATTAACAGGTATTTGGTTTGGTTTGGTTGGGACCCGAACAGGGTGGTAGAATCTGAGTTTTAGAGGAGATGCTGCCGAAATTTTATAAATTTGGAAGTTTTGTTTGAAGTAATTGTTTAAAAAGATTTAGTTCTTAAACGTTATTTGTTTCGGATTGATTTATTTAGAAAAGAAAGAATTATGTTTTGAATTGAGATTGTTGATTAACGGAAAGAAGGACGATGAGGATTGATTTGAAATATGATTTTTGAATGAATTTGGAAATGGGATATGGATTGACGAATGATGATGATATTGAGAATGGCTTAGATATTGATGAATGATGAATGAATTATTTATGTGGCTTATGAATTTGAAATATCTGAGATACGAGGTTCCCTGGATTAAGTGTCGTGGCTTGCCACCACGTGTACCAGGTTGAAAATTCGATACTCTGTTGACCCTACGACGTAAGTGTGTGATCGGGCACTATATAAATTCCCGGGAATGTTACCCCCATTGAGTAATATTGATTATTTGAGAAAAAGCTATGCATAGACTCTTGGGGATGCACGTCGGGGGACAGTCTAAGTATAATTCAGACTTGTTGGGTTGGCTGGATAACCGACAGATGAGCCTCATCAGCCATAGGACAGGCATGCATCACATGCATTTGTATGCTTTGCTTGAGTTTGAACTTGTTTTGGTTTGCCTAATTGCTAAACTGTTCGTAACTGTTACTTGAACTATTTGCTGTAATTGCTGCCTACTTGTGCTTTCCTTGTCTGCTTTGCCTGTGTTTGTCCTGGCGTGCTACATTTGAGATTGAACTTTGGTGCTGAATTAATGATTGTGTTGTTTGATTGCGTGGTTGGTTTCTGATTGAGATTTTCTTATAAGAAAGGAAATGTTTCGGATTTCTAAAAGATTAAACATTGTTTCTTTGAAAAGGTTTTGAACGATTACCTATTGGTTTTTTTTTAAAAGATTCATAAGGCAATGATAATCACTGAGCTTGAAAATAGTTTTCCTATTAAATATCTTCTTATGACAACTTTGAAACTCTATGGTGAAACCATGTGGTTAGGTTCTCACCCCCTACAGCTTTACCCTTTTCAGGAACCAAATGAAGAGGCATTAAGGAGAGTTATACTGCGTTTGGTTTATATGTTGTTGTATTAATTAGATTATTTTCTTCCCTCGTCTTTGTTATTATGAATTTGTAAGAGGGATAGGAGTTGTATGTTTTATATGTATATTATATTATGAGTTATCATGTAAGGAGTTTTGTATATGAATCTATGCTTGCTTGTATTTTTCTTAAGATAAAGTATTTATTTCCGGTTTTCAAAGAAATCAGCGATACAGTGTCGAGTCACAGGCTCCTATTTTAGTATTTAGTATGTAAAGTAGTCGTAATACTTCTTTCTTTCAAAGTGGCGCAGCCGGAAGCGTGACTTCTGATAGTGAGGGTGTTACATTATGGTATCAGAGCAGTCTTTCCTGTAGAGCCTTGGGAATGTACTGATTATGCTTCAATTGCATACTCTAAGAGTATGTCATGTAGTAGGTCTTGTTTGAATAACGAGAATTAGAGCTTTATGCACATGACGGTCTATTGATTAATGCCATTAGTCTTGCATTGCATAATTCTTGGTATTAAGTTTGGCCAGCTTAACACTAGTGAATTATGTATATGGAAGCACCAATGGGTTATCATAGACAATATGCAAGTTATAGGTAATGCGAATCGCGGGTTTTGGGAACGTTAGAAGGTAATTCTTGAGTTTACTCGGTTAGGTGTCTTGAACTCTGCGAATATCACGTATCTTATTCCTGCTTGGTATGCTCTAAGGTTCTTGTCTGCGATACTTTTCTTGGAAAGTGAACATATTATCTTTCAATCATACTCTCTTGTTCACGTACGCTTTTGTTTGATCCTAACTACATATGCCTGTTTAAAACCCTTGGTGTATTTACCTTCTTTATTTAGGCACTTCTTTTTGAATCATGTATTTTTTGATATACATTTAAATCTGTTTTAATGCAGGACACCTTTTTAAGTTCATATTTTGAGTCCTTTGTAAATAAATTGTAATTTAGTTTTCCTCTTATTTGATAATAATTACAGCCATTCTTTAAATCTTAACAAAATCGTTTTTTATTTGAAATATACAACCGCTTTTAATTTGATATGTACTTCTTTATATAAACGTTGACAGTTTCTTATACAGTTTAAAACTAGTTGTTTCCAATACCTCGCTTGTTTCTTCACTAATTTATGGAAATGTATATATACTTTAAATACAATTTGATTTTCTAACAATTTTATTACCATTTTTACGAATATCCTGATTTGACTATATATTTAGATATTTTTCAAAGAAAGGTTTTTGTCTCTTTCCAGTTGGTTTTGTTTGGTAAGCTTTACCTAATTTATTTTTATTCGAATTTGGTTTAGCATACTATATCATTTATGCAAATTGTTGTTCTTACAAAAAAAAATGTTGGATTCATGTCTTTATTCTCATGAATAAACCAATTTCTTCCTTAAACTTTTTATTTTTGTAGATGTCATATTTAATTCTGTTTTTAACTACTCTTTTATTTTTTTTAACGTTACCATTAATCTTAGTTTTCCATTTCTTGTGAAACTCATTCTCATCCGAGTCAACTTTAATTCGTTTCCATCTAATACACCATTTGTCCTTTTAGTTGTCTTTCTTTAGTCGAAGGTTCTTTCTTGAGAATTTTCTATTGATTGAGTTGTCTTCCTGGTGCATTTTGTATTCCTTTAGACTAATTGAAAACTCATTTGATAATCCATACCCAATGAGTTTTTGTTTGAATTTCCTTAATTTAAAGGTCCTTTCTTCCATGGGCTGATTTCATTTTAAGCACATCGTGATTTTCTTAAATGATACTTGCGAGGTGGTTATTTCAAGTATACTTTCAGAATTTTGTTTTGAACCATTTTTGAAAAGGTTTTAAATTCTTTTGAAGAAATTTAAGTTTTGAATTAACTTTTTAAGTTAAGTTTCTTCTTAAGCTTTTTGTTTCTATGAGTGACATACTTTATGAATCCTAATTGAAATCCTTTAATTTAAGTCTCTTTCTTAAAATGAGTTAGTTTCCTTTTTAGTACATAATAATATTATTGAACATCCTTATAAAGTTGTGACTTCAAGTATATTATTGAAGTTTTGTTTTAAACCTTTTTAAACAAGTTTCGATTTATTTTTATGCAAAGTTGTCCTTGACTAGAATTGCTTTACTTGAGCAGTGCCTCTCTTTGGTGTGATTTGAACTTGTTTTGGGGCGATATATCTATTGAAGTTTTAATAAAATCGCTTTCAATTTAGCTTACACTCCTTTACCTTATACTTTGAAAATTTTTATGTGATTTAAACCTGTTTGATTGTAATGCATCATCCTTTTTTTTTATGAGTAAAATTTTATCTCAGATTTTCTTCCAACAAGATTATAGTTTTCATACATGCTTAAAAAAAAAAGAGAAAAAAAAGAGAAAATACAATTTTGTTCTTAGCCAAATTAATCTTTCCATTTACAAAGTTTGTGTAATCTATTTTCACTTGAATTTATATTGAAATAATGTCACATTTACATTTTTATTACTCTTTTGAAGGATGTTTGTTACCCATTTTCTCTTTTAGAACATGAAATGATTTTCCCTTAAGTTTTCATTCTTTACGAACAATGCATTTGAAAATATTTTTAACCATACTCTTGAGTTCTATAAACTTTGTCTTTGGTTTGGATATACTTCTTCTGCAAACCTCATATTTACTTGTCTCAGCTTGAATTCGTTTCAAAATACAGCATTGTTTTTCATTTTATTAGTCTTGTCAAATTCCTTCGATTCAAGAGTTACCCTTAAAGATATTAGTTAACTCTCTTTCTAGCACTCTTTATTACTTGTTCATCCTTGTCTACTTGTGATTTCAGCAATTCTTTCAAATTCTTGGGAACACAGTCCTTGTTGTTTTTCTTCCTTTTCTATGGTCTACTATCCTTCTGAGTATACTCGAGATTAGTTTTAGCATTTTGTGCGACCATTAGACTTAGTAAACGACACATTAGTCCTTTAGGACACGTTTGGTGAATGCAAAAGGTGAAACTCATAAGTGTACGACATCACAGGGAGTTGTGAAACCTTGTTTTACGTGAAAGAGTTTTGTTGATGTGGGACTTATAACCAGTAGTAAGGATTGCAAAGTGTTTAACAAAGTTGAGAACTTTCGGATGAGTTGCTCAATGAAGTACGGTTAAGAATGGTGGAGATAAATTATGTTGAAGTTTGAATAATTCAATCCCTAAAGTTGATATAAGATCAGTATGTGGACGTTAAGCACATCATTTTAACCCCAGCTTGTGTTATAACCTTTTGCCGCATTGCTTTACCATCACATGTTTGAAACATATCATCTTGTACATCAAGCCTGTCTTGTAACTTCTGTTTCACATCATATTTATATCCTGTATATTTTTATGCCATATGAAAATCCTGGTATTTGAAACTATTTGTGTCCATATATATATATTGAGGACTTGTTGCCATTTCTTTAAATAAGTTCAAAAGTGAAGTAATATGAAAATCTCTTTCATTTTGTATCAATTTTCGAGGACGAAAATTTTTATAAGGTTGGTAGGATGTAAGACCCAAGCCTTTTGAAAAGTCCTATTTTGAACTAATCTCAAATTATATATATTTATTTATAGTTTTAATTTCAGAAATTATTTTTATTGAAAAATAATTAAAGGCAATTAATTGGATTTGAAATAAATTAAGGTTTTTATCTAAACTATATTCCTAAGTATTATTTTCCTATTTATGATTTAAAGTTCTAGAAATTTGAAAATAATGGGGTTTGGCTATTTAAATTAGAATTTTGTCTAATTTTATAATTATTGATATAAAATTGGTAGTTATGAAATAATAAAAATTTTATATGATTAGATTTTAGATAATTTAATTTATATCATTTAATACTTTAAGTTAAAGATAAAGAAAATTAATTATATTACCATGAATTTTCAATTAGAATAATTTATTGAGAAAATCAATTAGTATTTTTATACCACAAATAATATTTTAAAATAATTTTAGAGATTTAATTAGATTTCAAAATTTATACTCCATGCCTCAATTTTATTAAAATTACTTTACTATAATTAAATCCAAAATCTTAATTTTATACACATACCCTAATCCCAATTAAATTACAATTTTTCCCTTACTCCTAATGAAACCCTAGCCGCCATTAGCCTTCACCAACAGCAGCTGAACCCCCCCTTTTGTCTAACCAAAACCCATCAGGAAAAAAAAGAGAAAGAAAGGGGAAGAAGGAAGGGGATCGAGGAAGGAAGGAGAGGGGGAAGAAGAGTGAGGCGGCGCGGTGGGTGTCACTGCCACCGTCGCCGCCGCTGCTGACAGAGGAGAGAGAGGATCTGAGAGAGAAGGAGAGTGTCGCGAGGGAGCCGCTGCGTCGCGTCGCCGTTTGCGCCAGCGCCGAGGAGGACCGCGCGAGGAGGAGGCGCCACCGTCGCTGTCTTCATCGCGTGTGGAGTCGCCGTTGCCGACAAGCCTAGCCGCCGCCTGGTTGTGTCGCCGCCATGAAGACCTCGCCGACGTCTTCCCCTTCGCAGATTGTCGCCGTCTTTGGAGCAGAGCAAAAGAGATCTCACGGTGGAGGAAACAGGGAGGCGCCGCCGTGCAGCGAGAAGCTACCGCCGCCGCAAAGTTACCACCACCGTTGCGCGCTCCGTCACCGCTACTGCTGGGGCTGCGCCGCCGTGACCGAGCGTCTGCCGCTCGAAACCCGCCGCCACTGCCACTAGAAATCGCCACCAAGGCCTAAGTCAGTTTGGTAAGCTCTAATCTTGCCTCAGATCTTCTTTTCTGTTAAGTTGCTTCTACCGTGAGTTGTTACTGAGGTTGTTTGCATCGGATTATACTGTCACTGCTGCTGCAGGACCATCAGAGCTTCCGGCCGTTATTAGAGCTGTTGTCCGGTCAATTTAGAAGCTGCTACTGTGTCGTTCTATTCTGTTTATCCTGGTAAGATTATGCGGTTCCGTTCTTGTTTATCGCAATACTCCATTATCGATCATGTTCTAATATCGCTCAATATCCGTCCCGCGTTAATTCTAAATTATGTCAGATATGTGGTTGTTGCTGTGATTCCTGCGGTTGATTGGAAATTTCTGCGGTTGCTGCCGATTAACATGAGAATAAGGATTTAATGGGTTTAATTATGCAACTTGCGACTATTTGAGGTAGGGGTTTTTCTTAAATCTATTTTACATTACAGTGTTGTTATAAATCGATATTAACGCGTAAAATACATTTTTGTGATTTCGTGAGTCTTATGAATTGAATTGAGTTGTTTTGGTTGAATGAGATCATTAGTTTGATTTGATATTAAACCCGATTTGATATTGGAATTTGATTTTAAAATAAACTTGGAAAAGACTTGATATTTGAAAACGGATTATTTATTGAGAATGATTTGCTATTTTGGAAATGATTTGAAAAGTGTTTGAGGGAATGGTTTGGTTTGAAACTGTTTGAGAAGACCGAGAATTCTTAACTATTGATTGATGGTGTTGGTTGAAGTCGGTTTAAATTGTGATTTATAGGATTGGTTGATTGAATTCTGGATTTTGTAATTTCCTTGGGTTGAGTACTGTTGTTGTGATAATGGTTGTTAGAAGTGATTTGACTGATTAACAGGTGTTTGGTTTGGTTTGGTTGGGACCCGAACAGGGTGGCAGAATCCGAGTTTTAGAGGAGATGCTGCCGAAATTTTATAAATTTGGAAGTTTTGTTTGAAGTAATTGTTTAAAAAGATTTAGTTCTTAAACGTTATTTGTTTCGGATTGATTTATTTAGAAAAGAAAGAATTATGTTTTGAATTGAGATTGTTGATTAACGGAAAGAAGGATGATGAAGATTGATTTGAAATATGATTTTTGAATGAATTTGGAAATGGGATATGGATTGACGAATGATGATGATATTGAGAATGGCTTAGATATTGATGAATGATGAATGAATTATTTATGTGGCTTATGAATTTGAAATATCTGAGATACGAGGTTCCCTGGATTAAGTGTCGTGGCTTGCCACCACGTGTACCAGGTTGAAAACTCGATACTCTGTTGACCCTACGACGTAAGTGTGTGATCGGGCACTATATAAATTCCCGGGAATGTTACCCCCATTGAGTAATATTGATTATTTGAGAAAAAGCTATGCATAGACTCTTGGGGATGCACGTCGGGGGACAGTCTAAGTATAATTCAGACTTGTCGGGTTGGCTGGATAACCGACAGATGAGCCTCATCAGCCATAGGACAGGCATGCATCACATGCATTTGTATGCTTTGCTTGAGTTTGAACTTGTTTTGGTTTGCCTAATTGCTAAACTGTTCGTAACTGTTACTTGAACTATTTGCTGTAATTGCTGCCTACTTGTGCTTTCCTTGTCTGCTTTGCCTGTGTTTGTCCTGGCGTGCTACATTTGAGATTGAACTTTGGTGCTGAATTAATGATTGTGTTGTTTGATTGCGTGGTTGGTTTCTGATTGAGATTTTCTTATAAGAAAGGAAATGTTTCGGATTTCTAAAAGATTAAACATTGTTTCTTTGAAAAGGTTTTGAACGATTACCTATTGGTTTTTTTTTAAAAGATTCATAAGGCAATGATAATCACTGAGCTTGAAAATAGTTTTCCTATTAAATATCTTCTTATGACAACTTTGAAACTCTATGGTGAAACCATGTGGTTAGGTTCTCACCCCCTACAGCTTTACCCTTTTCAGGAACCAAATGAAGAGGCATTAAGGAGAGTTATACTGCGTTTGGTTTATATGTTGTTGTATTAATTAGATTATTTTCTTCCCTCGTCTTTGTTATTATGAATTTGTAAGAGGGATAGGAGTTGTATGTTTTATATGTATATTATATTATGAGTTATCATGTAAGGAGTTTTGTATATGAATCTATGCTTGCTTGTATTTTTCTTAAGATAAAGTATTTATTTCCGGTTTTCAAAGAAATCAGCGATACAGTGTCGAGTCACAGGCTCCTATTTTAGTATTTAGTATGTAAAGTAGTCGTAATACTTCTTTCTTTCAGAGTGGCGCAGCCGGAAGCGTGACTTCTGATAGTGAGGGTGTTACAGATAAACTGACCAAATAACGCAATGTTATCGCATCCACTACAGGGGAATACGTTTCTTCATAATCTATACCGGGCCTTTGTGAAAAACCTTGTGCCACAAGTCGGGCTTTGTAGCGCACAACTTCGTTTCTCTCATTTCGTTTTCTCACAAATACCCATCGGTATCCAACAGGTTTTACATCTTCAGGTGTACGGACTACAGGTCCAAAGACTTCACGTTTTGCAAGTGAGTCTAACTCAGCCTTCATGACTTCTTTCGATTTTGGCCAATCATTCCTTTGTCGACATTCTTCGATTGATCTTGGCTCAAGATCCTTACATTCATGCATGATATTCAATGCCACATTATATGCAAATATTTCATTGACAATTGTCTTATTTGGGTCCCATTTCTCTCCTGTAAAGATATAATTTATCGAGATCTCGTCATTTTCACAATTTTTAGGTACATGAACGTCTTCTGGCGTTAACATTATATCAGAATTTTGGACAACTGTAGATGTCTCTACTATATCTTTTTCAACAGGAATCGTATTTACCTCTTTTCTTTTTCGAGGATTTTTGTCTTTGGAACCAACAGGCCTGCCACGCTTCTGGCGTAAATTTACTTCAGTGGCTACTTGTCCTACTGGGACATCAATTCGAATTGAGGCATTTTCGCTGGTATATAAGATTTGGTTATCCTCTTTGTATCGGAAAATGCATCAGGCAATTCATTTGCTATTCTTTGTAAATGTATAATCTTTTGAACTTCTAGTTCACATTGCCCTGATCGAGGATCTAAATGCATCAACGATGATGCATTCCAATTAAGTTCCTTTTCAGAAAGCTTGTTCTCTCCCCCTAATGTTGGAAATTTTGATTCATCAAAATGACAATCCGCAAACTGGGCTTTAAATACATCTCCGGTTTGTATCTCAAGATACCTCACTATAGAGGGAGAATCATATCCAACATATATCTCCAATTTTCTTTGGGGTCCCATTTTGGTGCGATTGGGTGGTGCAATGGGAACATATATCGCACACCCGAATATTCTTAAATGGGAAACATTTGACTGCTGGCCAAAAGCTAATTGCATAGGAGAGAACTGATGGTAACTTGTTGGCCTCAAACGAATAAGAGCTGCGGCATGTAAAATAGCATGCCCCAAACCGA
Source organism: Arachis hypogaea (assembly GCF_003086295.3). Lineage (NCBI taxonomy): Eukaryota > Viridiplantae > Streptophyta > Magnoliopsida > Fabales > Fabaceae > Arachis > Arachis hypogaea. Next base: position 12,549,158 of record NC_092050.1, read on the forward strand.
GGTTGGGAGATTTGTTCTCATAAGTAAGGGTCTAGCAATTAATTGGAGGCGTTTAATAAGTGATTCTGCTAACCCATTTTGTGTGTGAACATAAGCTACTGGATGTTCAACACTTATTCCATTAGCCATACAATAAACATCAAAAGATTGGAAAGTAAATTCACCAGCATTATCAAGACGAATTGCTTTGATTGGATTTTCTGGAAATTGTGCTTTTAATCGAATAATTTGAGCCAATAATCTCGCAAACGCCAGGTTGCGAGAAGATAATAAGCACACATGTGACCATCTCGAAGATGCATCTATCAGGACCATAAAATATCTAAAAGATCCACATGGTGGATGAATAGGTCCACATATATCACCTTGAATCCTTTTTAGGAATTCAGGGGACTCAAATCCAATCTTTACTAGTGATGTTCCTTAAAATTAACTTCCCTTGAGAACATACAGCACAACAAAATTCACTAGATTTAAGAATCTTCTGGTTCTTTAGTGAATGTCCATGAGAGTTTTCAATAATTCTCCTCATCATGGTTGTTTCCGGATGACCCAATTTATCATGCCAAGTTATGAATTCATTTGGGCTAGTAAACTTCTGGTTTACAATGGCATGTGATTCATTGCACTAATCTTGGTATAATACAATCTAGATGAAAGTGAGGGTAACCTTTCTAATATAACTTTCTTATTTGAATCATGAGTTGTGATACATAAGTACTCATGATTTTCCTCATTCATAGTCTCAATATGATATCCATTTCGGCGAATATCTTTGAAACTCAACAAGTTCCTCAGGGACTTGGTAGATAATAGTGCATTATTTATTATAAATTTTGTTCCTCCAGGAAACAAAATTATAGCTCTTCCGGAGCCTTCTATCACATTGTCTGAGCCAATAATAGTATTAACATATTCCTCTTTTGGCACAAGATGGGTAAAAAATATAGTACTTTTAAGAATAGTGTGCGAACTTGCACTATCCGTAAGGCAAATATCTTCAGAATATGTCCTTGCCATTTTTCTTCAAAAACAAATAATAATAATAATAAAATGAGTAAAAGTACATGCACAGTAAAATTATTCACATGAATACTTAACAAACACATACATATATCAAACTATTCCATCATTGATCAAATAGCCAATATTTCCTTCAGGATCCTCAAATAAATTAGATACATCATAATGAATGGTGGAATTTTCATAATTTGAAACAAAATTTGTTTCATTTCCTTTGTAATACTTTTTCAAGGATACTTGATAAAGATCAACTAGGTGCCTTGGGGTACGACAGGTACGTGACCAATGGCCATTTCCACCACAACAGAAGCATTTATCCTCAATTGATTTACTTTGCCCATTGTTTCTTTCTTTATCCCACTTCTGGTGAGATCCTTTCTTATGAACATAATTTCTTTTCCTTCCATAACTTTTCTTGTTATCAAAATCTTGCCATTTACCTCTTCTGGAGTTATAAGTTGCCGCATTTACTTCAGGAAATGGGGCGGCGCCAACTGGGCGCGCTTCATGATTTCTTAAGAGCAACTCATTGTTGCGTTCAGCAACAAGAAAGTAAGAAATTAGCTTAGAATATTTTAAAATCCTTTTTCTCGATTGCTACTGCAGGAGCACATTCGAGACATGGAAGGTTGAGAAAGTTTTCTCTAAGATATCGGGTTTGAGGAAGTATCACATGATTGTACCTTTCTTCAAGGTCTTTCCACAGATCTGCAGGATCTTTTAATGTGGGATATTCATTTGTCAAGATGACGATGAAGGAAAATCATGGCCTTGGCTTTATCCTTCTGAGATGCATTATTTTTAGCCTTAATGGTATCTTCAAGATCCATTGAATCAAGATGGATTTTAACATCTAGTATCCATGATAAATAATTATTTTCAGATATATCAAGAGCATTATATTCAAGATGAAAGAATTTTGACATAATGAAAATTTGTTACCTGAAGTCTTCCTAAAACTTCGTTAGAGCTTTGTGCTGATAACGTGTTATAAAATAACTAAATAAATAAATAAAAAAGAGGTAACAAATATAAAATAAAAAATATAATTAGATAACTCTAGTAGAAATGTTCACTAAAATTATTATATCAATATAATAGATATAATTATGTATTGAATAATATTAAAATAAAGTATATAAGAAAAAGAATAGTAAAAGAGAGAACATTGTTGTTATTGATGTATGTCATCAAAGGCTTAAGCCTATTTATACATATATGGAACATTATTTTTCCACACTTTATTTATTGAAGAAGAGTAGTGCTAGGGAGCCAATAGCCTAAGCGTACAATGTGTACAGGGATAATAAATATCTCATGTTATAAAAAGCTAATTTTGGGTTCACCAAAAAGACTCAAACTCTTGACTTTCATTCTAATACCATGTCCTAAAACCACTCATCCCAAAAGTATAAATTGACAAGATAATGTAACATTAATAATCATATCTCTAATACTTTCTAAACCTTCATTGTGCACATTATACGCTTAGGTCATTGACTCCCTATACTTTCTCATTGAAGAACAAAAATTTCCTTCGTTAAAAAACTGAGCCGCCCATATATTAATGGACATCCAACTCAGCTTCTTATCACAATAGAATTATTCAAATTCGTAATATGTATACAAATTTTCAATAGAAATTTGAAGTATCTTATACAAGTTATACGTATCTTAGTTGTTTAGGGGAACAAGGGAAAGAAATAGAAAGAAGAAACCCATTCCCCATTTCCATCATATCATATTTATACATTCAATTCAATTTGAAGCCGCGTCTCGCCGTGTTATCCTTAGGCCTTCGATCCCGAAAGTAACGGAATTATTTTCCCAAAATACCCCTCCGAAATCCAAATACCCAATATGTTGCAGAGACCCAGACGGCGCTGCGAGGGCACTGCCATGGGAGCCATCGTTCTCGATCTCCGACCCGGTCTCGGAATCGGACCCTTCTCTCTTGGTATTCCCCTAATTCCATTCCGTTTTAAAATGAAACAATAAAAAATTCGTGTTCATGCTTTGAATTGGGAATTCGTATTGAAGAAGGATCCAATGGATTTTCTGATTTTCACTTCAATTGATCCATTCGGTTTCCTTATTGCATTATAGCAGTGGTGGATCTTCAGTTGATTGATTAGGTGGACTTGTGTTGAAGGCGCAGTGATTTAATTTTGACTTTGATCGATTAGGTTTTTGGTTATTATCACTTACGATAGTCAGCTTGTTTGTTTTTTCCGGCACTGTTGAGGAGTCGATATTATTGGGATTTTGCTAATTTAGGTTATCCCCATTTATTGGTGGTGTTCAGGGATGCCGATAAGTGAAGCATTTGCTCAGATAGAGAATCAGCCGAACATTTATGATGTGGTTCATGTTAAGTATTATGACGAGGTTCGTTTCATGTGTTCATGACTTAAAGTTATTGTTGACTGTGTTGTATAACGAAGTTTAATCTCGTGGAGATAGTGGGTTTCCTTGATTCTGTTGAACTGGCAGAATGCTTTTGGCAGGCTATAATGCTATGGCTTCACCTTTCACCTCTGCGAGGTGTCTCTGTTCTATTTTGTATCAAACTTATCTATATTCGCTCTTATGCAATTACAGGAACCACTTAAGTTGGATATTGTTATAAGCTTTCCAGACCATGGTTTTCACCTTCGTTTTGATCCCTGGTCTCAGGTATTGTTTCCGCAAACTAATTACCCAGCGAGGCTTATTTGTAACTCATAATATTAGATGATGTGGCTCAGTTGAAGTCTTGGAGATATTCGTTCATTATATATTTATTTGACACGTTGAGTGCTGGACTAGCTAGTAGTGCAAGGTTAGAAGGTTACAACTTATTTGATTGTTTGGTTTGTTTTATGGGTGTCTCATGATCAAGATCAAAACATTCTAACTTAGTTGGAAATATAGTTCAAAATTCAAATTGAAAAAGTGTGCAAAGAATTCCTACAGAATATTAGTAGCTTCTGATGTATGTAACCCTTACGCTTTCAATCGGTTAAAGTTGTTGTGTTGAGGCTATAGTCTCCACCTAATTTATAATGACCTGATTTTCCATTATTGTTTTAGAGATTGCGCCTTATTGAAATATATGATGTAAAGCGTCTTCAAATGCGGTACTCGACTTCGTTGATTGGGTGAGTTTGTGGGCCTCTAATTTTAGCATCTACTTCCTGTGAAATAATGTCTTGTGTTATTGATCGTCTTCCCAATTTTTAGTGGACCGTCGACTTTGGCCACGTTCGTTGCTGTATATGCCCTGTTTGGGCCCACATATCCTGGAATTTTCGATAAGGAAAGAGGCATATACACTCTATTCTACCCGGTATGTGGTTGAGATGTCAAATGCTTAATTATTTGTGTTTAAATTTGTCCTACAGTTTGACAATTTTATTTAGACTATAAATTCCTTGGTTTGGTTTTAGGGGCTGTCGTTTGCATTTCCTATTCCAAGTCAGTATACAGATTGCTGTCATGATGGGGGAGGTATTTATTACATCATCGTGAAATTGAAACATAGAACTATATATTATTATTCGAATTTGTTAACTCTGCCCCTTTTCATTATGAAAGTTGAATTGCCATTGGAGTTTCCTGATGGCACTACACCAGTAACTTGCCGTGTGTCCATATATGATAGTTCCTCTGGTAAGAAAGTTGGTGTGGGATCCTTGATGGATAAGGCTTCTGCTCCTCCTTTACCTGCTGGCAGCATTTATATGGAAGAAGTTCATGTTAAGGTTCGGTTCTGAGTCCTCTATCTGTTTATAGGATGATTCTCTCAGATGGCATTGTTATAGACAAACTTTCTGGCTATTTTGGTAAATTGACTATAATGGCATATAATTCAGTTTTTTTGTTTTTGTTTTTTTTGTTTTGTATAGCTGGGGGAAGAATTGCACTTCACTGTTGGCACGCAACACATTCCTTTTGGTGCGTGTCCTCAGGTAGGATGTATATTACGTACAATAGGTCCATTTGAGCTAAGCTTTTATTGGATTACTTTCTGAGATTGCATGTTTTTCAGTGGTCATTTTCCCCTCAATTTGTATTATTCGTCTGAAGCAAAGTTCATGTTGTACTTCCTGTTTCTTCAGGATGTGTGGACTGAGCTAGGTCGTCCCTGTGGCATTCATCAAAAGCAGGTTCCTTGGATTACTATTTTGTATATGAAATGTGATGATTTTGTAGGTCTTTTTGTGGCATTCTATCAATATATAGAATATCTAAAAATTTTGATAAACCCTGCATCTTTATTGGTTGTGTGCCATGAAGATTTGAATTTATGTTTATTTACAGTTCATGTATTCAGAGGTGTATTTATGGTTTGCTTGTTAGTAAAGAGCACTTGTAAGTCCATGAACCATGTTTCAAATCTCCTCTCATGCACTTGTATTATTTGTTTTTTATTTGATTTGTTGTTCCTTCTCTTTTTTCTCCCCCTCCCCCTTTTTAATTTTACAGCTAATTAACATATAACAGAATACTTTAATATTTATAGTAACATTTGCTTGGTTGTTTCTTCTCTTTTTTACTTTTTGTTTTTTCCCCTTAATTTTTACACCTAATATCATATTAAAAAATACTTTAATATTTATAATAACATTAACATCTAATTGGATGTTAAAAAAATCTATATATATGCTAGTACATAAAACTAAATTATTTTAATTATTTATTTTCTCATGATATTAAAAATTTAAAATCATAACATATTAAGTAAATTCTTTCAAATGAATATGTTTTACATATTTTATTCATGAATATATTTTAAATGCATATAACAAAATTATTAGAGCAATTGATTTATTATTTTATGCCATATTTTAAGATAATAAAGCATAAAAAATAGAGTTTACTTGTCACATCACATCAACACTCAACAAAGCAAACCGATTAACCATGAAAACCAAAATAGATAATTTTCATATTTTACCGGATCTAAAACCAAAATGAAAATTTTATAAGGACCAAGACAAGATAACTTCCTTATTAATTCTACCAGATTCCTCCGCCCTGCACCATCATTTTCAAGTGTAAATTCAAAACATGTTCTGCCTTTAATTTAATGGATCATATACGGAGCTTGGCAACCTATTGCTGCATGTTTAAGGCTGCGCATATGTTTGGTAATTTGGTTTGGTTAAGGTGTAAAGAGAGTGCAAAGAAGTCGGGTGAGAAAGTTCATGGTTAAGCTCAAAACACATGGCCAGGTGGGAATGTGGGGTTGTCCAAAATGGAGTTATCATCTATAGGAATATGAAGCTAATTATTTCTCCTCGTAGTTCCAATGTAAATTACAGAGCTTCATGGACGGAGCACTGATGTCCACTAGATACTTAGTCATTTATTTTATGGAGTAGAAATCTAGATTTACTGTTAACTATCCTTTTAGAACTAAACTGCTCGGGATGAGTATCTTTTATTGATCCTGACTCTCGCCCTGCAGGTAGATCCTATGGTTATTCATTCTGCCTCAGATCTTCGGCCTCGAACAACTCTTTGTGGTGATTACTTTTATAATTACTTTACTCGTGGTCTGGACATCTTATTTGATGGGCAGGTTTGTTGTTTGCATAATGACACATCCTTTTGTTCTTATACACGGACAGAAATGACAATTGAACTCACTAGAAGTCTGTTGTTTTTTCAGACTCATAAAATAAAGAAGTTTGTGTTACATACTAATTACCCGGGTCATGCCGATTTCAATTCATACATCAAGTGTAACTTCGTTATCCATGGCTCAGATTGTAAGCAATCCTGTATTTACAATGCTGTATCTAAATTGGCCTTCATTAGCTGCTATGGGTGAATTTTTGTTGCAAAACAAGAGTATAAATTATTATTTTCCTTGTCAGCTGCCGGAGAATCTTTTCAGGAAGTAAATAACAGCAAGCAGAGAGCTATTACACCTAGTACAAAGTGGGAACACGTAAAGGTGATATTCTATCCCTCCCAAGTTGAATGGATACCCATATATCGATGTTCTTTTATGGAAGATGAATAATACAGTTTGATTTCGAAAGAACAAATAATTGTGTAAACTGACAAGCTTTGATGTGGTTTTTTATATTGGTTAACAAAAGTTTTGGTGTATATTAATAGCTTTCAATTGATTCTGTTAGGAAATACTTGGGGATTGCGGGCGAGCTGCGATCCAAACTCAAGGTTCTGCAAGTAACCCTTTTGGTTCTACTCTTGTATATGGTTATCAAAATATTGCCTTTGAGGTATGGCATTCTTTGCAATTACAGTCCGCTGCTTGTTTAATAATTTAGTCCTATATGATGCTAAAAGGAGACTGCTAATCTATACCATTATGATGTTAAGCAGGTGATGAAGAATGGTTATATTGCAACCATAACTCTCTTCCAGTCATAATCATGGTACACATCTTTTTTTATCTGTCTGACTTGTGTAAATACTAAATCGCAAACACGCAAGAATCGAAGCTAGTTGCTACCAACTTAGATTTATTTTGTTAGATTTAATTTTTTATTTAACTTCAATGTACTTCTCATGTAAAAAAATATTACAAAAATATCTAATTATATATCCCTTATCTTAAAAAGTCTGAAAATAGAAGCATGTGACTGCACCAGCGTGAGACTGTTGTATACTTATAAATGCATTGATTGATAGTTTTACCTTTTTTTTAATGGTAGTCTCTGGTTACTGTTTAAGAGCTTCCGATTGGGTTCTTAAAATTTTGAAATTGGGTCCGCATGGGCTATAAGTGATGAGGTGGTAACTGGTGAGCAGATGTGGTTACCCATTTGACTTGTGTATGATCAAAAGGTGCCCCATTTACTCCCTAGAAGCCACTGTTATGTGACTGTTTACGTGCCAGTCATGTGACTTATCTTTTGGGGAGAAGCAAACATAAACCACTTGGCTGCCGATCATGCAGACAAAGTTGAAAGTTGGTTCCCCACATCAGCACTGAATGAATGTATGCCTGACATGTCTGGACCAAATGGTGTGTTTGTGTGTATATGACACATTTTCAGGCTTTTTTGGATCGATTTAGAGACTTCTAAGCTAAAGTGACTATTTAAAATTGCTGGGCAAGCATCAAGGGACCAGCATTTATTGGAAAAACATACTGATTAATTTGCAGAACACGTGCATTAGTCATCTTTTATCCTTGTGCATTGCAATTTCTATGGACTATTGGTTAATCTTAATTTCTCTCTCAGTTGTGTTAAAAGGTTTCTCAATCATGGTTTATGAAGCTTCACAAGGAATGGCAGCTTAGGTTTGTACGAAATTTCTTCCATGGAGTAAATGGGAATTTCTCCAAAAATATTTGGTTCAGCTGTCATCGTCATGACGTGGCAAGGAGCTATGGCAAATTGACAATTGTACAGCTGGGTATTAAATTGTACATATTAGAATTCTGTAATATAATGTGATCTTCTCTAACTTTGACGTTTTGCACGAAGTTTATACATATAAATTTCTATTGCTTTACGTGTCAGATAGCATCACGTTGTGTGACTCTCGGTTACTTTACCTGCTTTAATCAATGTTTCTTGGTCAAACTTATCTCTTTTCCTTCTCCAATAAGTATACGCTTAAATTAATCGATTAGAATCTTGCTGTAATCCATATGCTGTAGTTCGTTTTGTTTTACTCGTGATGTAACGTATCTCAATGGTTAATTAAAAAGTTCATATAAACATTTTTCATTTAAATGTTTGTTTAAAATAATGTGTTCGCATGAAAATTTTCATGGGAAATGTATGACAAAAATTACGTCTTCTAAACAGATACGAATGACAACGTCTTGTTTATTTTTGTTCGAGTTGTGTCAAGAATTCTGGTTAAGAAAATTAAGCTTAAATGGAAGTATTCTTAAAGTCAATTTCCAGTTAGATAAACCATTCGTGAAGATGGAACCACTTTACGTATTCTTTTCACTCCAGCTACCCACGAACAATTTGAACATGGAATGATCTCAATGCCTGGGACATGATGGAATTGGAATGTAAGTTTCGTGGCTAAAGTGAAAAGGGAAGTATAATTTGAACCGTAACCCTGAATACCAGTGAAAGTGAACATTTTAATCGTGTCCAATAATAGTACAGCACTAGCAGCACTATTACATCACATGCAACTGTCAAGGAATATCTTGATGTTTGTTTGTTTGTTTCGGCTTCTTTCATTCTTTCTCCCCTTCCCTCTCTTTCTCTTCTCCCCAAACCCACCAAAAAAGGCGCAATAAACTCATGTTGATAGCTTGGCCTGGCCCCATATGCATGTGACAGGTTAATGACGCACATTTCATTGGCCCCAAAAAAAAAAAAATAATAATAACAAACAACCAATCTCTATTCTTTGGGAATTCGAATGATTTGACCATTTATTCACATGACATCAAATTCTTAAATCTTTTGTTCCATTCATTTCAATATTCGTACAACAGTCTTCAAGGTATTTAACAGATTGGCCACAGATTCTTAACAGGCTGAGAAGTTTGCAAAGAATTTCTAGTAAAATTACAGTGAGAAATATCACGTGTGATTGTGCTTTTAAGTTTTAACTGAGCCAAATGTTACAGGATGAGTTTGGTATTGGCAAGAAAAAATAGAATGAAAACTGCATATACATCAGAGTTCTAATAGTAAGCACCAGCAGGGTCTAGTTCGTTGCCCGGCTCAAATGGTGAGTCATGGTGGCAAGTGGCAACACTGCAAGGAGCTTTTTTTTCGGAAAAATGGTACGTAACTCACTAACTTGGACTCTTCACAAACTCGATTTTGCTTTGCACCATTCTTACTGCTGAATGCTGACAAAACGACTGTAATTACGGCATTGACAGGACTTTTGAAGTTGCAAAGGTATGCTAACAATGTCTTGTTTGAGGGCGGGAATCCTCCTCAAGCCTAACTGATTCTCTATGTCTATGATAAATGGAGTTATATAAACAGTGATTATTCGTTATTCAATATAGTTCAATATTAGATAATCAATAATCTATCTCTAAACTGAATAAAAATGATATGAACTTACCTATGTAGTCACTTAAAAATCATGGTGTTTTATGGAAGTTAGCTCTCATGGTCATGAAGGTTGTCAAAACACGTTGTAGTGAGCTGATACTAAATTCCTCACCTTGTCATAAGCATCGAACATAACATGATGTTATTAAAATAGCAGGCAAAAATCTCACTTCTAATTTCCAAAGCTATTAAGAGTGAACGAGAAATAAATAACAAATAATTCACAATCGTGATTCACAATTCATTACTTCACAGAATTTTTGTTGTCCTACATCATCTTATTGCATGCTAAGAATAATTATATACAGCTCCTGCTCGTGTCCTGGCACTCAGAAAGCCACAGGTCTATGTGCTCCACAATCTTTTGCCGGACTTTGTGGACTGCATCAGGGGAGGTGCAGTTCTTCTCATTACCTAGAATGAAATTTCGTTATCAAAATGCAGGAGCATAATCATGTATCGTAAAAAGTAAACCAAAAAAGGTGATGTTGGCAACTAATTTGAGTTTGCTTTCTACAAGAAATTATCATGTTATTGTCATTTTTTTCTATTTTGCAGTGCTAAATCTATTTGTTGGGATCCTGCAATGAAATACTGTAGGTTTAAGATTGGCGGTGTAGAAGCGATATATACCTTCAATGTTAAAAGGAGATTGAGGACATCCACGCATGTCAGTTCCATGGCCGCAATTAGAACACGTGATTGTATAGGAAGGCACTGAAAAGTTCAACCGCAATTTGATAATAGTAATTGTTGGATTTGAAAGAAATGCAATTTTGACATTGTGCCAGAGTAATATCATTAATAAAGAAGGGAATTATTCAAAATTGAAAATAGTTCATTCCAACTCACTGTCAGGGGATGACGCTTGTTTTGATGCATGGCGCCAAGGATCCTGGGAACCATTTGTAAAAACTATCTTTGAACCTGTCCATGTACGTTACATTAGGGTAGATAAAAGAAGTCAAATTCATCATGACAATATAACATGATATTCAGACTAAAACCATAAAGACATGTAAAATATGCTAATAAAAAAGTTCTAATAGATTACTTTATTGGCTAATTCAAACTAAAATATGCAAACACAATAAAGACTCCCATTTCATTAGGTTCTTCTAAGTTCACAACAACAATAATTAAGGCCTGATAAAGATAGCTTATGAATGTTCACTTAACACAAAACGATAAAACAAAGCTTTGCACCGAATGACACATTTAGGCAAGGGAAGTTTCTGACCAGCAATTTTGGTGCCTCCATAGTATATATTAGTTGAATCAACATCAGGAAAGATGCCTTCTCCAAATACATTTTTGCAGAGGTCCAAATGGTACCTGCAATATCTAAGAAATTACTTTTTACAATTTATGAGATCATGATCACAAAGTATACACAAAACTGGAAAAATGAAAGCCATTGTGTGATATGCAAAAAATGAGGAAAGGAATCCTGTCAACAAACAAAGAAGTATACAAAGTTAACAATGGAGAAAAGGAGATTGCCTTGTATCAACTTTTGAGGAGCGCACACTATCATTAGAGGGAGCCACTTGAAAGTATGCTACTTCGGTGCAAACTTGAAACCACCACAGTCTATCAGAACTGTCTTCACTAGCAGTAGTGTTTTTCAAGTAATTCTGGTTGTAAGATTGTACGCTAGCACCATAGTCTCCAAGGTAATACTCTTTTACATATTTGGCATAAGCATCCTGTAAAATGATAATATATGTGAAATCAGATTACCAAAGAGGTAACCATCCCTACCAGGAAGAGGACCAGAGACATTGACACATGAGTGTATAATTCATTAAATTAAGAATACGGAACTAAGAAGCTAGCTTGAAAAGCATACCACCAAATCATCCCCAGCCTTTTTTGCCTCAACAAGAGGCTTGCATACTTTATCTGGATTTCCATATTGAAACTGAAACATTCATAAAAAACCGGAAGAGCGATGGGAAAAAGTGAACTTGAATACAAGATATTTCACTGACTTGAAGAAATGAAACAGCAGATATCATATCAATTACCGCTGTAGCAGCAGCATCTGCCAAAAAGTACAGGAAATCACCATCAATTCTGAGCTGCATAGCAAGGCAAAGATCAACAGGCATCATGCAAATCATACCATAAAAATCTATTGGGCTATGTAGCTCATGCGTGTGGGTAAATAATAATATGATTTATAGAGTAATAAAGCATACATCAGTTGCATCGAAAGATGCCTTTAATGCCTTTCCATTAGTTACTAGTTTTTGATCGATGAGTTTAGTGGTTTCTTGTAATGCTGCTTTACATTCAGGACCTGCCGACTCACCAACCTGCATGTTTAAGACAGAACTCAACACTTGAATGAAACTAAACCAAAGGGAACACTGTACAATGTATGGAATCTTCTGAAAATCTGTAAAAAAGAGATATGGTGAGAGTATGAACATAAAGGAAAAATCACTATCTTCACCTGCTGATCAAACTCTGTGAAGTTATAAACAGCAAGAACAACTGCAGAGCTTGCAAGACTTCCACATGTTAAATGTGGAAACTTAAGACGAAACCATGCACTCAGTGCTCCAGGATATGAGACACCAAAAACAAACCATGGATTTTCTTCTTTTGTTCTATTAAGCTTTGCATTTAAAGATTCCTACAAGAAGTACAATAGGCAATTAAAATGATGAGCAATAAGCTAATCCACACTGCAGACTCTTTAAGGCATCATGAAACCTGAAGGATAGTATGATAAAATTCACTCAAATTGACATAAAATATTCCCATTTTCTGGGCATTGTCATTGATTATTAATGATAAGGTCAATCTTGAGCTTACTAACAATCAATGAACTCCTTTCTCACCGATATCTGCGAGCTTGTGCATTCTACAATTTGATTTTAATTGACTAATTCCCAACTAGTCCCTAAAGGCACTACTTTACTGAATTACTGGTTAATTTCTGACATGTCATCAAACAGGAAGTTAGAAAAAATCTAACTTGCCTGATAACTCTGGCGAAAAACAGCCAAATCAAAGAGTGCTTGCTTAGATGAAAGATATCTCAAATTTTGTGTTGTGAGCTGTTTAAACGGAGAACTCTTTCCATAATAGCGATGCTCAAGGGAAACCACAGCTGCTCCAAACTTCTTTGCCAAAACCTATAGTGTGTTACAAGGCAAAGCCAAAACTTATAATCTCAATTCACCAACAACAATGCATATTTAAGCGGAAAGATTGAAACGTACAGCAATATAGTCGTTTTTGATCCCCTTGCATGTATATTCACCACAGATTACCATAAAAATGGGTCCATCTGGACTACGGAAAAAGTCAAGGAACTCATAGTATCTTTGCTGGAATTGGCTCCGATCCTGCGACTGCGATTAGCGTAATTATGAAAAAGCGTGATGCAGATGAATTGGCGCAAAGAATTATAAGATGAAGGATCTGGAAATTGAAAGTACTGACATAGGGAGAGTAATGATCGAGGGTTTGAGAGAACCAGAGTTGTTGAGTGGTCAAATAGTTGGTGCTTGAATTCGCAGAGTGTGTGAGTGTGGGGATGAAGATCAAGAGAGAAACACAGAGAGAATAGCGGGTCATCAACTTCATCATTCTTCACTCATCACTTTATCTTCGGTGTTGGGATCATATCTCATCGCAGTTCTGTTGTACGGTAAAGTTAGTTAAACATGGCCACCCACCCCTGCACCTCACTGGTCAAACTCAAACTCAAGAACCAACATTTTACATTAATTACAGATTAAGAGCTTCTTTTATTTATATATGATCCTCTAATTAATTTTCTTGTATTTACAAAACCATTTAAGTAATGAGCATCAAAACTTGATGATATATTATTGGGCAGGCCGCCAGTATTGATCTATTTATTGTTAGAGTAATTTAAGTTTATGTTTGTTATAAGGTGAGTTCTATGGTACCTTTGTTATGGTGTTTAAATTATTTAAATTATTTTAAAAAAAAAAAAATATTTAAAATAAAAAATAAATTATATAAAATTTATTAAATATTATTTATTTATTTTTTTTAGTAATTTAGATACAATTTGATAAGCACATTCACCTTATTATAAAGTTAGATTTTTATCAATCTATTGATCATTGAATGATGAGAAATTGTTGTATAATGAATTAATGATTATGTATACAAAATTTTAGTATATTGTCCACATCAATATAATGAATGCAGTTTATATTAATTTTAGTTAAAATCACGATAATATTATTAGAGGAATTTTGTGAATTTTATTATGACTCACTCTTTTGTGTTTATCGAAAGTGACATTGAATTATTGACTTTTGATATCTATTTTCATTTAATTTGGATAATTTCATGAATAATTTAATTGATTTTGGACAAACAATTTAAATTAATTATCTTGAATGAAAATTGAAAATAAAAAGAAATTTTTTTTAATTTATAAAAATTAAAATTTTTTTAATTGAAGTCGTCACTACAAAAAAAAAATTAGAGAAAATACCACTTCCCTCCTCTACAAGATGCTAAAGTGACATTTCCCTCTCCTTTATTTATAAAATGTATACTTTCCTCCCTTATAACTTTTAAAAAATCTCATTTTAATCTATTTTAAACTTTTTGTATTAACTAATGTTAACTTTATCTATTTTCAAGAAAAAATAAATTATTTTTTACAAAAATACCCTTTAGCAAAAATTTTATTGTTTTGTCATTAAATTTTGCTTAACAAAATACTTTTTAATAAATTATTTTTTATTAATTAAATTATATTTTTACCAAAATATTTTTTTAAAAAATTAATAATTAAATTATTTTTTTAAGATATCTTTCAATAATTTTTTAATTATTAAATTTACTAAAATTTTTGTTAACAATTATTTTTATATTTTACTATTAATTTTTCGATATCAATATTATTATTTTAATATTAAATAAAAAAATCTTACTATTGTTAATATGTATAACAATTAATATATATTTACATTAAAAAATAATCTTACTAAGATTTTTTATTTAATGTTAAAATAATATATATTGATATCAGAAAATTAATAATAAAATATAAAAAAATTGTTAACGAAAATTTTGGTAAAATTATAATTTAATAATAAAAAAATTATTAAAGGATATCTTAGAAAAAAATTTTAATTATTAATTTTTTTAAAAATATTTTGATAAAAATACAATTTAATCAATAAAAAATAATTTATTAAAGAGTATTTTGGTAAGCAAAATATAATGATAAAAAATAAAATTTTTGTTAAAGGATATTTTTATAAAAAATAATTTATTTTTTTTTGAAAAATGGATAAAGTTAACATTAATTAGCACAAAAAATTTAAAACGGATTAAAAATGAAGTTTTTTAAAAGTTATAAGGGAGGAGAATATACATTTTAATGATTTTATAAATAGAGGAGAGGAAAGTGTCATTTTAATATCTCACAGGGGAGGGAAATGGTATTTTCTCAAAAAATTATATTGAAATTGTTTAAATTACTTAATTTGTTGGCTTGAATTTTTTTTAGAATAAAACTCTACATCCAAGCAAAATTCTTATCCAAGTGTGTCCAAGTTGTTGTAACAACTTTTTAAATCACGCGCTCCTTCTCCGTTTCTTTCTCCTTCTCCTCGTATTTCTTCTTCTTCTTCTTCCAAATTCGCGCAGGTTCTTCTCATTCCCTTCTTTTTCTCCTCCTCTTTCTTCTTCTTCTAAATTTGCACACCGTAGGTTTTTCTTCTTTCCTTCTTCTTCTCCTTTTCTTTTTTCTCCTCCTCTTAAAAATTATCAATTCAATTCAATTCAATTCAGAACACCTGCGTCCATTCAATTCAAAACAATTCAATTCAATTCGTAATGAACCGAACATGTTATTAAGGTGAAACAATTGTATAGTACTAAATGAACGGAACATTATCCATTATATAAAATCAAATTCAAAACAGTTTTCTACATAATTAACCGAACACGTTATTAAGGTGAAACAATTGTATAGTACTAAATGAACAGAACATTATCCATTATATAAAATCAAATTAAAAACACATGTATCTATAATTTAGAGATTATCAATTCAATTCAATTCAGAATACCTACGTCAATTCAATTCAATTCAATTCATAATAAACCGAACATGTTATTAAGGTGAAACAATTGTATAGTACTAAATGAACGAAACATTATCCAGTATATAAAATCAAATTCAAAACAGCTTTCTGCATAATGAACCGAACACGTTATTAAGGTGAAACAATTGTATAATACTAAATGAACGGAACATTATCATTATATAAATCAAATTCAAAACATCTGTATCTATAATTTAGAGATTATCAATTCAATTCAATTCAGAACACCTGCGTCCATTCAATTCAATTCAATTCAATTCAATTTAGTAATTGTATTCCATTTAATTCGATTGAAAAAACAATTCATTAACAAAATGTTAGTGTTATTGGTGATGACGATAACCGAAGAGAAGAGAAAGAGGAGGAGGAGAGGTATGCGTGAATTTGAAAGAAGAAGAGGAGAATGTATGTATATATGTATGTATGTATGTATGTAATGACACTCTTTTAATGAGAGCAATTTTTGTTGATATTAGACCTACTTGTAAAAACTTTAATGAAAAAATACTTAAATATGTAACAATAATCCTGTTTTTTTTTTTAATATTGATCTTCTCTCTTCTTGTCATAAGATGAGTATGTTTTTTAAAAAAAAAAAAATTATTTACACATTAAAAATAATTATTATATAATTATATATAAATATATGTAATTTAATTTATTTTTAATTTATATTTTATATTTTAATATATATTTTATATTAATAATTGATTTTAGACTTTAGTATATATCTAATCTGGTTGATTTTTTTTTCTTATTATGAAAAACGAATGTAATTTGCCCTTGATTTTGTATGGGAGAAACTATAGGTTTTGAATCTATAATTAGTCTAAAATTTGAAACAGACCCCCACATAAAAAGCCATCTAAATAATAATATATGATGGAATAATAATAATTTAACATGTTTAAAAATTAGATTGATTTAATATAAGAGTCTATTTTGCAGGACTTTATACACATTAGGCACAATAATTTATGAAGAATATTTCATAACAAAAAATAAACCATCAAATTAGTTATGTATCTATGTATGTTTATATATGATACATAATATGTTTAATTGTACGTTGAATAAATATATTTATAAAAATCTATCAATTTATTCTATTTTTATAATTATATAAATTTTAATTCTAATATAATCTAATAATACTAAATTAATAAATTTTTATAAATATATTTATTTAGTATCTAATTAAATATATTAGGTGTTATATATGATATGAGTTAACATTTTATATCATTAATCGTTTACTAAAACTATTAATAAATGACTAATTGACGAAAATAATTAATCTATAATCTTTGAAAAACAGAAAAAATTATATTGAAAATTTTTAAATTACTTAATCTATTGGCTTGAATTTTTTTTAATATTGATCTCCTCTCTTCTTGTTATAAGATGAGTATATTTTTTTAAAAAATATTATTTATACACTAAAATTAATTATTATATATTTGTATATAAATATATATATATATATATATATATATAATTTAATTTATTTTTAATTTATATTTTATATTTTAATATATATTTTATATTAATAACTGATTTTAGTATATCTCTAACATGATTGATTTTTTTTGCCTTTTATGAAAAACGAATGTAATTTGCCCTTGATTTTGTATGGGAGAAACTATAGGTTTTGAATGTATAATTAATCTAAAATTTGAAACAGACCTCCACATAAAAAGCCATCTAAATAATATTATACGATGGAATAATAATAATTTAACATGTTTAAAAATTAGATTGATTTAATATAAGAGTCTATTTTGCAGGACTTTATACACATTAGGCACAATAATTTATAAAGAATATTTCATAACAAAAAATAAACTATCAAATTAGTTATGTATTCATGTATGTTTATATATGATACATAATATGTTTAATTTTATGTTGAATAAATATATTTATAAAAATCTATCAATTTATTCTATTTTTATAATTATATAAATTTTAATTCTAATATAACCTAATAATACTAAATTGATAAATTTTTATAAATATATTTATTTAGTATAGGTTGAGATTTGAGACATGGAACATAGGCACTCTAACAGAAAAGTCCATGGAAGTGGTGGACATCATGACAAGGAGGAAGATTAACATTATGTGCCTACAAGAAACAAAATGGGTTGGTACAAAGACTAGGGAGTTGGATACTTCTAGTTTCAAATTTTGGTATACAGGAAAGGTGAAGAATAGGATAATTATTGTGGATAAGCAGTGAAAGAAGGACGTAGTGGATGTCAAGAGGGTGGGAGATCGGATCATCTCTATCAAACTTGTGGTGGAGGGAGGTGCTTTCCATGTGATTAGCGCCTATGAACCGCAAATGGGTTTAGACGAACAACACAAGATAAGGTTTTGGGAAAATCTAGAGAGTTTGGTTCAAGACATACCTTCGAGAGATAAGATTTTCTTAGGAGGAGATTTAAATTGCCATGTTGGGAGAGAAGTGACTGGGTATGGGAGTATTCACGGAGGTCATGGTTTCGGGGTGATCAATGTCGAGGATAAAACTATTTTGGACTTTTCCTCAACCTTTGATCTTCTCATCGCACATACATGTTTTAAAAAGAGAGACGAACATCTTATAACCTATAAGAGTGGCATGACAAGCTCTCAAATCGACTTCTTCTTGTTGAGGAGAGTCGATCGAAAATTTTGCATTAATTGTAAAATTATCTCGAGAGAGAGTTTGACAACACAACATAGAGTGCTCATCATGGAGTTTCGCGTTGAGCAAAAGTTGAGGAAAAGACATCATACGAATAACTCAAGGACGAGGTGGTGGCGGATGAAAGGTGGAGAACAAAGAAACTTCCTAAGATGGGTAGGAGAAGAGGCAAAGTGGGATGGGAATGGAAGCGCGGAAGAGATGTGGAGGGAGATGGCAGAAGTTATTAGAAGAACAACAAAAGAAAGCATTGGTGAATCTAAAGGAATAGGACCAAGAGATAAGGAGTCTTGATGGTAGAATGCGAGTGTATAAGAAAATATAAAGATAAAAAGGGAGTGCTTTAAAGAGTGGTCTTTATGCCGCAATGCAGATAGTTGAGAAAAATATAAGGTGGTTAAGAAAGAGACAAAAGTGGCTATAGGTGAAGCAAGAACAAGAGCATATGAGAGTCTCTACCAGTATTTGGGCACGAAAGAAGGAGAAAAAGGTATATATGGAATCGCAAAGAGCCGTGAAAGAAGAAGGAGAAATTTGGATCAAGTTAAGTGCATAAAGGATAAGAATGGTGAGGTGCTGGCTCAAGAGGAGAAGATTAATGAAAGGTGGAAGAGCTACTTCTACGAGTTATTTAATGAGGGACAGAAGACTCTTCCGATCCTTGGTCGGTTATGCACAAGGGAAGAAGATCAAAACTTTGACTACTATCGAATGATTCAAGACTTCGAGGTAAAAAAGGCTCTAAAGCAGATGAAAAATAGCAGGTCAGTAGGATCTGATAATATCCCGATTGAGGTTTGGAAGGGCCTTGGAGAAAAAGGCATCAACTGGTTAACCAAGCTTTTTAATGAGATTTTAAGGTCAAAGAAGATGTCCGACGAGTGGAGAAAGAGCACCTTGGTACCTATCTACAAGAATAAGGGGGATATGCAAAGTTGTGGAAATTATAGAGGAATCAAGCTCATGAGTCATACCATGAAGTTATGGGAAAGGGTGATAGAACGGAGGTTAAGAAAAGAGACACAAATAACAGAGAACCAATTTAGATTTATGCCAGGCAGATCTACCACTGAAGCGATATACCTATTAAGAAGGATGATGGAGAGGTATCGTAGTAATAAAAGGGATCTACATATGGTGTTTATTGATTTGAAAAAAAGCGTATGATAGAGTGCCAAGGGAGGTCTTATGGAAGGTTTTAGAAAAGAGGAGAGTAAGGATCGCATATATTCGTGCAATTAAAGGCATGTATGATGTGCCACAACTAGTGTGAAGACTCAAGGTGGTGTGACAGAGGAATTTTCTATTGGTATAGGATTACACCAGGGATCATCCTTAAGTCCATACCTTTTCATATTAGTCTTGGAAGTACTCACAGAGCACATCCAAGAGCCTGTGTCATGGTGCATGCTTTTTGCCGATGATATCGTCCTTATAGGAGAGTCAAAGGAAGACCTAAATAAGAAGTTGGACTTATGGAGAGAAGTTCTAGAAGTGTATGGTCTGCGCATAAGTCGTAGCAAGATGGAATATATGGAATGTAAGTTCAGTTTGAGATGGGAAAACCCTGATATAGAGGTGAAGATTGGAGAAAACATCATACGAAAAGTTAAAAGTTTTAAGTATCTTGGGTGCATCATACAGGATAATAGAGAGATTGAATAGGATGTAAATCATAGGATCCAAGCAGGTTGGTCAAAATGGCGGAGTGCATCTGGTTTTATATGCGACAAAAAAGTGTCTTTAAAACTTAAAGGTAAATTCTATCGCACCGCTATAAGACCGGCTATGCTTTATGGTACGGAGTGTTGGGTGGCCAAAGGAGAGCACGAACATACATAAGCTGAGTGTGTCAGAGATGAAGATGTTGAGATGGATGAGTGGTCATACGCGATTGGATAAAATAAGGAACGAAGATATAAGGGAGATAGTTGGAGTAGCACCTATTGTGGAAAAGATGGTTGAATCGCGTCTCAAGTGGTTTGGACATGTGAGAAGAAGACTGATAAAACACCCAGTCAAGAGTGTGGATGAGATGGAAGATGGACAAGGGGTGAAAGGCAAAGGAAGACCTAAGAAGACCATCCATGAGGTGGTCAAACGAGATCTACATGTAAACGGTCTCTCTGTAGACATGATACATGACAGAGCACAATGACGTTGTTTGATTCATGTAGCCGACCCCACCTAGTGGGACAAGGCTTTGTATATTTATTTAGCATCTAATTAAATATATTAAGTGTCATATATGATATAAGTTAACGTTCCATATCATTAATCGTTTACGAAAATTATTAATAAGTGACTAATTGACAAAAATAATTAATCTATAATCTTTGAAAGACCAATTTGATTGATAAAATTTTTCAAGGATAAATTTAAAAAACAAACCATTTTTGAGAGACTAATTTGACTATTAACTCATAAATTATATATTTTTCAACAAAATAATAAGCTCATTATAATAAAATAATCAAATCTATCATTGTCAGATAATCAAATAGTTTTACAGAAATATAATTAAACATTTTAATGAACACTAAATATGTATCTCTATTTGATAGCTGACTCTTGATATTCATATAGCATAATTTAACAATGATATTTTATTTACAGATAAATAAGTGATATAGTCACTGCATGGTGACCCTTTTTTCTGTTTGAAATTAATAATTTCACACTATATTTTGAGATGAATTTAAAGACTTGTTCTAATTTATATATACTAACGATAGAAAAGCAATCTATATCTACAAAAGATTATCGTGTTAAATTAATGTTAAATTGAATTAATTTTATCTGAGTTATTGCATCACTAAAGTATATCTAAAACTGATATTCTTTGGTTAATTATGGTAAATAATGGATATATTTATTATCATTCCAACAATTAATAGAGTCGATTTATTATTCATATTCTTTTTTGGTTAATTATGGTGATAATGTATATCTTAGTTATCCTTCCAAGGATGTCCAATTTAATTTGGAATTAATTATTAATTATAATTGTTATTCTTAACTATATCTATACTATTATATAATCATCCTTTTAATTCATTTTGTAAATTATGTATACAGCATCATATAATTATTTATTTGTCAAGGATTTAAGATTAAGATTTACTGTTAGGCTTAAACTTTTTTTTAATCTTTAGCAAAATAATATTGTTTTGATTTACTTTGAAGAATTTTTTTTTACATTTGCGGTACATAGCCGGTCCCAAGCCCGGATAAAGGAGGATGGTTGTGTTAGGTCTTCGGCAACCAACATAAAAATATAGCCGAACCCCCCATGACATGAATCAAAGACATTATTGCGCTAAAGCTAGGTCGTTGCCCGGAAGCAACGCGCCGTATGGCTCGAGTACGGTGTCAAAGCAAGAGCCGCTGCATCGGTGCCCGGATGTAATGTTAAATGAGTAAGGGTTCTCGCGTTTTCGTGAACGGACGGGGGTAAATAAGCTAGTTCACAAAGTAAAAGGTAAAGGTCGAAGCGACAGAAGGTTGAGATTTGGGACATGGAACATAGGTACTCCAACAGGAAAGTCCATGGAGGTGGTGGACACCATGACAAGGAGGAAGATTAACATTATGTGCCTACAAGAAACGAAATGGGTTGGTGCAAAGGCTAGGGAGTTGGATACTTCTGGTTTCAAACTTTGGTATACTGGAAAGGTGAAGAATAGGAATGGGGTTGGAATAATTGTGGATAAGCAGTGGAAGAAGAACGTAGTGGATGTCAAGAGGGTGGGAGATCGGATCATCTCTATCAAACTTGTGGTGGAGGGAGGTGCTTTCCATGTGATTAGCGCCTATGCACCGCAAGTGGGTTCGGACGAACAACACAAGATAAGGTTTTGGGAGGATCTAGAGAGTTTGGTTCAAGGCATACCTTTGGGAGATAAGATTTTCTTAGGAGGAGATTTAAATGGCCATGTTGGGAGAGAAGTGACTGGATATGAGAGTATTCATGGAGGCCATGGTTTCGGGGTGATCAATGCCGAGGGTAAAACTATTTTGGACTTTTCCTCAACCTTTGATCTTCTCATCGCAAATACATGTTTTAAAAAGAGAGACGAACATCTTATAACCTATAAGAGTGGCATGACAAGCTCTCAAATCGACTTCTTCTTGTTGAGGAGAGTCGACCGGAAATTTTGCATTAACTGTAAAATTATCCCGGGAGAGAGTTTGACAACACAACATAGGGTGCTCGTCATGGATTTTCGCGTTGAGCAAAAGTTGAGGAAAAGACATCATACGAAGAACCCAAGGACGAGATGGTGGCGGATAAAAAGTGAGGAACAAAGAAGCTTCCTAAGACGGGTAGGAGAAGAGGCAAAGTGGGATGAGAATGGAAGAAAAGAAGATATGTGGAGGGAGATGGCAGAAGTTATTAGAAGAACAGCAAAAGAAAGTTTTGGTGAATCTAAAGGAATAGGACCAAGAGACAAGGAGTCCTGGTGGTGGAATGCGAGTATACAAGAAAAGATAAAGATAAAAAGGGAATGTTTTAAAGAGTGGTCTTTATGCCGCAATGCAGATAACTGAAAAAATATAAGGTGGCTAAGAAAGAGACAAAAGTGGCTGTAAGTGAAGCAAGAACAAGAGCATATGAGGGTCTCTACCAGTCTTTGGGCACGAAAGAAGGAGAAAAAGGTATATATAGAATCGCAAAGAGCCGGGAAAGAAGAACGAGAGATTTGGATCAGGTTAAGTGCATAAAAGATAAGGATGGAGAGGTGTTGGCTCAAGAGGAGAAGATTAATGAAAGGTGGAAGAGCTACTTCTACGAGTTATTTAATGAGGGACAGAAGACTCTTCCAAGTCTTGGTCGACTATGCACAAGGGAAGAAGATCAAAACTTTGACTACTATCGAAGGATTCGAGACTTCGAGGTAAAAGAGGCTCTAAAGCAGATGAAAAATGGCAGGGCAGTAAGACCTGATAATATCCCGATTGAGGTTTGGAAGGGTCTTGGAGAAAAAGGCATCAAATGGTTAACCAAGCTTTTTAATGAGATTTTAAGGTCAAAGAAGATGCCTGATGAGTGGAGAAAGAGCACCTTGGTACCTATCTACAAGAATAAGGGAGATATACAAAGTTGCGGAAACTATAGAGGGATTAAGCTTATGAGTCATACTATGAAGTTATGGGAAAGGGTGATAGAACGGAGGTTGAGAAAAGAGACACAAGTAACAGAGAACCAATTTGGATTTATGCTAGGCAGATCTACCACTGAAGCGATATACCTATTAAGAAGGATGATGGAGAGGTATCGTAGTAATAAAAAGGATCTACATATGGTGTTTATTGATTTGGAAAAAGCGTATGATAGGATACCAAGGGAGGTCTTATGGAAGGTTTTAGAAAAGAGGAGAGTAACGATCGCATATATTCGGGCAATTAAAGACATGTATGATGGGGCTACAACTAGTGTGAAGACTCAAGGTGGTGTGACAGAGGAATTCCCTATTGGTATAGAATTACACCAGGGATTATCCTTAAGTCCATACATTTTCACATTAGTCTTGGAAGTACTCACAGAGCACATTCAAGAGCCTGTGCCATGGTGCATGCTTTTTGCCGATGATATCGTCCTTATGGGAGAGTCAATGGAAGACCTAAATAAGAAGTTGGAGTTATGGAGAGAAGCTCTAGAAGGGTATGGTCTCCGCATAAGCCGTAGCAAGACGGAATATATGGAATGTAAGTTCAATCTGAGAAGGGAAAATCCCAATGTAGAGGTGAGGATTGGAGAAAACATCCTACGAAAAGTTAAAAGTTTTAAGTATCTTGGGTGCATCATACAGGATAATGGAGAGATTGAACAGGATGTAAATCATAGGATCCAAGCAGGTTGGTCAAAATGGCGGAGTGCATCTGGTTTTATATGCGACAAAAAAGTGCATTTAAAACTTAAAGGTAAATTCTATCGCACCGCTATAAGACCAGCTATGCTGTATGGTACGGAGTGTTGGGCGGCTAAAGGGGAGTACGAACATAAGCTGAGTGTGGCAGAGATGAAGATGTTGAGATGGATGAGTGGTCATACGCGATTGGATAAAATAAGGAATGAAGATATAAGGGAGAGAGTTGGAGTAGCACCCATTGTGGAAAAGATGGTTGAATCGCGTCTCAGGTGGTTTGGACATGTGAGAAGAAGACCGATAGAACATCCAGTCAGGAGGGTGGATGAGATGGAAGATGGACAAAGGGCGAAAGGCAGAGGAAGACCTAAGAAGACCATTCATGAGGTGGTAAAACGAGATCTACATGTAAACGGTCTTTCTGTTGACATGATACATGACAGAGCACAATGACGTCGTTTGATTCATGTAGCCGACCCCACTTAGTGGGACAAGGCTTTGTTGTTGTTGTTGTTGTTGAAGAATTCTTTTTGTAATTATATTTATCCAACTATACAGTCATTTATTTATTAAGAATTTATGGTGTACGTTTTTGGACCAATCTAAATACCTCAAATTTTAGGAGTAAGAAAAAAAATTCTTAAGAGAGAGACTGAATCTCGAGTGATAAATAAAATAAGGCCAATCTAAATAACTCAATCCTCTTTTTATATTGAAAATAAATATGCGTTCATAGTATATGATGTTCAAATTATTATTAGTAAAATAATTCACACGATCTAATTATTTAATTTTGAGTTAAAAGGAGTTGGAATTATGAGCGGAAGGGAGAGAGTGAGAGCGGGGTGGGAATACACTGGGCAGGGGAGGTATAGGTTACCTTCCGGTCAAGCAAAGGATCCAAGGGTTTGGAATCGAGAGGAGTACGTTCGTCTGGAACGGGATTCGTTCAGCATCTTTGTGGACAGCTTATCAGGGGATATCTCGAAGCAGGAGCTATTTGGACTGTTTTCATGGACGGGGAGGATCAACGACATATATCTCGCAAGAAAGACGAGAAATGGGATGATATACCTGTTTGCATTTATATGGTATACTACGAAGGGAGGAGCACTGAAGGCAATTGCAGAGATGAATCGCATGAAGTTAAAGAAATTTTCGTCGGAGAGGCTAAGTACAGGAGGGATGAGGTTAAAAGACAGAGCAAGCCTTTGGTTGAGGGACGGATGCAGCACCAGCAGGTGGGGGTCAATCCTGAAGGAAGGGAGTGTACAGTTGGGATTCCTCCATCTCAGACCATGAATCCTTCTACACATGCTCCTACGGAGGGTCAGCCGAAAGTGGGGGCTAAGGGGCTGGAAGTCTCTGCAGATACGACTAACCTGGAATAGTTGCAGAGGAGTGTGATTGGGAGTGCCACGGGATCAATTGACTTCAGGTTATTGAATGAATTGGCCCGGAAGGTATGGCCACACGTTGTTAGAATATGTGAGTTGGGGAATTACAAGGTCTTGTTGATATTGATAGTGCAAAGAGTGCGGAGGAGGCGCTGGAAAGGTGCGGGGATGGGCTGCAGCAGTTCTTTCATAATGTGTGCCGTTGGAATGAGCATGATAGATATGACAAGAGAAGAGTGTGGATTGAGTGTTATGGTGTTCTGTTACACGTATGGACGGAGGATACGTTCCGCGCAATTGGTGGGCAGTGGGGTGAGGTGGTAGTTTGTGATAATGGAATAGCTGTGGGCACGTCTTTCCGGGCCGGACGCATGATGATTTATACATGGCGGTTTGAAACTATTTCAGAAAGTCTCCAATTATCTGTAGGTTCGTCTGTGTATGAGATATTTGTTAAGGAGGTGGGCGGCGGTGCAATTGGCTATTCGGATGGTTTGGCAACCGAGGCTGAGAAAGGGCATGATGGAAAGTCTGCCAGTAATGCCGATCGTCATGAAAGTTCCATGCAGTTGGGAGGGGGTGACACAACGGATGCGGCGGTGGCCCTGCTGAATAGGCCGAAAGAGGTGGAGGAGGGTAGAATTGTAACTGATCATGTGATTTTTGATGAATGGAGTAACAGTTTTTTAAATTCAAACACAGTAACAGAAAGAGATACGGTTTTTGCTCTCAGAAGGGAAAGGGCTGATTTGGCAGAAGACATGTCAGAAAGGATCCAATCCTGGGCTTATGAGAGGGATCAGGTGGTTGATGTAGGTGAGATTACAAGTAAGTTGCGGTTGGGCTTGTGTGCTATGGAGCCCAGTGAATTGGGTCAAAGATCCATGACCCATAATGAATTAAGCAAGCCACATGGTGAAGGGTTGGGCTTCAACATCCGAGGCCCACACGCTATGCCTCATTCCAGGTCAGGAACGGACCTCTCCCTTGGACCTAGTAGCGGGCGGGTTGGAGGCAACATGGATGGGGGTTTGCTATCGGGTAGGGCTGGGAAGTGCGCTCCTCCAGGTCGGTGTTGCGAAGCTTTCGTAGTGGATCAGGGCGCCGCGAACGTGCTGATTGCGAAAAGGGGAGGGAGGCCGGCGGGAACTGCGAGTCGGAGGCTGCGATCTATGCGATGCCACCGGCTGGAGTGGGTGGCTGTTGGTCGAAGTCTTCCACGGCGATGGTTGATGCTGGAGAGATGGCGGCTGCTGGCGAGAGGGGCCTGATCCGGTCGGCGACTTGTGCTGGGGGCAGTGGTGCGAGCCTGAGAGTGCGGGGGTTGCCACTGTGTGCATCGGGCAGGTCCCATGCGAGGAAGGGGAAAGGAAGAGAGCCACCGGGGGGAGAGGAGCGGGGAGCCAGGTCAGGGGGATCTGCTGCAGGGATGGTGCCGTCGGTGGAGGGTGGGTTGGCAACGAACCGACTAGACGGGGGTCCCGAATCTGCAGTGGCTGGTGAGCGCAGCCAATATGGTGTGTTGTGCTGTCAGTTGGAAGAGAATGAATTAAGTGAGGGAGCCCGAATTGTGACACAGACATGGAAGGGGAGTGGGTCAGACGAGCCATGTGTCATGATGAATTGTTGTGAAGGTTCTACAGGGGGCGGGGCTATACGTGACTCTCAGGGGATTATAGATGTAGCAGCAGAGGTAGGGACAGGGGGTAAGGAGGGAGATTCTGAGAGTTTGCGAACTGCTCGTTGTGATGAGGGAAGTGAAGCCGAGACAGAATCGTCTGAGAGAAGATGGACAACTGAAATGGAAGAAAGTTTGGAAGCATGGGAGCTTGCAGTGGAATTTGGAGCTGTGCAGTATGATGAAGAAGATGACATTATGACAATACTTCAAGCACAGAATGAGGCAATAGCTCAGAAGAAAAAGCTGGCAAAGAAGAAGGAAAAGGCACGAAGGAGTCACCCGAAAAATCGAAAAAAGGTGTGTATAAGTGCTTTACAATGATATTTAGTTCCTGGAATATTAGGGGGTTGGCGGGAGTTGGTAAACTGAGCATGGTAAATAGTTTTCGGAAGAAGTTTAAAGTGCATATGCTAGGCTTGATAGAGACGAAGAAAGAAGTTGTGAATAAGTTTGATATAGTGCAACTGTGGGGTGATGGTGCGGTTAAATGGGAGTTTGTTGGGTCGGTTGGTGCTTCAGGTGGACTGCTTTTGTTGTGGGATGAAACGATGTTTCAGATGAACAACTGCTATAAAGGAGCTCGTTGGTTATGTGTGGAGGGTGTGCTACTGAAAAATAATTTTTCTTGTGCTTTTTGCCTAGTTTATGGTCCGCATGATAGGGCGGAAAAGCTGGTCACGTGGAAAGAGCTAAGCTTCTTATCTGGGTTATGTCAAGTTCCGTTTTGTTATATGGGGATTTTAACGAGATAACTCATCTGGAAGAAAGGAAGGGCGCTACCTCGTTGCCGGTGTCAGCAACAGAGTTTAAAGCTTGGATCCAGGATATGGAGTTAGTGGATTTAGCAGTCACTGATCGCTCGTTCACCTGGTTCAGAGGACAATCATGTAGCCGCATTGATAGGGGTCTGGTTAGTTTGGAGTGGTTAGAAGAGTTTTCGGGAACAAGGCTGAGAGAGGGGCCGAGAGGGTTATCTGACCATTGTCCAATGATTCTGGACGATACTCGGTATAGAGGAGGGCCAAGACCTTTTCGGAGCTTGGACTCATGGTTTACGCATGATGGTTTCTTGAGGATGGTAAAGGAGGAGTGGAGGAGCTTAGGAGAGGAACATTTTCTGGACAAGTTAAAGGCTCTGACAACTCCGCTGAGCAGATGGCATAGAGAGAAATTTGGGGACATAGACCGAAGGATTACACAGTTTGAGGATGAAATCAAAAAAGCGGATGACATAGCTAGTACTGGAGTGGCTGATGGAACTATTGAAGCAAAGAGGAAGGCACTAGTGAGCTTTTGTAGGAAATGGTATATCAGAAAGGAGCTGCATTGGAAGCAGATGTCAAGATCTCGTCATGCAAAGGACATGGATAAAAACACCCGCTACTTTCACAATTTAGCCTCAGCGCGACGAAGATCCAATCGGATTGATGCCTTAATGGTCGATGGGAGGATGGTCAGGAACCAAGCAAGGATTAAGGTTGCTATTCGGGACTTCTATAAGAAGTTGTACCACCAGGAGACTTCTCCGATCATTGGATTCAGGGAAGGGCTTGTTCAACAAATCAATGAGGAAGAGGCAACAGAGTTAGAGGTGATGCCAACACCTGATGAAGTAAAGGCGGCTATTTGGGATTGTGAGTCAACAAAGGCACCAGATAGTGATGGGTACAACATGAATTTCATCAAGAAGTGCTGGGATGAATTAGGGAAGGAGTTCACTGATGTGGTGTTAGGTTTTTTCCAGTCATCTAAGCTACTTAGCGATTCGAGTGTCACTTGGGTGACGCTGGCACCGAAGTTTACTGGAGCCAGAGAAATTAAGAATCTCCGGCCGATTAGTATGGTGGGCTGTGTTTATAAGGTAATTTCTAAAGTATTGGTTCGGAGGATGCGGAAGGTGATGCCGAGTTTGGTAGGAGAGACTCAGAGTGCCTTCGTAAAGGGGAGGAAAATACATGATGGGGCGCTGATTGCCTGCGAAACGGTGCACTAGATGAAATCACGGAAAAAAAGCTCCGCGATAATAAAGCTGGATTTTCAAAAGGCTTATGATAGAGTTAAGTGGAGCTTTCTGGATATTGTACTGCAGAAGATAGGCTTCGGTCAGAAATGGCGAGGGTGGATTAAGGAGTGTGTCTGCTCTGCATCTATGTCGATTCTTGTTAATGGGTCACCTACGAAGCCTTTCAAAATGGAAAGGGGCTTGCGACAAGGAGACCCGCTGTCCCCATTTCTGTTTGTTTTAGTTGTGGATGTTCTCCATAGAATGATTGGCAAGGCAGTAAGGAATGATCGTATATCTCCACTATTATTTGGGAGGGATCACATTGAGTTATCTCACTTGCAGTTTGTGGATGACACAATTCTTTTCTGCCCTCCTGAGGAGGAGACCATAAGAAATTATCAGCGACTGCTCCGATGCTTTGAACTGATGTCTGGGTTTAACATTAATTTTGAAAAGTCCAACTTTATTCCAGTCAATTGTGATCGGATGTGGGTTCGTAGGATGTGTCTGTTATTAGGGTGTAAGGAAGCATCACTACCAGTCAGATATCTGGGTATTCCCCTGGGAGCAAATCCGAGGTTGGTACAGACATGAAAACCGGTGATTGACAAGGTCAAAGATAAGCTCAGTTTGTGGAAAGCAAAGACTCTCAACAAAGCGGGCAAGTTGGTCCTCATTAAGTCGGTTCTTAATAGCTTGCCTATTTACTACCTCAGCCTATATAAGATGCCGAAGACAGTGGCGAAAAAGTTGATTTCCCTACAACGACGATTCTTGTGGAGTACAGAGGATGGGAGGCACAGGTTACTGCTTGTGAAGTGGGAAGTAGTTATGGCTCCTAAGAAGGCAGGTGGTTTGGGAGTTGGGGATGCGGTGATTCGAAATACAGCTTTGCTGTTCAAGTGGTGGTGGAGGTTCTCAAAAGAAGATTGTCCTTTATGGAAACAAGTTGTTTGCTCCTGCAACAACATGAATCCTACTGTGATGCTGCGAGGCCAGCCAGTTCCCATAAGAGGGGGTCCTTGGCAGGATATCTGCCAGCTTCAAATTAGTGAGTCACAGCTGAGAGAAAATATGATCAGCGGGTTGTCTATAGAGCTCGGTAATGGCAGAACAATCCGGTTCTGGGAGGATAGCTGGTTGCCGCCTGGGGTGTTGAAAGATATGTTTCCTAGACTCTACTCGGTTTCGACCCTTCACGGATCTGTTATAGGGGATTGTGGGTTTTGGGATGGGCTATAGTGGATCTAGAGCTTTTAGTGGAGGAGAGAGTTGTTCCAATGAGAGTTGGATTTAGTACACCAGCTTCATGAGCTGTTACAGTCGGTCAAGTCCACCACTCAAAAAGAGAATGACGTGGTATGGAAATTTGATAAAACAAGAGTTTACTCAACTGCTTCCTTTGGGCAGGTTTTGCAGGCGGAAGTCCTACAGGAAAAAATCACTAGCTATAGCTTCACTCGTGCTGTTTGGAAAGGGTTTGTCCCTCCGAGGGTTGAGCTGTTTACTTGGTTTGTCTTGGTTGGAAGGATGAATACCAAGGATCGACTATGTAGATTTCAGGTTATTGCTCACCAGGACAATAGGTGTGTGCTATGCGGTAAGGCTGAGGAAACTGCTTTTCATTTGTTCCTCGAGTGCGAGATCACTTGGCAGGTGTGGTGTGCTTGGCTGCTGGCCTTGGGACGAAGGTGGAGCTTTCCAGATACACTAAAGGATCACTTTGAAAGCTGGACGAATTTATCTGTAAGGAAGGTAGACAGAAAGAGGTGGTTCATTGGGTTCTTTGCGGTTATCTGGACAACCTGGCTAGAAAGGAATGGTAGACTCTTCCGAGATAATACTTCCAGCGTGGAGGACATCATAAGCAGGTCGCTTAGGTACTCTGAGGAATGGAGTGGTGATGACCCATTTGGTTGTTGATGGCCATGCCGAAAATGACTAGGGGTTGGTTTATTGGATTTTGTTATTTCTTGTAGTTTTTTAATTACTCCACTCTATGTGTTGAGCTCCCTTTGATTCAAAAAAAAAAAAAGGAGTTAGAATTTAGAAAGTTGCTTTTCGAGATAAATAAATAAATAAACATAAGAGCTATGATGCACGGACACTGACATGACACGGGACACGTCAACACGCGAATTTTAAAATCTTACATGACACGGGGACACGCATTTATATAAAATATAAATTAAAATTTTTAATTATTTTTAATGTCTTGTTTTAATTATATCAAGTATTTAAAATATTTTTTGTTTTAATAAATAATAATATATACTATATCTAAATTTATTTTAAAAATATATGTTAAGAATAAGACTGGACACCCGAACACGTGATGGTATTTAGGTGTGTCAAGGCGTGTCCAGAGAAGAATTTTTTATTTTTTATTGAGACACGGTTGGACACAGCAGACACGCGTGTCGGACGAGTGTCAGTGAGTGTCGTGTCCGAAATGTGTCCGACACGCGGACACGATAAAGTGTCCATGCTTCATAGATAAGAGCAAACTCCAATTTCTACCATCATACGCAATTTGGCAACACGTCACAATGAAAATAAAACAATAAATATTTTCCCTAAATTTTCTAAGGGAGCTCAATGACATGAAAAAGAGTGTGTAAAGAAATAAAAGTTACCACACATTTCATTGGAAAGAGATTACATATTTGCAGTTAACAATGCTTTGCAGTACAGATCTAAAGTGTTGATCTACCAAATTGAATTCTCAAAAGGGCAAACAAACTCCTAAAAAGATTCTGGTGCCGCAATGCCTCGTTTGCTAGCATAGTATGTTAATCTACTAATCTACTATTCCAACATTGTGACTAGCATGCATGAGACAATGCAATTGTTTTGCCATTTGATAGATTTATGGTGTATTATCATGTCAGAACTTCTCTGTTTAATTGCATGACTTATGGCTGCAAAAAAAAAAAAAGGAACAAATTATGAGAAATATGCATATCAGTATATATACAAAAAGTAACCACAGTAATTGTGTTCCACAAGCTTTGTCCTTCTATATTTATCCCTTCTTCCCTTGAGAGTTCACAGAAGCAAAGATGAACCATATGGTGTTGAAATCATGTTTGAAGAGTTGTTGAGTTATATTTTCAATAGCATTACTAAGACCAATTCTAGAAAACAAAGGAAAGCTGAAATTTCATGGTTACAAGAGGCAGAAAAGGAAACAAGACGAATAAAAAAAATTAGTTCCAGATTTACAAAATTTGATGTAAGCTGCAGTAGTCAAAAGGAATTAACTCTTTTATTCTTTGGATGACACTCATTTATTGAACAACTTAAAACTATGAGGAATATGTCACATGCTTCCTATAATCCAATCCCATTTGTGTATAATCATCATAAACAACATAGAAGTCCATCATGTGTTCAACCTACCAATCATAATTAGATCATTTGAGTAAGTTTACTCTAGTGTAACGAGTTAAATTCTTACAGGCTAAAATATTAGTTTGCAGGATCTCATGTATGTTTAACACAAATTTATCATATATGGAATGTCCAATCTGTCAAAAAAGAAAATTTTTATTCCTCATGAACTCCTACCTGATTATTTGATGCTTGTTCATGTATTCTGTTAGGCTTCATGTTCAAATCAATCATTTTAGTTTCCATCTTGGCATGTCCATCAGCATCAGGATCTGGTGTTGAAAGCAGCGGCATCCTGTGGTTTTGTTGCTTCTCCCCCATTTTTAATTTGGGAAGTGGATTTTGTCCCCTCTTAGTCTCCCCTGGTTCCACAGGTTGAGAAGCTGGGTTTTCTATGTTACTAGGTTTATCTCCTGGAAACTATGGAACACACAAATATTACTTATCTTAAATGACAAAAATGAAAGACCTCCATCTAGATAAGAAATCAATATAAGGAGCAAGGAGAAACACACCTCAACTCTTTGCCTAAATAGAAGATATCTTCCATGTGTTCTTTTACCACCAACATGAACTATCATGTCGCACTGCAAACAAAGCGAGCTTCCATCTGTCTCGCAATAGAAGAATGCTACGTCCAGATTGAAATAAACACATAAGCCAAAGTCAATTGAGAAATATTACTATCATAGTTGACACAAAGAAAGTGCCTACCAGGTGCATTCTCGCATATATCACAACGAGGCACATCGCTTGGACTTGCCAGACCCACTCTTACATGCCTGCTAGCAAGTTTATTACACATGTGAACCTGCCGACCCAAGATTTCAAACGTTTAACTCATTAGTTCACCACTAAGTACTAACAAACTTAGATTTCAACTTTAAAGAATCCCTATCAAAGGATTTCGCCAAAATTGCTACATTACCGATAAAACCTCATAAATTTGTGCCATTGTTTCAGATTACAAGATTGAGAGTGAGTGATCTAAGTCAAACTAAGAAAGATAATGAACATAAGAGAAGAAGAAGCAAAGCAACCTTCTCATCGCAGGCACGGCAGAGTGCGGCCTCATCAGCGGCGCAGAAGACGATAGCGGCCGCACTCTCACAAGCATCACAAAGCGTTCGCATAATTGAGCTCTCTCAGTTTCATTGCTTAACCGAACAAATACAAATACAAATACAAAAAAAGTTCAAGTCAGATGCAGAGGAAGGGAACACCCACACCTTCCACCTCTGTATAATTAATTAATAATAACAACAACAAAAACAAGAATATATATATATATATATTAAAAAATAAAGAAAAGAGGGACGGGGGGCACAGAAGAAGACAGATTCTCACGAAATCCATGTGGCTACGATGGTTTTTGTTTTTCTCTGTATGGTGATGGCGGTTGAGGGTTGAGGGTGCTGCCTGCTTAATGATGACGATGATAGAGAGTGTGGGAATTAGGGGAGATTAGATTACATAAAAAGAGAAAAGAGAGAGAGGATTTAGAGGGATTGGGAGGGGACCTTTCAGCTTTGGGTTGATTCCAGAAGAAAGCATTGACACAATAAATGAGTTGTTTTTCCTTTTTGAACTATGTTGCCCCCTCTAACTTTGTTACTTGGTAGCCACAAGTTCAAAGCCCACTCCTCACTTGACAGCACCTCTCGCTTCATTCTCACCCACCAGTTTTTAATCTGGGTCCCATCTACCCCTCCTTCCCCTAATGTTCTTCTCTTGTGTTAAATTGTCTCAAGGATAAACTACACTACTTTCTCTACTTTCAGATATCAAAATTATTCATTTCCACTCATTGCATCAACAGATTCAATTCTTATTTAATTTAATTAAGGTCGTTGCTAGGTCTCGCTCAACCTGCGTGTCTTCCGTGTTATTGTTTTTTTTTTTCTATTCTTAATTAAATTTTGACGATAAATAATAAATCTACAACAAGCATTTTGAAATTTGAGTCTTTGAATATTGAGATTAACAAAATAAAAATTTAATTATCATTTTAAAATTAATAGTTTGGATTTGGATATTAATATTCGAGAAAAGTTTGCTTAATTCTCCATCTCTGCTAAGAACAATATATATATAGTTATAATTTATCAATTTTTTCATTTTTATCTTTTCTTATTTTTATTAATTTTTTTATGACAATTGAATATTTTTAAGGTTACGTTTCAGTAAATTTGATATATAAATTTGTTTTTTGTTTCTTGTCATATTTGTATATTATGAAACTTGATATATAAATATATATTACTTATATCTAAATTTCTAAATGTAATAACAAATGAATTATTTTGTGTTTCTAAATGTATACATTACCGATAAATATATAATACAATTAGCTGGTTTGTAAGAGATTAGGAATTAAAAGTTAACTAGCTAACCTCAAATCCTAAAGGAGATTCCAACCTCTATAACCAATTTGTCCCTTTTATGTACTAACGATAAATACAAATCTCAAGTACTTTTTTGTATATCATTATGTTATATCCTAGAACTCGTCTTTAAATAATTAGAAAAAAAATTCTTAAACGGTTTCTCATCATTATTTCGAAAAAAAAAAAGAGACTTTTAATAATTTTTTTATTTTTAAATTTTATTTCTAATAAATTAAAAAATATTAGTAATTTTTAAATTATTTTTACTCATAAAAATTAAATAGAGAATATATTAGTGATTAACGAGTTATATAAGTATGTTTTGGAGAGAAATTATTGACAGAAGGCTAACCAATTTTACAAAGTTAATTATCAGGGTCAAAATGAGAATTTAATTTTTACTTTTAAGAATTTCGTAGTTCTTCAAAAAAATTATCAATGATCAGGATGAGTATTCACTCGATAATTAATTTGAGTTGGTCAAATGATCAATTCACTTATCTGTTTAAGTAAGTGTTAGAGGTTCGAATTTTATTTTGTGCATGTGCTATCTATTAATCAATGACAAACCCTTAAATAAAACTCAAATTTATAGTAAATTAATTCTTAACTTGTCCAACTAAAGAATAGTGTGAGGAAAAAAAAAACTCACCTTTAAATACAATACTAATAAGTGATCAAGTTAGTCATTTTCAATTTTGTTTTTTTTTCAAAGATAATAGTGGTATTATATTCAATAGAAAAATAAATATAATATCTAATAGTCAGGACAAGAAAAATAGAAAATGGAAATTCTTAAATATTCACAAATAGGTGAAATTATAAGAGGAAAATAATATAGAAAAGTAGATAGGGAAGAAACCTCATAGCACTATGCATAAGGTAAAATAGATAGCTCCTGATTCAACTTAAATGATATTGCTAGCATTTTTTCTGGAGGGTCCTGGACATGTTCGAAAACTCGCCGACACCTCTCATTCCAAATATTCCAAGCTATAATCAAAATCAGTCGAGCTCTTTGAGAGCTTGTTCCTTGAAGTTCAATTTATAATACTGAATTCCTCCACCAATCGAAGAATAAAGAACATCTATGGTTTGGAATGAGATAAGTCAACTGACTCTTTTTTCACACTAGATTAGCGTCTCCACAGAAAAATAGACAGTGCATGAATGATTCTGGAGCTGACTTGCAGATTGGACAAGTTGACGAAGTGAATGGGAACAACAGGTGGATGAGAAGCAGAGCTTACCATGGAGGATTTTTCACACAAAGAATAAAATCTTGTGAGGGATTTTCAGCTTCCATAAATGGTTCCAAACTGACCTCTATTACATGAAATTCGGACAAAATTCAATAGAGGTATGGTAAAACTGGTAAGCAATCCTATACCCTGATGTAACATCATATGTTTTTGCTCTGTTCATTACCCATTAAATTTTGTTTTCACCTTCTCCTAGAGTTATGGAGAGGATTCGCTGAGCAATTTTTAGAGAGAAACAATTTGAGATTAATACTTGGTTCTACTATTTATTTGACAAAAACAGGACTTTCACCCATAACACATGGTAACTATCTGATAGTAGTGCCGCAGATGGTGGAACAGTGAAGGGGTAAGGAGGAGGGAGTCATGCTTCGCTAAAGATTCGGATATCACCATAACTTACTTTTCAACTAATGTCTTTCTTTATAACTTGCCTCCCTTCAAGAATATTTTGCCAACCCCAAGAAGGTAAGGTTCCTACTTCTGCTGTAAGGATGGAATTAAATCTGAAGTATTTACTTTTAAGTATTCTAGAAAGAAGAGAGTTAGATTGAGTTACGATTTTCTAGCATTGTTTATCTAAAAAAGTCAAGTTTTGAGTCCTGATATCTTTGAAACCAAGTCTGCCTTCTTTTTTAGACGTAATCATCTTATCTCAACTAATCCACACTATTTTTCTTTTAGAATCTTGCTGCCCCACCAGAATTGGGTTAGAATACTATGAATTTTATTTAGTAAGATGTGCAGAAGTTTAAAACATGACAATGTGTATATTGGTATGGCTTCACCAACTATTTGAAATAATACCTGTCTTCCTCCATTAAATAACAAGTACATTTTTCATCCTTGTGTCCTTTTGAAAATCTTATCTTTGATTGAGTTGAAGGTGGCTTTCTTAGAGCTGTTGACAAGGAAAGGTAGATCCAAATATTTATCTTGTGCATTTACTTGAGAAATATTTAACTTGACTTTTAGGGAGATTCTAATCAGCTCTGGAGTGTTATTACTGAAAAACAGGACAGATTTATTAAAATTAACTTTTTACCCACTACAACTTTCATAAGGTTTCAATAATTCTATAATAGAGGCACAACTATTTTTCGAGACTTTACCGAATAGAATGGAATCATCGACGAATAGCAAGTAATTTATAGTTGGACATTTTCTATTTATCTGAATTTTTCGAATGAGACTGTTTTGCTCTACTTTGTGTAGCAAAAAAGAAATTCCTTCTGCATATAATAAGAAAAGAAAAAGGGATAGAGGGTCACATTGATGAATGCCTATATTTGGTTTAAAAAAAATCATAAGGTTGACCTTCCACAACAATAGAGTAAGAAACGGTTATCAACAATTCACGAATCCAGTCAATGAATCTCGATTCAAAGCCCAACTTCTCCATAATAAACCATAGAAAATGCCTCTTCGCTCCACCCTGTCGTAGGCTTTACTCATATAGTGCATACATTTGTGTACTATAAGAATGTTATTAAAAATAAGTCTACCTTTTAAGAATACACTTTGAGTAGCGCTAATTACCTTATTCATACACCTTTAGGTAGCGTTTGTTTTGAGGTACTGAGACAGAGACTGAGAGACTGAAATTCAGTATCGTGTTTGTTAGTTCAGAGACTGGTACTAAAATTTCTATCTCTGTCTCTAAAATTTTAGTATTTCAATACTTCCAAAAAGTAGGGACACAGGGGACTGAAATTTTTAGAGATGGAGACTGAAACTTTAATAACATTTTATACCTAAAATACTTTCATATCAATCAATTAATTCCAATTTTACCCTTTGTACAAATTAAATTAGAGTTTCATTCTTGTTTCAATTCCTGTCTCCCATTTTGCACCAAACAGAATACTGATATTTATTTCAATCCCTGTCTCTTAGTCTCTGTCTTTCCGTCTCTGTCTCTCCACCAAACGCTACCTTAGAGTCTGTGGATCAGTACCTTCGAAATGATTTTGTAAACAATCGAGAACAAACTGATAGATCTTATCTGAGTCATATCGCTTGCATCTGAGATCTTTGGCACTAGACAAATATTAGTGTGTTTAAAACTTTTTAAAATTCTACCTTTAACAAAAAAAACTCCTCACAGTCCAGAACACATCTTCTTCCACTATATCCCAATAAAATTAAAATAATTTAGTCGTTATACCGTCTTCTCATGATTTACTCTAAGAGTGGATATTAAAAGTAGATTTTTTATCTCTTCCATAAAATTAAAAGAATTTAGTCGTTTTCATACTTTGCTTATTTGTATTGAATACATAAATACTTATGTTTATTCAATAAAACATTTTTTTTAAATTTTAACAAGTATTCATTACTCAACAAATTTCTAATAAAATATTTTATGTAATTTTAATGTTATGAAAAATTTAAAACCTTACTATTTAAATAAAGATTTTATTTGGTATTATTAACAAGTGTTTTTTTTTTAAAAAAATAGTTTAATTACTCTTATTCCCTATAGTTTTACAAAATTTTTAATTAAGTCATTATACTTTTTTTTTAATTAAGTCTTTGCACAAATTTTTTTTTTAATTTGGTCTCTATATTTTTTTTTCCTTTTATTTGAGTCTCTACACTAATTTTTATTTTTAATTAGGTCTTTATTCAATTAAACCAATTATTATGAAAAAAGACCTAATTGAAAAAAAAATTTGGTACAGAGACCACATTAAAAAGAAAAAAAAATATAAAATCTAATTAAAAATTTCGCAAAACTATAAAAACCAATAAAATAATTAAACTTAAAAAAATTCAGACGTTATATTTTTTCTCGTTAAAAGTATCTAAATTGACCATTATCTTGAAAATGGATAAATATTATAACAAGATATTATAAGAGACATCTTAAAACGGCAAAAAGGGAAAATAGTTAAACTCACCATTAGAAATATTAAAAAACTAATTTTTTTTATTTGTTTTGTAGTTGAGTTATATTAACACTAACTAATTAACCAATTCATTATTTTTCTGTTGCTTATTGTCCTTTTGTATATTTATAATATTCATAAACGTCTCAATGTAAAAAAAAAATTATATTATCATCCTTTTGTATATTTCATGTCTGTGAATTATATCCACACGATAAGGAATCTCCAACCCCACTGACTGGCCTACTATTCCATTTTCTGGAGGTGACCTATTATGCATTAAATTTCTGAGTCTTAATTTTGATATTAGACTTGATATTTAAATAGTTTTCTCATTTATATTACTCATTATTTCTATTAATAATATATACTTTTTTAAAATTTAGTATAGTATTAATTTATGTAATAAACCCAAAAACAACAGAAAAAATAATAAATGCTATTTATTTACATAATTTTTTTACTCAAGCAAAAATAATAAATCGTGATTTCTGTAATTCTGTTTAGCTTGTTCCTTTTGTTCTTTGTTTTTATTCGAAAGATTGTGTTATTAATTAAGAAAATAAGTATATTAAAGATAGAGCACACTGAATATTTAAATAAATCCGAAATTAAAATTATCCAATTATAATATTTTAAAATGATTATATTTTAGTCTTATATTTATTCTAATAAATTGTTATAGGATGTAAAAATTTTAAAATTTATACATAAATAATAAATTGATTCATATTTTATGTAATAATTGACCGTGGTCATAAATTATAGGACTCAAATTTACAAGAAAGAAAAATAAAAAATACAATACAAATCGCTAAAGAGTGATGGTTTATTTATATGTATAAAAAAAAGAAAAATATAAACCGTAGAAACATTATTCCACGGCTTATACACAAATACTACATATTTTCCAATGAAAATACCATATAAATCACCAGAGGATGTATATGTTCGTTTTGGTGAATAGTAAATACTCAAATAAAGTTATTTTTCCGTGAAATTCATAGTTAAGTATTGTTACATAATGAAAATAATTGTATGTAATTTTTTTTTTTTACTTGTAAGTTGCGTTTGGGTTCCATAATTTATGATGACAGTCAATTTAAAAATAAACTGCGACCCACTACAACTTGTAACGATCTATATATAGAGTAAATATATGTTTGAAAATATTGTAATTGGATAATTTTGACCTATAATTTATTTAATAATTAACCACTAATTTGGTACTCAAAAGATTTAGTCACTTACAAAAAAGTTTTTTAAAGATGTTATCAACAAAATAGTTTTTGAATTATTTAAAAATACAACAAAAAAATTAATAAATATTATATTTTTTGTAAGTAACAAAAAAAATTTATATTTAACAAATGGTTTATTCATTAGATCTAAATTTTTGTGACAATATTTAAGTAAATATTTAGAAGGTATAGACAAAAATTCGAAACAAAATTTGATCTCTAAATTTTTTTATTTTTCAAAAATAGTGATCATTCACAATAAAAATTTAAAAAAATTACTTAACAAAAAATTACTAAATTTTAAAGATAAAAATATTTTATTTTTCTAATAATAATTGCAAAAATTTACATCTGTACAAGATGTCTCTGGTACGGGTTGAGAGATGGATCGAGAACTTGCGGGTTGAGGCAGATGCCGGATCACTTGCCTGGAGCAATGGGGGGTGGTACCTGCAAAGACACTCCGACGCTCAAGTCAGAATGGATCTAAGAGGTAGAAAGTGTGAGGAATGAATGAATACCTGGAGGGACCTGGGTCCTCTATTTATAGGTGATGGTGAATATCTTATCTTATCTTATTTGGCTAAGATAAGGGAGACGTTTGAATTATCTTATCTTATCTTATCTTATTTGGCTAAGATAAGGGAGACGTTTGAATTCGAAAGTTGGTTAGGAGCTCTAGTGGGCTGGTTCCGAGCCTTCTGGAAGGGCGAAGCGGGTTGGACCCTGGTAGCCGGGTTCGGGGACCGTTCTGGGTGTAGGATCCGTGGGCCGGATCCGTAACAGTTGCCCCCGGAGCGAGAGAGTGAGGGTGCTCGGTCTCATCGCTGGAGAAATATTTTTCTCGCCGTTGTGGTTTGGCAAGGAGATCGTTGTTTGGTTTTTCCGATCGAGGTCGAGGATTTGGGGAGTTCCTAGCCGTTTCATGGTCAGGCGAGGAGCGCGTTGTTTGGGCGTCTCATCACATGCCGGGTTTGATGACCGTTCCGAAGAAGGGCCCGGAGATCGGGTCTGGAACAGTTGCCCCCGGAGCATGAGAGTATGCTTTCTTGGTCTCAATGCTAAGTCATTGGAGAGTCCGATTCTCTGTAGTTCGGGAGACTGTGAGGGGCCTGAAAAGGGCGTGACGTCATCATGCACCAATTGGTAGGATGTTGGTCAGTATGGCTTTCCGCGAGTTGGAAGACCGTCAGCTCATACTTGTTTTGTGTGGCCTTTTTTGGGCCGTTATTGTGAACTTATTTTAGGCCTCTTGGTGGGCCGATTTTAAGACTTTGTTTATTTAGCTTATTTGGATTCCCGTTTTGTTGGCTTTGCGGGTGATCGATTCACGAGTCACTATTTTTGTTATTTGGATATCCGTTTTATTGGCCTCGGGTGATCGATTCCCGGGTAGCCGTTTACTTATTTGGATATCCGTTTTATTATTTGGATATCCGTTTTATTGGCTTCGGGGTGATCGATTCCCGGGTAGCCGTTTACTTATTTGGATACCCGTTTTATTATTTGGATATCCATTTTGTTGGCCTCGGGGTGATCGATTCCCGGGTAGCCGTTTACTTATTTGGATATCCGTTTTATTGGCTTCGGGGTGATCGATTCCCGGG
Organism: Arachis hypogaea; assembly: GCF_003086295.3. Classification (NCBI taxonomy): domain Eukaryota; kingdom Viridiplantae; phylum Streptophyta; class Magnoliopsida; order Fabales; family Fabaceae; genus Arachis; species Arachis hypogaea. The sequence continues at coordinate 12,591,737 of NC_092050.1, forward strand.
TAGCCGTTTACTTATTTGGATAACCGTTTTATTATTTGGATATCCGTTTTATTGGCTTCGGGGTGATCGATTCCCGGATAGCCGTTTGCTTATTTGGATATCCGTTTTATTATTTGGATATCCATTTTGTTGGCCTCGGGGTGATCGATTCCCGGGTAGCCGTTTACTTATTTGGATATCCGTTTTATTGGCTTCGGGGTGATCGATTCCCGGGTAGCCGTTTACTTATTTGGATATCCGTTTTATTGGCTTCGGGGTGATCGATTCCCGGATAGCCGTTTGCTTATTTGGATATCCGTTTTATTATTTGGATATCCATTTTGTTGGCCTCGGGGTGATCGATTCCCGAGTAGCCGTTTACTTATTTGGATATCCGTTTTATTGGCTTCGGGGTGATCGATTCCCGGGTAGCCGTTTACTTATTTGGATATCCGTTTTATTGGCTTCGGGGTGATCGATTCTCGAGTAGCCGTTTGCTTATTTGGATATCCGTTTTGTTATTCGGATATCCGTTTTGTTATTTGGATATCCGTTTTGTTATTTTAATATCCGTTTTATTGGGAGTGGGTAGACCGATGTTGTTTTGTCATAAGACGAGGTCTCCTGGTCCGAAGTCTCGTCGTACCGTGCTGCCATTGTACCTTAGGCTTATTCTCTATTTTAGGGTTAGCTCACGTAGGTGTGCTATACTCCTGACCTTGTCTGCAAGGCCCTACTTTGCTTCTTTGTCATTTCCTCCCATGGTTCTGCGTGAATTTTGGTGTGCATCGAGATCGGAAAGGAAGATGCCTGCCGCGTCTCGGGATCTCTTCCGTAGGGCTAGTGCTGATGTTGTCGTATTCTACCGCGGTTTCCCGGTCTCTGTGGATGGTTCCGACGGAGCCATCTTCTGCCGTGAACTTCATTAGAAGGTATTTGGTAAAGATGACGGCGGAGAGGTCGTTGATTGTTTTTCTTCCGATGATGACGTTATAAGCGGTGGAGTTCTTGAGGACCACGAACTCGGACAGGATTGTCTTCCTCTGGCTTCCCGTCCCTATGGTAAGGGGAAGAATGATGGAACCGTCTGGCTTGAGGAAGTTGTCTCCGAGTCCCGTGACACCGTTGCGGTGTGTTTGGAGATTTTCATTGCGGAGCCCGAGCTTGTCGAAGGCACCTCGAAAGAGGATGTTCGAGTCTGCACCGGTGTCCACCAGTATTCTCTGAACTAGTCCTGTTCCGATTCTCGCCGAGATGACGAAAGGTGCGTCTTCGGCCGAGGTGCTATGCTGGCAATCCTCGGGCAAGAAAGTTATCGTTTTGTTGGCTGTGGCAGCTGGGGCTTGATCTCTGACAGCCAAGACTTTGAGGTCCTTTTTTAGTGTTGATCTTGACTTGCCTGACACATCCTTGCCCGTGATGACATTTACTACTATGGTCGGGTCGTCTTCTGGACTTTCCCTGGGAGGTTGTTTTTGTTTTCTCGGGTTGCGTCCTTCCCTCTTAGGCGACCTGTCTTTTTCCGCGCGTTTTGGTTCTCTGATGATTTGGCGAACTCTGGGAGTTTGCCGTCTCTTATAGCTTGTTCGAGGGCGTCTTTAAGGTCGAAACAGTCTTGTGTCCTGTGCCCGTAACCTCGGTGGTAGTCGCAGTAAAGGGTCTTGTTGCCGCCCGTTCTTTCTCTGAGTTGTCGGGCTTTCGGGATAATACCCCGATTCGCTATCTGGTGCTATATCTTGGTAATCGAGGCTGTCAGGGGGGTGTAGTTCGAGAATTTCCCGATCCTGGGTGGTTGGTTTGTATTGGTTTGTTTGGGTTGGTCTCTTTGACTTTCTCTGGGCATCGGATTATGGAGGGAAGTCGGGTTGCTGTGTGGAGTGTTGCCGTGTTGCCGTTTATTGGCGGCGACGACCTGGCTAACCTCCTCGTCGTTTATGTAGTCTCTGGCGACGTTTTGGATCTCGTGCATGGTCCATACTGGCTTGGTGGTGAGGTGTTTGCGGAAGTCTTCGTTCATGAGCCCGTTGGTTAAACAGAGGCTTGCGACGGAATCCGTGAGTCCATCAATCGTTAGGCATTCATCGTTGAAGCGGTCCAAGTATTTTCGTGTGGATTCGTCTTATTTCTGTGTGACCCCTAATAAGCTGATGGGGTGTTTAGCTTTGGTAATTCTGGTGGTGAATTGGGCCATGAACTTCCGTGAGATATCGTGAAAGCCAGTTATGGATCCGTTGGGGAGGGCATTGAACCATTTAATCGTTGGCCCGGCTAGGGTTACTGGGAAGGCCTTACCTCGGACCGCGTCAGCGGCCCCTTCCAGGTTCATCCTGGCCTTGAAGGCCGTTAGGTGCTCCTGGGAGTCCTTGGTTCCGTCGTACTTCATATCCGTAGGTTTGTCGAAGCCTTTAGGGAGTTTTGCTTTCAGGATTCTTTCAGTGAAGGGAATGGCTCCCATTATCATGTGGTCACTTCTTGTGCGTTTGGCCTCTTGATGTCGTCGGTCGTTGTCCGTTTCATGTTGATGAGCCGGGTTGCGTGGGACGCTGCGATCATACCTTTTGCTGTGTCGTCGTTCAGGCATCCTGTCATATCCGTGGTCACGGCAGATGCTACGATTGTATCTCTTGGCATGTCGCCGTTCTGGCGATCCACCGTGCCTGGTTTCATGGCGAGATCTTGATCTAGAGGTTGCGTGACTTCCGTTTTTTTCGGCGTTGTGCTTTTCTTTGGGTGTAACTCGGCCTTTGAGGTCTTACACCCTGAGGCACAGCTCTTGGATTATCTGGACCGCCTTCTCTCCTGGGCCGTCGGGTGGCCGAGCTTCAGTGGGGGACGGTTGTCCTCTCTTGGTTGTTGCTGGGTTGGGGTTGGTTGGCGATGTGTCGCGCTTATTATCCTCCCGTGGGTGGAAGAAGTGTTATCTTGGAGTTCGGAAGTTGGGGTGCTAGGTGGAGGATTGCTCCTCGAAGTTCTCCGTCATGCCGCCACGATTTGGCTGTCCCCCGCATCTATGTAAGAACCTTGAGAACTTTCTTGATCTCTTAGCTCCTGAGAGGTCTAAGCTTGGCCAGGGTGGTAGCGTTTAAGGAGGTCGTTCATGATGAGCTTCCTTATGAATTTTCAGTAAGGTCCGAAGGGGGATCATGGCGACAGAGTTGTCATAGGTGAGGCGGCGGATGGCAGAGGTTTGGAACCTGGTGTTGAAGGTGACCTCGTGGGTTTGGAGGAAGAGCTTAAAAAGTTCAAAAGAAGAAGCAACAACGGTGGGCATGGAGCCAAAATAGAGGGAGAAGATGGGGCCATGGCGCTTGGAGGGACGGATGAGGGGAGTGGTGAATGAGAGGGTCCAAGAGGTGGAGGTGTTCCACTAAAGGGAGGTGAGACTTTGGGCTTGGAGGATTTAGAATTTCACCGTTGGAATAGGGCGATGGTGCATAAAGAGTGTTATCACTAAGAAGGTGATTGCAAGTCGAAGAAACATTGTTCCTTTGAAATTTCGCCGTTGGAGTAGGACGAAGGTATGTTATCACTGCAAATGTGATGCAAGTTAAGGAAACATTATTCCTTTGGGATTTCGCCGTTGGAGTAGGGCGAGAGTGTGTTATCACTGCAAAGGTGATGCAAGTTAAGGAAACATTATTCCTTTGGGATTTCGCCATTGGAGTTTCGCCGTTGGAATAGGGCGAAGGTGTGTTATCACTGCAAAGGTGATGCAAATTAAGGAAACATTATTCCTTTGGGATTTCGCCATTGGAGTTTCGCCGTTGGAATAGGGCGAAGGTGTGTTATCACTGCAAAGGTGATGCAAGTTAAGGAAACATTATTCCTTTGGGATTTTGCCGTTGGAGTAGGGCGAATGTGTGTTATCCCTGCAAAGATGATGCAAGTTAAGAAAATATTATTCCTTTGGGATTTCGCCATTGGAGTAGGGCGAAGGTGTGTTATCCCTGCAAAGGTGATGCAAGTTAAGAAAATATTATTCCTTTGGGATTTCGCCGTTGGAGTAGAGCGAAGGTGTGTTATCCCTGCAAAGATGATGCAAGTTAAGAAAATATTATTCCTTTGGGATTTCGCCGTTGGAGTAGGGCGAATGTGTGTTATCCCTGCACGAAGGTGTGTTATCCCTGCAAAGGTGATGCAAGTTAAGAAAATATTATTCCTTTGGGATTTCGCCGTTGGAGTAGGGAGAAGGTGTGTTATCCCTGCAAAGATGATGCAAGTTAAGAAAATATTATTCCTTTGGGATTTCGCCGTTGGAGTAGGGCGAAGGCGTGTTATCCCTGCAAAGGTGATGCAAGTTAAGAAAATATTATTCCTTTTTGCTCTCAGCTACACCCAAGAAATCTGAGTTTGATGATTGCTCTTCTGGGTTATTCGCCATGCTGCCACAACGTTGCGAAGTCCCCACAGACGGCGCCAATGTACAAGATGTCTCTGGTACGGGTTGAGAGATGGATCGAGAACTTGCGGGTTGAGGCAGATGCCGGATCACTTGCCTGGAGCAATGGGGGGTGGTACCTGCAAAGACACTCCGACGCTCAAGTCAGAATGGATCTAAGAGGTAGAAAGTGTGAGGAATGAATGAATACCTGGAGGGACCTGGGTCCTCTATTTATAGGTGATGGTGAATATCTTATCTTATCTTATTTGGCTAAGATAAGGGAGACGTTTGAATTATCTTATCTTATCTTATCTTATTTGGCTAAGATAAGGGAGACGTTTGAATTCGAAAGTTGGTTAGGAGCTCTAGTGGGCTGGTTCCGAACCTTCTGGAAGGGCAAAGCGGGTTGGACCCTGGTAGCCGGGTTCGGGGACCGTTCTGGGTGTAGGATCCGTGGGCCGGATCCGTAACAACATCAAAAGTTGATCTCTAAAATTATTTTTTAGAATATATATTTAATATTTAGATCTTTTTATCATGTTTTTAAATTTTTTGATGGTTTATTTGTCGTTAGTGTTTTTTGGAATTTGTTTTGCAAGCTATATGAATTTTCAAATATCATTTTACTAGTTTACTCTTTATTTAAATGCGTAACTTTTTCTTAAAAGTATTAAGGCTAATTTTTTTTATATTGGGAATAAAATTGTGATTTATGATAATATGGACTAATTTGGTTAAATATGTCAATATGAGATTATTAGAAAAAATAGAAATCATAAGGGACAACTTTGTAATTTTTATTTAAAAAAAAAAGAAAAATCACGAGTCACGATTTTATGTATGACAAATGTCTGAATTTTTAAAAATAAATTATAAACCATAATATGTACGTAATATGATTTTGGAAAAAGACTAAAAAAAGAAAATAATTTTTTGTAAAACAAATTTCTAAATTTACAAAAAACAAATCACAACTTATATAAGAAAAAAATTGAAATCGTGAGTTGCGATTTCACTTAATAGTAATTTTAGAAATTGCTATTGACAATTTTTGTTAATTCCAAACTCGAAGTCATATGTGTATAATATATGTTTCTAAGTTAGTATATCATTATTATACCTACTTTAAGATCATATTAAAAATAATTAGCGTAACAATAAAATCTCTAATTTAATTTGCAAGAACATAAATTCTATTTTTTTATCCATTTGTCGACGTTGTTTTCAATACTCATCTAATTTTAAGTAATAATCATAGTGATTTGAAGCGTTTGATATTCATTGGTTTAGATGCATTCGATAATTAATTTTTAAAAAATTTGACGAAAAAGAGCATCATCAATAACTGAGACTCTTTTAATATTAATTTCACTTGAAGTTCACGCTTCTGATCTCTCTCTTTTCTCTTCTAAAAACTCTTTTCTACAAGTTCGACAAGGCCATCAGTGATAAAGAATTGTTGTCGCTATCCCAGTCTTGGCAGTGGTAGCCCTCCTCTTCTCGCTTCTTCTTTGCCTCTTCTCATTTGCTCTTTTTTTTTCTCCCTCATCTTTTTCTCCATAGTTTTGTTCTTGCCCTTATGTCTCCTCTTCCTTTTCTCCATTCCTTCTCCTTCCATTCTTTCCTTTTTCTCCTAACCTAATCATTCTTTTTCCTTTCTTTCTTTGTTCTTTTCATTTTCCTATTTTTGTTTCTGTATTTAGTGTCTATTTAGAGATTTAAATTTTAATAATTTTAAAGTGATTAATTTTTTTTCTTTTACAGTGTAATGATCTATTTTTATAGGTATTTTAAATTTGATTATACATGTTCTACATATATGAAAAAATGATATTAAAAAAAAAGTTGTTCATGAAAATTTTTATAAACCATAGAAATGTTATGATCTATCTCTTAAAAAAAATTATCTCATTGTGTTACAGTACATCTGTATAGGTTTAGAAATAAAAGAGACTGAGTTTTATATTTATTTTTACTTGTTAAGAATCTTTGTAATTGAATATTGTACTTCTCCTCATAGGGAAGTAGATCCTCTCAATTTTTTGCTTTCAATTATTTCATAAAGTGTGATATTTTATTATTTAATATCTTTTCTCACATATTTTTTTTGTGCTATTTAAAGAATGTAAGATGAGAGATCACACTTTATCAAACAATTGAAAAAAAAAATTTGAAAAAATCTATCTCCCAATTTATAATTTAATATAGAGAATATTATCTTATTTTTTTATTATAGAACTAATATTTTTGCTATTATCTATAAATACTATATATTTGGCAATTTTTATGAATAAATATTTTTTTTTTACGGAAAAAAAAAAAGAAAAACTCTTGTGTGTGCGTGTGTATTTTTTTTATCATAACCCATTACAAAATCTAAAAGAGAGTGAAGAGTAAAATTAGGTTGTTTTAACAAAATAGTTGACTAAAAAATAACACACTTAGAATTTTTAATTTTTTATAGTTCGGTCAAATTAGGTTAATACAAAAAAAAAAAAAAAGCTAGATTGACACATACTTAAAAGCTACTTTTTTTTTTTGTTATTAAACGGGGTCTAAGCCTAAGAGAGAAGGGTTACAAGGCTATAGTTTCACGAGGCACAGACATCCCATTTTGATCATCAACAAGAAGAGATCCTAACTCAACAGGTGGAATGTCCAAGAATAAAGAACATGTATCTAACTTTAAGCTGTCATTTGCTAGCCAGTTGGCACATTTGTTTCCTTCCCTGAGAGTATGTTGAAATTTAATTTTCCAGGTCCTATTTTTGAGGTTGAGAATGTCCCGAATGAGGATATTGTGATATCTTCATTCTTCTTCACCGCTGTTAATACAATCATAAGCTTCTTTCGAGTCCGTTTCAATTATCATCCTCCACATACCGAGATCCCATGCCATTTCCATTCCTTTGAGTATTTCCCAAATTTTAACATGGGCGATGTTGCCTTGCTCTTCTATTCTGGCTTCAAATCCTCCAATCCATTCTCCCTTATGATTTTTAATCAAACCCCCACATCCAGCAGCACGCTCCTCCTCCTTCCTTGCTTCATCTACATTAAATTTTACCCATCCCAAATTTGGCGGTTTCTATCTTACCAGGATAGCATACCATCTTTCATTGGATACCACTTTTTTTTTTGTCAAAAGTTTTTTTGCTTCTTTTGATCGCCTCTTTTATAACCTTGACAGCATTTGGTGGTCTGGTAAAAGGTGGATTAAAAACTTCCTTGTTTCTCCAATACCAAATCCACCAACATGTAGTAATAAATTCCTCTCGCCATTCTGTTTGAGATCCTCTTCCCATGTTATTCCTCAGATTTAAGTTGATCCAGTCTTGGAACTCCATAGAGAAGAATATAGGAATCGCACTAGGTAGAATTAGTTGAAACCAGATCCAAGTGGTTCTTGAGCAGTCCCTAAGAACATGTAAGGTTGTTTCCTCTACCTCCTTACAAAGGGGACACTTTGAATCTGAGCCGAACACTTTAACTTTTCTTACTGCTGTGAACAGTCGTCCGTGAGCAGCTCTCCATACAAAAACTTTTAGTCTCTCCTGTCCTTTCCATTTCCAAATACATTCCCAATATGTATCCCTTCCTGTTCTTTCTTGATTGGATAGTAGTTTGTATGTTAATGCCACTGTGAACTTTTCATCTGTTGACAATTTTTAACTTCCTCTATCTTTCCCATTTTCTTTTTTTGGAGACGGAAGTGTATTAATTTTATTCCACATCATCGGGCCGAAAAAATCTTGTAAAATATCCCTGTTCTAAGTGCCATTCTCTTTCACAAATTCTGCAATAGTCTTCTCTAATATGGTTTCAGGAATTTTTTTATTTGCTACTTCTCTCAATAAGCCTTTTACCTCTACGGCCCACAGTTCCTTCCAGAAGTTAACTAATTTTTCATTTCCAACAACTCAAGCAGTATTAGTACTAAAAACACCCCATATTCTAACATGCTCTTTTCAGAAGGCAGAATTCGTATTCTTAGAAATTGCTCCACTCCGTCCTAATTGATTTCGGCCATATTTGCTGTTTAAGACTTGTACCCATAGGGTAGTGGGCTCGGTGCAGATTCTCCAAATCACTTTAAGCATAAAAGCTTCATTAACTAGTTGTAGTCTTTTAAATCCCATACCTCCTTGTTGTTTCGATTGGCATAGAGTTTTCCAGCTTATGTGATGGATGCGCCTTTGGTTGCTAGTTTCTCGCCAAATAAATTTTCTTTGAGTTTTTTCAATCTCTTTACATATTCCGATGGGGATCTTGGAATGCTGCGTCTCAAAGTTGGCTATCGTGCCCAGGACTGATTTTTCTAGTGTTAGTCTTCCTGCTAGTGATAGACAGTGTGACTTTCACCTTTTTAATTTATTTTGCACCCTCTCTAACACATTCTTAAATTTGTCCTTCCCCTTTCTATGGTTAGTGAGCATCGCCCTTAGATATCTCCCTAAGCAAGCATTTTCACTATACTTACTTAGATTTGTGATAGCCCTTCTGGTTTCGTCAGACACATTTTTGAAAAAAACTATTGCAGTTTTGCTTAAATTTATCTTCAATCCTGAGGCTGTACAGAACTCGGCCAGCACCTTGCTCACGATCTTCATTTGCTCCACAGTAGCTTCTGCATACACTAACAAGTCATCTGCGAAGAGTAAATGTGATATTTGTGGACCGTTTTTGCCAACTATAATTGGGTTCCATACTTTGGTTTCAACATGATCCTCTATAATTTGTGACAACTTCTCCATGACAATGACAAACAGATAAGGCGATATCAGATCGCCTTGTCTAATGCCACGTGATGGGTGAAAAGTTTCAGTCATACCCCTATTCCATAGCACGTTATAAGTAGCAGTAGTTACACAACTCATTATCAGTCTGGTTAGAGAGCTAGGGAGATCAAATTCTTCTAAACATCTCTCCAAAAAATTTCATTACAGCCTATCGTATGCCTTTTTAAAATCGAATTTTATTGCCATAAAGCCTCTTCTTCCCTTCATCCTCTTCATGATATGATCCACTTCTTTTGCTATCAATATATTATCTTGTATTTTTCGCTTCGGCACAAAACTTACTTGATAGGGGACAATTCTGTTTTCAAGAGCTGGTTTCATCCTTTCAACAATGATTTTTGTCATGCATTTATAACTTACATTGCACAAAGTTATTGAGCGAAATTGGTTGATGAATTCGGGACTTTGGACTTTTGGAATCAGAGCTATCAAAGTATGATTGTAATCAGCCATGTTACTTGGGTTATTCTATGCTTGGGTGATGTGCTGATATAGTGAAGATTGGACTGTATCCCAATTTTTCTTGTAAAAGAGAGGTGGGAATCCGTCTACTCCAGGAGCTTTCAAAGATCCAATTCTAAATATAGCTTTTTTAATTTCCATAATGTTAGGGGGTGCTAATGCTGTTACTAATATATGCTTCTAAGGGTGGGTAGGAACAAAGAGTTTGGAGTGTGTGTGGTTCTATTTGTTCTTCTTGATATAAATTTTTGAAAAAATTCACTATTAAAGATTTTAAAGCATTTGGATCCTCTATCCATATACCATCATGTGATCTCATTTTGGTAATCTTGTTCCTTCTTCTTCTTATGATTGTTTTAGTATGAAAGTATTTTGTATTACGGTCTCCGTCTACAATCCAATTCTTCCTAGCTTTTTGCATCCAGAACACCTTCTCTCTATCTAGGACAGCTTCCAATTCCTCTCTTAAGATGAGATTGCACAAATTAGCATCAGTAAGAAGAATATCATTAAAGATATCAAGTTAAATTTAAAAATATATTATCATGAGTGTTTGGACAACTGTTGCATATTATCAAGATAAAAAAAGAAAGTATTTTCATTTCAATGTCAACAGAAATAACTAAATAAATAGTGCAATGATTAATTGATAAAGAAGGAAAATCATTCCAACATTAAAAAGAAGATATCAACTTCTATAAAAAAATATTTGATCAAATGAAGAAGGCAACAATTCGAATTAAAACTGAAACATTTTATCCTCATTCTTTATTTATTGAATGTGTTCGGATTTCTCCTTTGTTTAGAACTAAATTTTCTAAAAGTTACAAAAGACAAAGAAAGAAAGTAGTGCACACAAAAGTCAATTTTTACTTTGTCTGAGGGTTTTGATTTCGAAAAAAGTGCCAATTTATAGTACATTTGATTCTCCTTAACTAGGTTATGTTAGTACTTAGGTGAGTGACTAAGTTTAAGATAGTTTAGGTGAAGTTACAAGAGTGTAAATCTCTTAGTATCGGTGTTTGTAATAGGGGTGGCAAGCGGGGAAGCCCGTCCCGCCCCGCCCCGCTCCGCCAGAAGCCCGCTCTTTGGCAGGCTGGCATGTCCCGCCCCGCCCCGTCTAGTGAGGCGGTCCCAGAATCACAGTCTGCCCTGTCTAACGGCGGGCTGGCGGGCTAAACCCACCAAATATCCTCTTTTTTTTATTTTTAACTATTAAATAATATATATAAAGGCATAAAAAAAATTTTTTTGATTTTTTACTTTTAACTATTATAATTTCTAAAAGTATAAACAAATTATAATTTTTATATTCACAAACATTAAAGTCTTTGTAATTATAAATATCTAATAAACATAATTATAAACCAAGTTTTCATCCAAAACATAATTATAAATATTGTTTCCAAAGCAAAATAAACATAATCCAAAACATAATTATAAATATTGTCTCTAAAACCAAATAAACATAATCCAAAACACTCAATTTTCATCTTCATTCTCTTGTAAGTTGGGTTGGGAGAAGTTAGGTTTTGGTAAAAAAAATTGTAAAAATACTCCTTACTAAAAAAATACTAAGTCCGGCGGGGAAGCCCGCCAAAGTCCGCGGTTTAAGTGGTGCGGGTTAGGCGGGCTTTTCCTATTTGGCGGTCCCAATTTTTCAGCCTAACCCACCTTTTTTGGCAGGTTACGCGAGCCGACCCGTCGGATTTAGGCCCGTTTGCCACCCCTAGTTTGTAATCCAAATTGATCATAGTAAAAATTCTACCATAGTTATAGTGAAAACTGAACGTAAATCATATTACACTTCGTAGCCAAACTAAATAGATAGTGATCTCACTCTTATTCTTTTTTACTCTCTACAATTTCAATTCTAATCTATTCTACGCTAAGAGACGAAATAAAATCAAAAATAATTTTCTAAAATTAGAATTTTGCATAATTTGTTTATTTAGTTTTAAGATTAGTTTTTTTATTCAACCCCTTTTTCAACTCACTTGAAAATCTTCTATGCTAAATAATCGGATTTTTTTTTATCTTCCGAATATCAGATTTTTTTTTTTAAAAATGACTATATATTACAACCAGTGAACCAGGTGGTATTAATTTTAATTTTTTTTCCAAACGTAACTCAAACTCATCTTATTTTCAAATGTTTCTTATTTTTTTTATTAAATAATTCTTAATTCTTTATTTATTACATTTTATATTAATTTAAATTTATAGTTTATAATTTAAATTTTTAAATTTAATATTTATAATTTAAGAATTTAACCATTTAATTTTTCAACAACAAACACTGCACTTCTAACCTTTTTTTTGTTTTATCGGCATTAAAATTCGCCCTCGAACTCAGAAGAGTGAAAGACACTAAAAGAAATGAAAAGACTAACTTAGACTAGCTTCAATTGACTCTAATCTTAGTTTTTATTGCAACATCTTAGCTCTTCGCAGATGTGCCAGTGCGATAGTGTTTACAAGATACAAAATATTATGCATTTGTTACGTGGTAACGTTATGCCATTGCCGGTGGTTGTTGAAGCAATTCGTTATTTGTAGGCTGCAAATTAAAGAAAAACGACAAATTAAATATGCGTGTGAACAGCAATGAAAAATCACAATTTCATTTTATTATTATTTCAAACACCATATGACACAACATAGTTTGGTTTTTTTGGTCCACTCTTCCTTGGCGTACCAAAGGCTTGTGCACTTGTGCGTAGATCTGAAACACAAATAATTAATAACAATTCTATCTTCTTACCCACCCACATTCTTCTCTGCTTTCATGGAACAATCTTTTGCTTATATCTTACATAAACAAAAGAAGAAGGAAGTGGAGTTCATGCATTTTAACATGAGATATTTTCATATAGTTATAAGTTTATCATTTCATTCTTAGATACACAGAATAAAATAATGTTATTTATTTTGTTGGTATCTAAAAATGAGTTGAAAAAACTATATAGAGTATAGACAGACAAGATTGATTAAAAGGAGAAGTTCATCATGTCCATGCTCAGGCTTTCCATCATGATATTCTCCATGAATCCACACTTGGCAGGTGGTGATGCTTTCTTGATGAAGCTGTGAGTTCTAGGCTTGAAGGAGCATGAAGAAATAATAGGAATGATTGGGATATTCTCACAGTTGCAAAGCTCAATCATGTATCCATCAGGGTCATGGAAGAACACCTGTTCCACCTTGTTCCCTCCATCATCTTCCACCAAAGCTGTCACATACCTCATTCCCATGTCTTCTATCCTTCTCTTAACAAGTCCAACATCCGTACACTGCCCAAAACCCAAACATAATTAATGCAATGTATGTCTTAATAATCATGCCTCTAGACTCTAGAGTGTTACATACCTGGAATGAGATGTGGTTGTCCTTGGGACTAATAGGCCTTGCTTCATTCATGCATGCATCAAATTCGTCTATGTTTGGATTCTCAATCAAGTGTATCCCAATCCCATAATTGTACAACCTAATAAACATGTAAAAGGAGATTATGAAAAGGAAAGGAAAGTAATAACATTTAGGTATTTGTAAATTATTTATTACCATGCTCCATTGAACTTGAAAGAAGAAGGGCGCTTGATGGAAACAAAACCCAAAACATCCTCGTAGAACCTCATAGAGTCCCATACTGATCTGCACAAGAGAGACACGTGGTTCAATGAGAGCAGAGGAAGTGCCCCACAGCTTCCAACTTCAACAATCTCCATTTTTCACAATTGTTGTGTATGATGAGTTACTGAGGATCTGATATGATGAATCTCACAGACTAAACAAGCTCTTATTATATACGAGTGATTTTTCTTGCACATATCATAGGAGCCTTCCTGGAAGGTTCCTCTGAATGAAGGGAAAATGCAAAGGGCCTGTTTTGTTTGTTATGATAAAGTGTTTACAATTAGCTGTTAAACATGGTGGTGATTAGAAGTATAGAAAGTACAGAGGAAATTCTTTAAGCTTACAAGTTGGCACACAAGGGCCTTGGAATCTTGTTATTAGTCAAGTTCCAACCCCTTAATACAACGGACCCTAGTACTACAATACAACAACGTAGGGGGTTCAAATTATTAAGAAATTTCTTCGATGCTTCCCAAGCCAAAATTTTCACATTCCTGTTTTCTTACTTTTACCTTGCCTATCACACAATATATCTTTTCTTTTCTTTTCTTTTTAAGAACATACGGAGTAATGAAGATATTTTACCTTCAAAAATAATAGTTTAAAACTAATTTTTTTTTTTTTTACTAAAGATAGGAGACTCGAACCCGCAACCTCTTAGATGAGTATGGGAAGACTATGCCATTTGAGCTATAACTCATTGGCTAAAATTAAAGTTTAACGGCAAAGGATTCGATGGTCCCAGAACCTTTGGACCATTAAATGGTCCTGTAACAAAACATGTTTTTTAAGTTTTTTAATAACCGTTAAATAGTCCTTATTTAATTTTAATTATAAATTAGTCATTTATATATTATTTAATGAGAAATGCTACGGGGCAGCAACTTTTGTGATTTGTAGCCATCAAATAGTCATCAATGATGGTTTTAATAGTGTGAGATTTTATCCAATAGCTCACTTTTTTTTGCTGGTTACATGCTAGCCAAAATTTAACAAAGTTGCTGCCCCCTAAACTTTTCCTTATTTAATTATAAAATTTATTTGTTATTTTATAAATTATTTTTTTATCATTCGTCTATCGTGTTTATTGAGAATAAAAAACTAAAACAATAACAAATTAGATATTCCATTAATCGTAATAAATATTTTGTAATTTTAATTGAATCATAATTTTATAATCGGGCCTGCTACACATACAAGTTTACAAGCATCCAAGTTGGCCCAGCCCAAATCGAAGACACACGCATAAAGAAACATAACATGGCGCGTCAAAATCACGCGCTCAACACAAACGGTTACGTATGGCAGACTCTTCCACTTCTTCCACTTCTCAAAACGCTTCGAAAACAAGGAAACGCTCCCATTTTCGAGCAAAAATTAAAGTTCAAAATATACAAATCGTTGTTCGAAACCTCCATCAAAACAACATCAAAATCTCCGTGAAGAATCTGAAGAGAAAACAAAGCAACAACACTCAACGTAAGTTCATTAAGATTACTGTATATTTTACTTTTCTTCTACGTTGTTCTTCTAGGGTTTACTATTATTGTTGCTTCTTTGTTACACTGTTCTAAGTTCTACGTCGTTCTTCCAAGTTCTACGTTGTTCTTCTAAGTTCTACGTCGTTCTACGTTCTTGTAATAAGTTCTCCTGCTATTGTTGTTGATTTTTGGGGGTTTATTCCGTAGATTGGGGGGTGAATACTGCTTGAACTTGTAATGTGGCTTGATATTGAAGCATGTTTGACTGATATCTGGCTGATATATATGAATGTATCTGAATAATATCAATGGGTGTATCTCACTGTTATCAATGGGTGTATCTGATTCTTACATATAGGTGTATCTTACTGTTATCAATGGGTGTATCTGACTCATATATGCATGTATCTTACTAATATCTCAATTAATTTGATATTGAAGCATGTTTGAGTGATACCTGACTGATATATATGGATTTATCTGAATCATATCTATGGGTGTATCTCACTGTTATCAATGAGTGTATCTGAATCATATCTATGGGTGTATCTTACTGTTATTAATGGGTGTATCTGACTCATATATATGGGTGTATATTACTGATGTCTTTGGGTGTATTTTTCGTTTCAGACAAAATGGCAGCAAGAAACCAAACAAAGGACCTTAAGTGTGCCACACATCTCCTGAGTGATAAGTTCAGAAACATGACTGAGGAGAAGAAGGCAATTGTCAGGGATCTCGGATTTGGAGAGTTGATGCACATCCCACCACTAAGGGTGGATCACCAACTCTTAAGGGAACTGGCAAACAACTTCAAATTTGGGGAGAACAAACTGAAGACAGGATATGGTTCTTTCCAAATAACACCAAAGACAATAGGTGATGCGCTTGGCATCAATGCAACAGGTAACTAGCTCAAAATTATAGGTGTATATTAAGTTCATGCTTAGGTGTATTTAAGGTTGACGCTTGGGTGTGTTTGAACCGATTTTGATACTTTGTTGTTTTCCTTTTTGTAGGAAATCTGTTTCCTGAGAAAGTTGAGTATAAGCAACTTTCTGACGATGACAAAATAATTTATAGAAGATTCCAGGGTAAGACCCTCAAAAGTCTTACCGATGAAATGATGGAAATCGGCGTTGGCAGTGAAGAGGAACGCCTGATGTTCAAGAGGATATTCATCCTCTACATACAGATGGCGTTCCTTTTGCCAACGACGATAAACAAAATATCGCCCGTGCACCTGGCCCCAATTTTTAAGATGGACGGCATATCGGAGAGAAACTGGGGGGGACATGTTTTGACCTTCATAATCAAGGGCATCACAGACTACCAGGAGAAGAAGAAGAAGACAATTGATGGCTGCCTCTTTGTCCTAATGATAATATACTTTCATCTTTCAGAAAACAAAGGCAAGAAGAGGGCTGAAAGACCACCAAAGCCTTGGATTGCGAACTGGACTAAGGAGCAGTTGGTGGAAAGAATGACTGCAGAAAGAGAGAAAATTTTGGTAAGTAAACATAATATGTTGGTTGTATTTTATTTACCTGAATGCTGCTAGCTAAAATATCTCATGTTTCAGGGGATTGTGAAGATGGCGGAGACAAGAGCAAGAGAAAAAATGAAAAAAAAAAGAAAAAAAGAAAAAAAACAAGAAATAAAAAAAACAAAAAAAAGGAAGGCGAGTCCAACATCGTCTTCGGAGACAGAAACAGCTACTGACAGTGACACTTCTACCTCTGAGTCTGAGACTCAACAAGACTCAGAGGATTCAGCAAGAAAACACCCCAACAAAAAGGGGAAAAAGTAAGTACCATACTTGGGTGTAATTTCTTTTTCGAGTTGGGTGTATTTTGTTGATCACGTTGGGTGTATTTTTAGTATGTTCTAAATAATCATTGTTTGCCTTCCAGAATGGACTCCAGAAAAAGAAAGCAGAGGCAAGAGGAGTCAGATTCTGATTCAGAATCTGAATCTGAACCAAGTGATGAGTAATGTCCTGAAATTATTACTCCTTTCTTTTGGCTTCATTATAAAGATTTCGTGTATTAACTGAAGTGTCTATTATTAACTTATAGGAGCGAAGAATCATCACCTGCAGAGAAGGAGAAGAAAAAGAAAAAAATAAAAACAACACCAAAAAAGTAAGCACTTCTTTGCATAATATTCTGTGATAAAATTAATTTTTTATTTCTGATTGGTACTCTTTTTTTTCCACCCAGAACACAACCAAAAAAGAAAAAAGTTGTTGTGGAGGATTCACCTCCTAAAGAAGATCAATACTTTGACGGGTACAGTACCTCGTAAGCTATATTACCGTCTATCATCGTAATTATTTTTGTTAACGTCTTCCTTTATGAATGTAGTGAGACATATGAAATATCAAGTGACGAACTAGATGAATGGCTAGGGAAAAATGTTGATAAATCTTCTGCAGAGGGGTATGTCTTGCTGGGCTGTCTATTTCATATTTTGGTGTGTTTTGTATGCTAATAATTGTTTCTTGTTTTGCAGGGAGAACCAACCTAACCTGCGATCGATAGAAGGTCGCTATGTGTCGTCTGAAACGTAAGAAGCTTTATTATTTAATAAAATCTTGTTATCATGATTTGGGTATATTTTGTGGAACCATTTGGGTGTATTTTGTGGATCAAGTTGGGTGTATGTTGTTTAATAAGTTGGGATATTAAGTTTGTTGTGTTGGGTGTATATTGTCCATTCGGTTAGTTGTATCTTGTGCATTCATTTGGGTATATTTTATACATGTATCTTATTTTGTCTGAATAACATCAAATCTGTTTTAGAATACCGGCTGTGAACTTGGGAAGTGATGCTCCTTCCTCTCAAGGACACACAGAACAGAGTAGTGTAAACCAGCCGTCACAGAGCATGTAATTTCTCTTTCAAATAACCGTTACTTTTGTTCTTCTATTACCCTTCTACTTCTAATTCTGTATATATTTTTTTTAGAAAAAAAAGCCCTTTATTATTTTATTCAAGAAAAAAAAGGCAGGAAAAAAAAGCAAAAACTGCAAGTATGTAAGTTCTCAAAAAAACAAAGCCTGTCTTCTTTTTGAATTGTTCGGGTGTATTTCTTGAATTTCTTTGGGTGTATTTTAGGTTGAGTCCGTCTGATTCGAATATGATGGTTGTGAGGGAACAGACACCGTCGGAAGCGCTTGCAATGTGAGTTTTCCAATAATATTTCAACCTTATAACCTTATTATTTTCAAAGGCGTTGTTAACCTTTCATTTTTCTTCTTGTTTAGAGTCCCGATTCAGGTTTTTGTGCCGGCATCCCAAACAACCACTGAGACAGATTTTGAACCAACCCCTATGCTACAGATTGAAGGGACTACAGAAACGTAAGAAATAATATTGAGTGTATATTTGTTTAGAGTTTGGGTGTATATTAGCTAACAGTTTGGGTGTATATTGTTCCTGATTAGTTTTTTTTACGCCGTGATTAATTTTTTGTAACTGTGCAGCACTCCTGAAATCCCCAAACAACTTCAAGAGACCACACCCACGGTTCCCCCAGCTCCAACTAAAATGTAAGTTCATCAGACTAAAATCAATCTTTGCTTATCATCCGTATATTCTTATTCTTATTCTTATTCTTATTCTTATAGATGATGACACAGTCATCCAGACGCAGAAGACGCTGCTGCCCTGTTGATGATGGCACGGACAGCGTCCTATGTTCCTAAAACAGATCCAGGGGTGCCATCATTCAGCCTTGGATTGACTGATTCAAGCCAGGAGGGGGCGTCAACGCAGGAGACAGAAAGGAAAAAATCTCCAGAAGCTGCGAATTTGATAGAACAATTGGACAGTTTGGTCCAAAGAATAGCAAGCAGCACGGCGAAGGGAAAAAACACAAGTCCACAAATTCAGAGGGAGACTGGGGGAGAAAGTTCTGCAAAGTTTGAAACTCCTGGGGGAATGAATCAAATTCCAGATGATATGAAACAAAAGTGCTACATCTGGGGGACGAGACTGAAGGAAGATGCAGATGGCAATACTAACGAGTACGAGGAAATGTGCACTCTGATTAGCCAAGGAGAATACATTTTGATGAGAATGCACATTGCCTCCCTCCAGGCAAAAAGTGATATAGAATCTCAGGTAATATTAGAATAACATTAATCTTTTTACACCAAAGTCAATTACAATGCTTATTAATGTAAAATTGATTTTGGCATATATTTCTAGATTGTATCTGCCATCTGCCTCATCCTCAACAACAAAAATGAAAAGAGGTTTAAAGAACAAATATACTGTCTCCCCCCCGATATTGTGGTAAGTGTTACTTCTCCAAACTTTGGGTGTATTTTCTGTATTGATTTGGGTGTCTTTATTACGTTCCATTAGGTGTAAGTTTAGTATTTCATTTCTTGTTTCGCAATTCTTGCAGTGCATGGCACTTTCGGATCACCCAAACGGGGAATTCGTATCACCGAAAACGAAAAAGGAATTCAGGGTGGAAGCCTACCCGAGTTTCATTCCCTTCATAGATAGAAAAAAATTGACTTCGCACCCATATGTAAGTTTTTGTTTGCTAAATTTGTTAGTATGCTTATTTACTTATTTGCAAAATAAAATAACACACTGTTCACGTGTGGCAATCCTTCAGATTTTTGCCCCTGTCTGCTACTCGGGGCATTGGTGGTTATGGCTGATAAATACAAGAAAGCGGAAATGTCAAATACTTGACCCGCTACACAAAAAAGCTCCCACCGATGAGAGAAAGGCCATTAATAAATTCACTGTAAGTTGCATCTGTCTTCTTTACTTTAATAGATAGGTCTATTTCTTTAGTTCTGATGGGTGTATATTGTCCATTCAGTTGGGTGTATCTTGTCCATTCATTCGGGTGTATTACTGATTTGTTTTCGTATTTAAGGGATACGTATTTTCAAGATTGATAACATATGCCGGCGGGGAACCTCTTCAGAAAGGGGAGAGGGAGAAGGAAATTAAATCACCATATGTTAAAATATCTGGCCAAAAAACAAGGTATAAATTTGTGACTCTGAACATTAAACTTTTGTAAATGAGATTTGTAATTTATTTTCTTCGTTTTTAGCTATGACTGCGCTGTGTACGTTATGAAGTGGATGGAGTTAATTGAGCCGGAAAACATCAAAAAGGGGAAGTATCAATGGGATAATTGGCCACAGGTAACTGCCTTTAGAACCATATAACTCTGTATTACTTTACTGAATTAATATTGCTGTTTAAACAGAATATACTTTTTAATTGTAGGAGGAGGTGGACCACTATAGAGTGGAGTACGCTTCCCGGATACTATTCAGTGAGATGAATACACAGAGAGATCGGGCAATTAGAGAGAGTAGTGCTATAAGGCTGTCGAAGCCATCCTCTATATTATTAAGGCCGTTTTGTCAGATTAATTCTGCTGATATAGAAACTGGGTAATCCAACTGCTTGATAGTTTGTAAATTGAACAAATGATGTAAATATTTGGCATTTATCAACAACTTCTATTCCATGTATATTTTTTCCCATAGTTAAACTATCTGTGCTGGTAAACTGTCTGTGATGTATTCAAAAGCTGTATTACAGGTGGTAAAATATGAAGGAAAAAATCAAGGCATATATAAACTGTTACACCCAACGCAAGTCTAATAATACACCCAAGATTGCATAAAATATACACCCAAACTGTCTGTGCTGTATTCAAAATGTATGAATTACATGTACTAAAATATGAAGAAAAACATCAAATCAAATATAAACTCATAACCTGAGAATTTTTACAGCTTTTGTTCTATATGTATCTATATATGTGTCTATATGTAAATTGTGAATTAACGAAAATACACCCAAAATAACGGTGCTTTTACACCCATATTCTGTAAAACTATACACCCAACGAGTTATCCCCTGCTGCTGGTACCCTGAACTGATAACTCATAACGTGTCCTTGATATTGGCTGCAATTTGAATGCGCCGCTGATGCAGCATCAAACAGGTTTATCTGAAATATAACACACACACATTACCTAAACTATTAACGAGAAAAATAAACTCAATCGCCGCAAATTTAAAGAACAGTACTTTTACCTCGCTTAAAACTTTCGTCTTCTTCTTCTTTGTGGCATTTGCGATCTGTTTCTCCAGCTTTGAACCTAGCCTGTTTTTTGGATGTCCTCTTGTTCGAATCCTTGGCGGGCTTTGAAGCTCGTTAACGGATTCCAAGTTGGCGTCTTCGTGGGATAAAGAAGATGTCCCCTTCCTTTTGGCTTTTAATGATTCCATCTCGGCCATGACGTTATTGTACGCACGGTGCAGAATTGCAGTCAGCTCCTCCGATTCGGAGGCAAATTCGCAGATATTTTGCGAACGAAAAACCAATTGGTCGAACCTCTTGCTTCTTGGCTCCATTAGTGGCTCGTCGTGGCTGCTCTTGATGTGTGTGTGTCGCCTCTTTACCTTCTTGCTCCATCGTTCCAGTATGTATCTCGGTGACACTTGGCTTACTTGTTCGAAGCTTAACACGCTTAGTGCGTGACGGCACAGTATCCCTCTCGATTCGAATAATAAGCATTGGCATTTTACCTCGGCTGCCACTGAGTCGTAAGTAACCACGAACTTGTTGAATATTGAGCTGGAAACTTGTTCTCCGACGTCGTATACTGAATAGCCTAGAGCGGAATTCTTTAATCTGGTGATGCAATTCGCCTTTCCTCTGAATTGCGCTTGGACTTCCCTAAACTTTGCGTGAGTGTACGCATCTTGAAACTGAGCTTCAATGCAGGATTTGGTTGCACACGGTATGAGCGTATGAAAATCTGCAGCATCTGATTCTCTCTCTGCTTGCTCCCTGCTTCCGAGGCAATTATCGTATTGTTTGACGAACTGAATAAGCGAGCTGTTCCAGGTGATATACTTGTTAAAAAATGAATGCATGCTCTCGCTCCTTTGTGTGCTTCTCATCCCTGCCCAGAAGTGGTGATCCAGATAGATAGGAACCCATATGTGACGGTCTTCGTACAGATCTGCATAATACACCCAAACACAGGCTGTAAATACACCCGAGGGAACATGCAATATACACCTCTGCTGCAGATTTTAAAAAGACATTACCTGAAAGCCACTTGTTGTCCGCAAGACCAAAATTCAGCAGAAAATCATTCCAATTCCTATCGAATGAGTCTTTGCTGTGAGAGTTCCAAACAACTTGGCTCATTTCTTGTTCGATATCGGCATGTCCCTTGTACCCGTTTAATTTGCTTGGAATCTTCTTCATGATGTGCCAAATACACCAGCGGTGAACTGTTGTTGGCATACAGGCCTCTAAAGCCCTTTTCATGGATGCGCACTGATCGGTGAGAAACCCTTTCGGAGCGTTTCCTCCCATGCAACGAAGCCAGCTTTGAAATAACCATTTGAATGATTCAATTTCTTCGTTCTTCATCAAAGAGCATCCGAGAAGTGTTGACTGACCGTGGTGATCCACCCCGACAAAAGAACCACAGACCAAATTATACCTGAAACAAATTACCATGGTCCAGAATGCAAAATCATTAGTTACACCTTAACAAATGCTTCACATACACCCAATGAAACAGCCAATATACACTTCTGATGCGGATTAGTAAAAATAATTAATTTAGCATCATAAACAGGGGCAGTTTGTTACCTGTTTGTATTGTAGGTGGTGTCGAATGAAATGACGTCTCCGAAATACTCAAAGGCGGCTCTGCTTCTTGCATCGGCCCAAAAAGCCAGCTTAATCGATTGATCCTCTTCGAGTTGGAGCTCAAAAAAGAAATTCGGATTCTTCTCTTTCATTCTTAACAAATATTTCCCGAATTCCTTTGCATCTTCTTGTTCGGAAACATTCCGCACTTCCCTGGTAATGTAATTCCTCACGTCCTTTTCGATAAAATTTAACTCGCGGTGACCCCCGGCAGCAGCAACAAATGATTGGTAGGTTTTGCTTGGTCTGATACCGGCCTCCTCGTTGTTCTCTATCGTACGACGAATGGACATGCTTAGTTCCCTGTGCTGTTTGAGCATCTCTGCTTTGCTTGGACAGCAGGGGTGTGAATGATCCAGCACAACCTTTGAAATGATCCAAGCACCGACATCCTTCAATGTGTGTATATAAATTCTTGCAGGACAGTTTAGACCGGCTGTCGGATTGGTCTTTTCGGTCGGAGATATTTTAGATTTCCATTTTCCCTCTCTGCTACATGTAATCAGTTGGTTCTTAATCTCGTTTCCCTTCTTATTTGTGCACCGAACTCTTGAAGAGAAACCTGCAGCCTTGGCGTAGTTCCTGTAAAATTTTCCAGCATCTTTAAGGGTGGTAAAGGTCATTCCAACCTTTGGAACAAGCTCGTCATCAACAACCGAGAGAGGCTGCAAAATACACCGTGTCAGAACTGTGAATACACGCATAGATATGATTCAAATACACCCAATCATGTCTAATACGATACACCCGAACCGCAACAACTCAACTACAGAATGACTTTTAAAGCCATAAACTGTAAATACACAGGCTGCAGAATACACCATCTCAAAAACTAAAAACACACCCAATCATGTCTGATATAATACACCTGAACAACAACAAGTCAATTAAAATAACAAAAAACCAGTAAAGTGTAGATACACCCACACTTCTAGCTAAAATACACCCAAACAAGAATTGATCTACACCCGAGCGTCTGCTACAAATTCCAGGTAATTAATCACAACTAATACATTGAATCGACAGATTCAGGTAAACGTGTTACTTTCACAGTCAATGTTCAGCAATTTTTCAACTACACAATGCTATACAAATTACTGAAAGAAAATTCATACTAATCCTATGTAAATCAAACCTCAGGAACTTCATTAGATTCTGACTCATAATCCACTTCGCCTGCATTCAGCTGAGAATCTGAGGTTGAATGATCCATTATCTTCAAAACGAGATCAAACTTTGATTTCAGAAAACAACAAATCAAAAATAGAAAACGAAGGTCGAGTTGCAGAGAGAGAAAAAGGTACCTAAACGAAGAAGATGCTAGTGAGAAAAGGAGAGGAAAAGAACGATGGAGAAGAAGGAGGGAAGACGCGCAAGAAGAAGAACAACGAAATCTCAAAATAACGAAAACGAAAAAGGAAAGAAATATTTTAAATCTGGTAGTTAGATATACGCGCGATGTTATATAGCGCGTGTAATCAACGTACCTGAAGCAGCACATATTTTGATTTTATTGTTTAATGAACTTGTAAATCATACAAGCCATTAGGGCTTGTATGTAGAGCTTTTCCGTTTTATCATTAATCCAATTACATACGTATTGAGTTGGAAAAATCGTGTTTGTTAGAAATTCGATCGATTGAAATTTAGGGTTCCCAAACTTCAATCGATTGAATTTTGTAAGGCATGTGGAATTTTTCTTAATTCAATCGATTGGTCATATTACCTAATCGATTAAAATCATCAAAGCAATCTGGGTGTAGTTAATTCAATCGATTGGTTTTGTTATTCCTCAGTAAATTCATCTCCAAAATCTTATTCGTATTCATATTGTTCATCCATCATATCTTGGTTATATACCAGCTCTTCTTGTTAGTTGTCCGTATATATACCTGACATCTTACAAATTTACCAATGGAAAAATTTCCAGTACATTACATTTTTACTTTTGTAAAAGATCTATTAAAAAAATATGATTTAAAAAAATATTATTTTCCAAAACTCTATTTTTCAACTTTAATATCCCAATTTTTTTTTAATTTAGGGCGAGTTAGCCACACTCTATATTTTTTTTATAGAGTTCGTCTGACCCGAAACTCTATAATTTTTATAGAGCTAACAAAACTCAAATTTTTAAGCCATTATCATCGTCTACAAGAGTACATAAGAGCACACAAAAATATACAAACAATAAGTATAGCTTTTTCAACATTAATGGCAATCATTATCATCGTATCTAAAAATACACAGATACACAGAAATAAGTCATATTTAACAAAAAAAATTTCTCACTGTAAATTAAAAAAAACTATTATTTCTCCAATATTCTTGTGTACTCCTATGTACTCTGGAGACGATGATAATGGTTGCCGTTGTCTATTGTGAAGTTTAAGAAATTGAGTTAGCCGAATTTGAAGTGAAGTTCGTCTGGAGTTAGGCGAACTCTATAAAAAATTTTAAAAATTATAGTGCGGCCAACTTGCTTTGCATAAAAAAACTCGTATTTGGGAGAATTAAAGTTGAAAAAATGGGGTTATCGAAAATAATAATTTAGTGAGTGGTAACAGAACCAATCGATTGAATTAACTAAACACAGGTTGCTTTAATGATTTCAATCGATTGGATAATATGACCAATCGATTGAATAAAAAAAACCCCACATATCTTGCAAAATTCAATTGATTGTATATCAATTCCAATCGATTGAAGTTTGGGAAGCCTGAATTTCAATCGATTGGTTTGTGCATCCAATCGATTGAATTTCTAACAAACACGATTTTTCCAACCCAATACGTATGTAATTGGATCAATAATAAAATTATGATCGATTACGATTGCAAAATATTTATTACGATTAATGGAAGATCTAATTTATTATTATTTTAGTTTTTTATTCTCAATAAACATGATAGATGAATGATAAAAAAATAATTTATAAAATAAAAAATAGATTTTATAATTAAATAATATACAAAGGACTAATTTATAATTAAAATTAAATAAAGACTATTTAGCAGTTATTAAAAAATTTTAAAAATATGTTTTGTTATAAGACCATTTAATGGTCCAAACGTTTTAGGATCATCGAATTCTTTGCCAAATTTAACTAGAGTATATGTTAAGATTGTTATTAGTAAAAAATTTTAATTTTTTTAATACATGTAAAATGAATACATTAGAAGTTTAAACATTTTATACTTTTAATTAAAAAGTTTACAATTAATAATCTTATCATATGTTCTTAAAATACAAGATAACTTAACTCTTAAAACTATTAAATAATTTGAAATAGAATATAAAAGATCAATTTTTTTTGTCAACATAAAATAACTTTTTTTTTAAAATTATTTTGATCATCTTAAATTTTATATCCTAAATTATGAATTCTTAACTTTAAAAATTAGAGTAATTCTCCACATACAAGTGATTTTCCATACAAGTCATACAAGTCATTTATAAACACGTCGTTTCACGTTTTTTTTTGTGCCTCTTTTTCTTCTTCTTCTTCTTCTTTTTCCGTATCTCTTTTTCTTTTCTTCCTCCCTCTTTTTTTATTGAAATTTCTTCTCCTCTTTTCGTTTTCTTTTTCTCCTTCATCAAAATCACCAGAAAAAACGAAGAAACATTATTCAAGGTACGTTTTTTGCCTTCTCTTTCTCCTTCTTCTTCTTCTTGCTGCACGTTCTTCTTCCTCTTCCTGTTCTTCTTCTTCATTTACGTGCTTTTCTCTTTGTTTTCTTTCTTCGTTATTCTCGATTTCCATTGTTTTTTGACATCAAGCTCTGAAATCGTTTTTGAAGAAGAAGAAGCAGCAGAAGATAAGGAGGAAAAAGAGAAAGAGTTCTGAATTATGCATAAGGTGTACTTCAACGAATTTTGGGTGTATTTCTTAAATTCTTTGGGTGTATTTTTGTAATCCTTTGGGTGTATTTCTGTAATCCTTTGGTGTATTGATTTCAAGAAGAAATATACTGTCTCTCCCTATATTGGGTGTATTTCTTAAATCCTTTGGGTGTATTTCTGTAATCGTTTGGTTTATTTCTGTAACTGTTTGGGTGTATTTCTGTAATCCTTTGGATGTATTTGTGTAATCGTTTGGGTGTATTTTGTAATCGTTCGGGTGTATTTCTGAAGTTCCATCATCTTCAAAACAATTTCAAAAATTGATTTCAGAAGCCATGAAAATCCAAAAAAACAGAAGGAGATCGAAGGCAAAGAGAGAACGCTTTTCCATACAAATCATACAAGTCATTTATATTCACGCCATTTTCACGCTTCTTCTTCTTCCTTCCTTCTTCTTCTTCTTCGTAAAAAAAGAAACGAAGATGAAACACGCGAAGATGATTCAGTAACGTGCGTGTTAAGCTCAACTTGTAAGACTTATAAACAAAAATGACTTACATGTATAGCACTCCTCTAAAAATTAAATTATAAATATAAACTCTGAAATTAATTAATATTGACTAATAAAAATTTATATATAGTTATCTTTATATTATTAGTTAAAAATTATTAAATAATTTAACATATTTAACTAAATTATTATCTTAAAATTCCTAACTATAACTTTACATGAAAATACTGTATGTGAGCGTTAACCATATTGACTAAGTAAAAATTAGTTTCCTATATTTTCTTTTCGAGATATTTGTTTAACACAATACTTATCATTTTCCTATCTACATCTTAATTGCGTGAATATCCATTTCTCTTTATATATATTGACTTATTGAGAGGAGGGGGTTGTGTCTAATATAGAAAGTGCCCTCATATTTGACACGTTATTTATTATTTTTTTTTAATCAAATAGATTGGAGAGCCCCCAATTCTTACTTATCTGGACTAAATACTCGAAGATGAGCTTTGTGTAATATTGGGCCTATATTAAAGAAAAGTTATATCGTTTTGGGAGCCCATTGGCGGTAAAAGATCTTCAATGAAGCTCTACCGGCCCTTGTCCAAAAAAGGCCCATTATGATACCCGTAGCCATGTTTATATTTTTTTAAATACTCATCCTTGCTCTTTCACGCCTCGACGACAAAAACAAAATTATTGGCAGTTGGGAACCAATTTAATTTTAAAAAAAAGTTGACACCCACTGATAATTTTTTTAAGAAAATTGTGTATAAATTAATGGGCAAGAGGACAGCTTATAATTAAATATTTAAAAAGTTACTTAAAATACTGGTTTTTTTACAAAATAAATGGCATAATCTTAATTGTCGCCAAAATTATTAGTTTTTATGATTTTATAAAGTATACAGACTAAATAAAAATTTACGATGTCTATAATATAATTGTAAATACTATAGTCAACTTTGATAATTGATTTGTGGTGAGAATGAATATTGTCAAGTTGACTAGTTCAAATATACGTCCAAATTTCGGTTGCGATTTGTGATTTCAGGTTCGCCAACCCCTAATCGACGCGTATAAGGACCAAAAGAGAAATTTTAATTATTAGGCTATAAATCGCTGTTAATTTAACGCATTAACAACTCAAGCCATTTGGATTCTTTTGTCGGCTTTCAAAGTTTCAATATCAGACTTAATTAGACAAGTCTAAAGCAATTAAGAACATCATCCCTTCACCTAATGCACATTAACTTCACCTAATTGCGACCATCATGTGTTCATCGTTTACAACATACCAACAGGGGTTTGCTAATGCTTCTCTTAAGATTACTTATTAAGGAAGTTTCAAAGAAACAGACTCCGAAACCACTTTTATTTTGAGTTTCATTTAATAATTTATGGATTTAGCTTGGACACGTGTTAATATTACTAATAACTATAATTTTTAAATATTTTATTTTCATAAATACACAATAAATGTATTAAAAATTAATTTTTATTGTAAAATAAATAAGGAAGATATAATAAATATAAAATAGAAAAATATAAATATGTTCTTATCTCACTATAATATAAGTAATTTATATATTTACTAATATTATAATTATTATAGCTTAAAACCACAGAGACATAAAAGAGAGAGAAAGAGAAAAATATTTGTAACATAAAGAAAGAGAAAGAATTGTTTTATTGATGTATGTATTGCCTTTTATTAGGTTTTCTACTTATACTTGTGAAAGTTTAACTTTTCCAACGTTATTAATTTCATTTTCTCTTGAAAATGGACATCTACATAAGCTACCTTATCACAACACTCCCTATTAGATGTCCATTTAGGATTATACTTCATTAAAACCTTACTAAAAAAAACTCAATAGAAAAAAAAAACTTTAGTGAAGAAAAAAGAGTACAAAATTTTTTGTGATAGAGACTGCCTCATTAAAAATCTTGCCAAGAAAAATCCAATGGAAAAAAACCTGACCAAGGAAAAAAGAGTACAATCTCCCCCTCTTGTCGACATTATTTAATATCTCGAAATCGGCGCATCCCAATCTCGTGTACCAATCTTTCAAAGGAGGATTTTGGGAGTGACTTTGTGAATAAATCTGCCTGTTTTGTTACTTGAACAGATCTGTTGGACATCAATTGTCCCTTGATTTTAAAGATCATGAGTGAAGAAGAATTTGGGAGAAATATGCTTTGTTCTATTACCTTTAATGTATCCACCTTTAAGTTGAGCAATGCATGCTGTATTATCTTCAAACAGGACAGTTTGAGCTATCTTATAGTCAATCAGTTCACATGATGACAGAATATATTGAATCAAACTCCTGAGCCAAAAAACACTCGCGACTTGCTTCATGTATCGCTAGTATTTCAGCATGATTAGAGGATGTTGCTGCAATCGTCTTTTCGTGGACCTCCATGATATAGCTGTACCACCATATGTGAACATGTATCCTGTATGAGATCTCTCTCTGTGTGGATCAGACAAGTATCCAGCATATGCATAGCCAACTAATTGTGACTTGGATCCATATGGATAAAACAATCCCATATCCACCGTTCCATAAAGATATTGAAAGATTTGTTTGATTCCACCCCAATGTCTTCAAGATCAAGGATATCTTCATTTTCTTTTTTAGGACGGAATTGATCATTTTCCACATCCAAAGACCTTACGATCATTGGGGTACTTAATGGATGTGACTTGTCTATATAAAATCTTTTCAAGATCTTTTCTGTGTATGTTGTTTGATGAATAAAGATTCTATTTTTTTATGCTCGATCTGCATGCCGAGACAAAATTTAGTCTTTCCAAGATCTTTCATCTCAAACTCTTCTTTTAGAATTTTTATAATTGTTGGAATCTTTTCAGGAGTTCCAATGATATTTAAATCATCAACGTACACAACAATTATAATGAATCCAGATGCAAATTTTTTATGAAAACACACGGACAAATATCATCATTCTTGAATCCATTTTTGGCCAGATACTCAGTAAGACGATTATACCACATTCGTCCAGATTGCTTTAGACAATATAAAGATATTTGCAATTTGACTGAGTATAACCCCTGTGAATGATGGTTTAGATATCTTTAATCCTTCAAAGATTTTCATATAGATATCACGATCTAATGAGCCGTATAGTAGGCTATTACCACATCTATTAAATGCATATGTAGTTTATGATATACAGATAAACTGACCAAATAATGCAATGTTATTGCATCTACTATAGGGGAATACGTTTCTTCATAATCTATACCAGGTCTTTGTGAAAAATCTTGTGCTACGAGTCGAGTTTTGTAGCATACAACTTCATTTTTCTCATTTCGTTTTCTCACAAATACACATCGGTATCCAACAGGTTTTATATCTTCTGGTGTACGGACTACAGGTCCAAAGACTTCACGTTTTGCAAGTGAGTCTAACTCAGCCTTCGTGGCTTCTTCCCATTTTGGCCAATCATTTCTTTGTCGACATTCTTCTACTGATCTTGGCTCAAGATCCTTACTTTCATGCATGATATTTAATGCCACATTATATGCAAATATTTCATTGACAATTGTCATATTTCGGTCCCATTTATCTCCTGTAAAGACATAATTTATCGAGATCTCGTCATTTTCACAATTTTCAGGTACATGAACGTCTTCTGCCGTTAAAACTATATCAGAATTTTGGATAACTGCAAGTGTCTTTACTATGTCTTTTTCAACAGGAATAGTATTTACCTCTTTTCTTTTTTGAGAATTTTTTTCTTTGGAGCCGACAGGCCTGCCACGCTTCTAGCGTGAATTTACTTCAGTGGCAATTTGTCCGACTGGGACATCAATTCGAATCGGAGCATTTTCAGCCGGTATATAGGATTTGGTTATCCTCTTTATATCAAAAAATGCATCAGACAATTCATTTGCTATCCTTTGCAAATGTATAATCTTTTGAACTTTTAGTTCACATTCTCCTGATCGAGAATCCAAATGCATCAAAGATGATGCATTCCAATTAAGTTCCTTTTCAGGAAGCTTATTCTCTCCCCCTAATGTTGAAAATTTTGATTCATCAAAATGACAATCCGCAAACTGGGATTTAAATACATCTCAAGTTTATATCTCAAGATACCTCACTATAGAGGGAGAATCATATCCAACATATATCCCCAATTTTCTTTGAGGTCCTATTTTAGTGCGAGAAGGTGGTACAATGGAAACATATATCGCACACCCAAATATTCTTAAATGGGAAATATTTGGCTACTGGCCAAAAGCTAATTGCATAAGAGAGAACTGATGGTAACTCGTTGGCCTCAAACGAATAAGTGCTGCGGCATGTAAAATAGCATACCCCCAAACCGAGGTTGGGAGATTTGTTCTCATAAGTAAGGGTCTAGCAATTAATTGGACGCGTTTAATAAGTGATTCTGCTAACCTATTTTGTGTGTGAACATGAGCTACTGGATGTTCAACACTTATTCCATTAGTCATACAATAAGTATCAAAAGCTTGGGAAGTAAATTCACCAGAATTATCAAGACGAATTGCTTTAATTGGATTTTCTGAAAATTGTGCTTTTAATCGAATAATTTGAGCCAGTAATCTCGTAAACGCCAGGTTGCGAAAAGACAATAAGCACACATGTGACTATCTCAAAGATGCGTCTATTAGAACCATAAAATATCCAAAAGATCCACATGGTGGATGAATAGGTCCACATATATCGCCTTGAATCAGGGGACTCAAATCCAATCTTTACTGGTGATGGCTTTAAAATTAACTTTCCTTGAGAACATGCAGCATAACAAAATTTACTTTACTATATTTAAGAATCTTCTGGTTCTTTAGTGAATGTCCATGGGAGTTTTCAATAATTCTCCGCATCATAGTTGTTCTCGAATGACCCAATCGATCATGCCAAGTTATGAATTCATTTGGGCTAATAAACTTCTGATTTACAATGGCATGTGATTCAATTGCACTAATTTTGGTATAATATAACCCAGATGAAAGTGAGGGTAACTTTTCTAATATAACCTTCTTATTTGAATCATGAGTTGTGATACATAAGTACTCATGATTTTCCTCATTCATTGTCTCAGTATGATATCCATTTTGGCAAATATCTTTGAAACTCAATAAATTTCTTAGAGAATTAGTAGACAATAGTGCATTATTTATTATAAATTTTGTTCCTCCGAAAAATAAAATTATAGCTCTTCTGAAGCCTTCTATCACATTGCGTGAGCCAATAATAGTATTAACATATTCTTTTTTTGGCACAAGATGGGTAAAATATATATCACTTTTGAGAATGGTGTGGGAACTTGGACTATCCGCAAGGCATACATCTTCGTTATATATCCTTACTATTTTTTTCAAAGATAAATAATAATAAAACGAATAGTAATACATGTACAGTCAAATTGAATTCTTCATGTACATCATATTTAAAACTTAAATAAAACTTAACAATAAGTTTCTTACATTATCTATTGGGTCACTCTAGTGTAAAGATCTAAATTTATACAGATGTACAGATATTCCTTTTCAATGTATCTCCTTTTAACACCTGTTGTTTTCCTTTTGTAGGATGAAGCAGAATGTCAGCAATATATGGGCGCTTATGGGATCAGCTGAGCCGAACGAGATTTTCATTGTTTTGCTTTTCGTCAGTGCCAGCTTGGAGATTTAGGCCTGATTGGTTGTTGGGTCATGTGATGTTTGATCTTTTATTATATGGCTCATAGATAATAAAGGAAAAAAATGAATGTGCGGGAGAAAAGCACAACTAGCATGGTTGGCGGAAGAACATTGACAAAGGTGAGATGCTCAAAAACAGAGTGTTCTTTTTATTAGATGAAATTTATTATTAAAGTTTCTGTTATAATATTTTGAATTTTTAAGAACTAAATAATTGTACATATAAATTAAGAATAATATTTTAAAATAACAGTTAAGACGTTTCTTTAAATTTGTTCGAACATTACAACTTAAAAAAAATGACAAAAATAAAGCTAATTTAATATTAACTGAATTTATTTTATTTTAATTAGGGGATGAGCATACACAAATAATATTACAAATTATTTTTGATAATTTTGCTTCAAACAAATTAATACTTAATTGTTAAAATGACTTGATCACATAACATTATTAAAGATAAAATATCAATTTAAAAAAAATTAGATGATATATCATGTAACAATCAAATAATAAATTAGAATAATTGAAATTTTTTTAATTAAATTTTAAAAAATAATTATTTTTCAGAAACAATATATTCCATCTTTTTAATTTGCATCTTACATAGAATATTATCTTGATAAATATAATAACAATATCAAAACAATAATTATTAATTACTATATTACAAATAATTATTTCAAATTACTATATGCAAAATAACATAAAATAGTCTTTTATATCTTAAATTCGTCAACATATTCATACAAAAAGAGAAACAAAATTAATAAGTCTCAATTCGAACTCATTTCTATAGAAAAATCATATCTACTCTCTGAATTAAAATCTTTTAATATAAATTTAATCAACATCTGTAATCGAATATCAAACAAGAATTAAATAAAACAGTTCCAAACAAATATGTATATATTCATAAATAAAGTTAATTTAATTTATTTTAGAGATAAATTAATTAATTAATTAATTTTATTATAAAA
Source organism: Arachis hypogaea (assembly GCF_003086295.3). Classification (NCBI taxonomy): domain Eukaryota; kingdom Viridiplantae; phylum Streptophyta; class Magnoliopsida; order Fabales; family Fabaceae; genus Arachis; species Arachis hypogaea. Next base: position 12,625,245 of record NC_092050.1, read on the forward strand.
AATTTTCTTCACATAGAGAAATAACAAAACATGGAATTGGGTTGCAAGATATACCGAAAATGTCTCATCTTTTTTAATTTTCTTTGGACTATATATCTTCAATATAAAAGGATTGGATTATAACTAAGATGGATTATGTTACATGTACACTAAAATCAGCCACCAAAGTCAGTTATCAGTATAAAATACATGTTAAAATATAAATACACATTGAAAATAAATTAAACCACACATGTATTTATACACAAATACATTGGTGGCTAATTCTAGTATACAAATAGCATTTTTCAACTAGGATTTGATTTGGTAAAATTTTTTAAAAAGATATTTGTATTTTTCAAAAGCACAAGTATCTCGTTGTGCATCTAGTAAATTAAAAAGCTCATATACTAATACTTGCAATTTTTAAAATTATGAGTGCTTTTGAAAGCACTTAAGATAAAACTTTTTAAAGTTAGCTTGTTCTTATTGTCAAAATTAAAAAAGTTTAATATAATCTCATACATTAATTAATATCTAAATTTAATTTTTATATTAACGTTTATTATAGTATTTTTAAATTTTAAAAGTTATTTTACCAAATACATTTGTTGTTGTTTATATTTATTAAAAGTCAATTTTATTTTAATTTATTTTATTTTTAATATTTGATAATGAAAAGGTAATCTGATTATTTTAATTTTATTTTTTTTAATTCAATGTTTAACACTTAATAATCAACTTGATAACTAAATGTGCAATCAAAATATGAATAATCAAACTTAAATTGAATTTGTGGTCTTTTTAATTTTTTGAGATTAAAAAAAATATGTTTATAAGTTAATTCTTTTTTTGGAGTTAGCTTCGATTTTGACAACTATTCCACGGCAAAATCTGAAATAAGTGGATTGAGCTAAATTAGAGGTCCCAAAAGCTTATGGTAGGCGATCTCCGACTTAGTTTACGCTTGGGGGCTGCTGTCCGAGTTAATTGGTATGTGTGTTGGAGAATGGGGGGTGGCACCTGTAATGACACTCTGATGCCTAAGTTAGCAAGGGATTAAGCAGGTTTAAAAGTATTGGAACTTAGGTTTACTTGAGTGCATCAATGTATTTATAAGTGATGGACTAATAACCACCGTTAAAGTAGTTCCACTTCTGATGGTGGATAACCGTCCCTTTATCTTAGGGTTGTTGAGATATCTCTTCAAGAAATAGGTGAGAGATTTGTTGGGGCAGTTATTTATTTGAATCTGCCAGCACGTGTCGAATCCGACCTCTTCAGGAGGTCAGGTGGATTTTGGATTGGACCTTGTTGGCTTAATTGGACCTGGCCATTGCATTAGGGTAGAGTATGAACAACAACCATAATTAAAACTTAAAAGTATTCTTTGCTAGGAATATTAAAATAAAGAGACAATTTTATAATTGTATAAAAGATGAATAATTTTTTAAATGATTATTTAGTAACATATATGGAAAGAAAGATTATACTTTTTTAAAGAGAAAAATTTGGTAAAATGAGAAAATAAGGTTCTAATATAATTTTAAATCAAAATAACAAATTCGCACGTTATGAAAATTATAAATTCAATAATGATTGAGATCTTATGTTTTTACTTTAAAAGATCATTTTCTTAAAATGAGATTGCTTTATTGAATTGACAATAAAATTCTCCTATATTTTTTAAAATATAAAACAAAAAATAAATAAAATTTCAATAACTTTTTTTTGTTTTAGATTATTAAGTTTTTTTTAATAGATATATTAGTCAAATAATTTAAAAATTGATTATATTTGTCCACGCAAGATCGATTTTATCGGTTCAATCAATAACTTATTGGTTAAACTAAATAAGTAGTGAATCAATATTTTTTTTTTGGTTCGGTTCTTTTAACTAAGATTCAATCCACTCTATTGACCGGTTTATCAGATCATGGTTTAAAGCTAACAGACTTCGGAATACGAATTTCGGTTTACATATTCAAATTCAAGATTCACATCTCATCCTACATGGCTTAGGGTTTATATCCAGCATACAGTGTTATGGTGTTATTTCACCAAACAAGATAGACAAATCAATTGCGATTTACGATTTCGGATATGGTGTTCATAGAATTTGGTTCTTGGGCTCCCCGCCGATGGTTCATCATTTTTGCGGTAAGGAATTTCGGGTTGCGCATGCGGGGTTCAGCTAGCAGAATTAGTCTTGCCGTGTACTGTCTCCAAAGGAAATAAACAAATTAATTGACTTTTTACGGTTCAGGATTCGTCTTCTAGAAATTTGTATACATCATTTCATCTCTCACGGATATACGAATCGTGTTTCGTGGATTAGGGATACGAGTTCCGTTCTTTCGGTTTTTTCTGTTTGGGGTTTAGGGCTCATGGTTGAAGTTTATGGGCTTAAGTTTACGGTTGAGTATTTACGCTCTCCTATTTGCAGTTTAATGTGACATTTTATTTTCATCACAATGAATTAACAACTCGTTTGTGTTAATCATGAATCTCATCTTCATTTTGTCTCATCATTACTTCTTCCACTATTTCATCACCTCCACTTAGAATACATTGAAGACCGGCTGTTTTCTTATTTTACATTCTATGTGTCAACAATTTTATTTTCACATTGGAAGCATAGCCACATCCATACTAACCAAGCTCACTTTTTCTTTTCCCTCCTTTTAATTAACATTAATACTTAGAAAGAAAAAATAAGTCACCGTAACAATGCACACTTGACTAAAAGTTTTGCATTCAATAATTATACCGCAAACTAATGATGGACACCGACAAATTTATATTACGGTGCAAAAAGTAATACATAAAAATATTAATGTTTAATTACTCTGCAGGTCCCTATAGTTTCACCAAATTTTCAATTAAGTCCCTATACTTTTTTCTTTTTAATTGAGTCCCTATACCATATAATTTTTTTCAATTTAGTCCCTATCGTAACAAAAATGTTTAAAATAACGGAATATTCTGTTAAATAAACGAATATTCTCATATTAAAAAAAAAAAACTAATCAAAGATACCATCATATTTTAAAAATTCCCAAAAAATCCCTTATTATTTTGTCCCACACTCACCCCGTCCTAACCCAGTAGCCCTAACTTCTTAAGCTCCCGCTGGATCCACCGTAAGGTCCCCTCTTGCGGCATCTCCTCTGCTTGGCGTCCCTCCCATGCTCGTCGCCACTAGAAGAAGGCCATTCATCCACTACCAGCAACAGTCGACAGAACAAAGATGAATCAAGGTTGGAAGTGTTAGCGACAAATCTTGGAGCTTCGATGCTGTAACAAAAATCACTTAAGTTGTGGTTCTTTCTCCTAGGAAAATATTTTGTTGTGACAAAGACAGTGTGAGGATGCATTGTATTCCCTGCTCACTTTTGGTTGTCGACGGCCCGTGCGTCACTTGGCATCAGTTGCAATGGCAAAGATCATATCTAACGGAGATGGAATATCTGTTTATGCTAGAGCAAGCAGCCTTTAGGGATTTCTTTCTGATGATACTTATTACCATAAGGAAAATTCATTTCTTCAATATACTTGTTTTTGAGTTTTTGTCAGCCAAATTGGTTCTCTTGTTTGAGGAATTATATAGAACTCAATTTTTGTAAACAATTTTACTTATTATTCTATCAATGATTCTTGTTACCATATGCCATATGCAAGTTCTTTCATTATGTTGGTCATAATAAATACTTGAGTGATGAAAATTGAATTTTATATTATACTTATTACTACTATTTCTCTGTTTCATTTTAACCATTATTTTTTTTATATTCTTAAGATAAGGTATTTTGAAAGTAAAAAAAAAAAAGAGACGGTATTTTTGGTACAATTTTGGTACAATTTGTATATAAATAAGAAAAAAATGATAGTGATAAAATAAAAGAGATTATAGAAATATTTTTTATGTCGTAGAATCATTAAATAGGAATTATAGGAATATCTTTTATTGAATATTTATAATTTTTTTAAATTTTCAATTAGGCCCCTATATATTTTTTCTTTTCAATTAGGTCCCTAGGGGTATACAAGTAATTTCACAATTCACTAACATTTTTTTAACGTTTAACGTTAACAAGGACTAAATTGAAAAAAAAAATAATGTATAGGGACCCAATTGAAAAGAAAAAAAAAAGGTATAAAGAACTAATTGAAAATTTGGTGAAACTATAAAGACCTACAGAATAATTAAACCAAATATTAAATTAATTTTTGTTTCTAAATCCTAAACTCTCAATTCTACCGCTGATTTCGTTCACACTAATTTTCAAAATCTAAACCTTACACTCTGAATTCTAAAATCTAAAGTATATTACCTTTAAAAGAATTTTTCATTACAATTTTTTGGCAAAATTGACTATGTCATACATCTATTTTTAATATAACAGTGCCGAACACATATTAAATATTGTTTAACTCATATTTATTATATTAAATTAATAATTTTTTTTATCATATATATATATATATATATATATATATATATATATATGTATTTTAATTTGGGTCAGAAACCCTTCAATTATATGTTCTTCGTATAACATCATTTGATCATTTTTTTTGTCTCCAGACCTATTCATTGCAAAGGCTTGTATTGGTCCACTTATATGAAGCTTGTCAAAAAAAAAAAAAATTTAAAACCAAACGAGCCTTCCCCTGCCTCAACGAAGGAAGCTCGGCTCTGTGGTGGGCACAAATCATTCTCTACACAATTTCACGCTGCACCCACTTGCATGGCTCATGGACACGTGTTGTCGTTGCCTTCTTTCCATCCAAAATCTGTAAATCTTTAAAAATTGGGGATCTGTACATTATAATTTCCCTTATCTATTTACATGAATACTTAACAATCTCACATATTAAACTATTCCATCATTGATCAAATGACCAATATTTCCTTCAAGATCCTCAAAGAAATCAGATACGTCATAATGAGTGGTGGAATTTTTAGCATCATTTGAAACGAAAATTGTTTCCTTTCCTTTATCATCCTTTTTCAAAGATACTTGATAAAGATCCACTAGGTGCCTTGGGGTACGACAGGTACGCGACCAATGACCCTTTCCACCACAACGGAAAATACTTATCTTCTGTTGATTTATTTTGCCCATTGTTTATTTCTTTATCCCACTTCTGGTGAGATCATTTCTTGTGAACATAATTCTTTTTCCTTCCATAATTTTTCTTGCTACTAAAACCTTGCCATTTACCTATTTTGGGGTAATGATTTACCGCATTTGCTTCAGAAAATGGGGCGGCGCCAGTTGAGCGCGCTTCATGATTTTTTAAAAGCAACTCATTGTTGCGTTCAACAACAAGAAGGCAAGAAATTAACTCAAAATATTTTTTAAATCCGATACTACTGCTGCAGGAGCACATTTGAGACGTGGAAGGTCGAGAAAATTTTCTCTAACATATCGTATCAGTTATCTTTTTCCCACATAATTTCATTTGTGAGGTGATTTGAAACATTGCTGAATTATATTCATTTATAGATTTGAAATCCTGTAGACGCAAGTGCGTCCATTCATATCGGGCTTGAGGAAGTATCACCGTCTTTTAATGATTATACCTTTCTTCAAGGTCTTTCCACAGATCTGCAGGATCTTTTAATGTGAGATATTCATTTTTCAATCCTTCGTCAAGATGACGACGAAGGAAAATCATGGCTTTGGCTTTATCCTTTTGAGATGTATTATTTTCAGCCTTAATGGTATCTCCAAGATCCAGTGAATCAAGATGGATTTCAGCATTCAGTATCCATGATAAGTAATTGTTTCTAGATATATCAAGAACATTAAATTCAGGATAAGAGAGTTTCGACATAATGAAAATTTGTTACCTGAGTCTTCCTAAAATTTAATCAGAGTCTCGTACTGATAACGTGTTATGAAATAAATAAGGAAGATATAATAAATATAAAATAGAGAAATATAAATATGCTCTTATCTCACTATAATATAAGTAATTTATATATTTACTAATATTATAATTATTATAGCTTAAAACTACAGAGAAATAAGAGAGAGAAAAATATTTGTAACATAAGGAAGGAAAAAAATTTGTTTTATTGTTGTGTGTATTGCCTCTGATTAAGCCTCCTATTTATACTTGTAAAAGTTTAACTTTTTTAACATTATTAATTTCATTCTCTCTTAAAAATAAACATCCACGTAAACTACCTTATCACAACAAATTTTATATTCTTTATATATTTTTAATTAATAATTTTAACATGAATTCCAAAATCACATGTTAGCTAACTTTTATATATATATATATAACAACAACAAGAATAAATTGAAGAATTTAATTTTGAGGATTGATATTAAAAATAGCTCTACACAAATATATGGTTGTTAGATTTATACCTATAAAAACCATTTCAAAAGGTATTAGCATAAATCTAGTCCTTTATTTAAAGGATAAGATAATATTATCTGACCACATTTTTAACTAATCATAGATATTTTGTTTTTCTTTAATCTTAATTAAATTAAATTTAGTCTTAATTTTATTTGTTATCATGTTATAATGACATATGGTTGGTTTCTTTCATGAGATGGCCAGAGAATTAAATTCATTGACAACTCATTTATTTTTTGTTGGATAAATTGAAGACAATAAATTTGAAGGGATTTAATTCCTAATTTTATGTTTATTTTCCAGTAATTTTAAAGATCTTTTCGTAGGTGGTAATTTATAAAAGTATAAATGGATTATAGATGTTATGCAATGATAGAAAAAGGAAAAGAATTGCATGTGCGTGAGCTTAACTATGTCAAGAATTAAATTTTGCACCTAACAATTTTGGAGAAAAGCTTTAGCAATGTTATGGAGATTTTTAAAGGTCAATTTAGTCATAAAAAATTAGATAATAATATTAATTAAGTAGATCAAATATATCTTAAATAATTCAAAAATTCATAATCGATAGGTAAAATTAACCGTAAGGACATAGATTAGCTCTAAGGATATAAGTTAGCAAAATTTTTTTATTATTAGTTATAATATTTTCGTAAATCTTATTAATCAGTTGTTTTTTTCAAGTTCAAATATTTTATGATTATTCGTTAATTTGTGCGTCATCAATTGTTTGTTAGATAGTGACGGATTAATAATAAAAAATAATGTGAACTAAAAATATATTATTAAATTATTAAACTAAAGGAATTAAGTTAATGATTAAAAGTGATAAAAAAAAATTAAATATACTAACTTCTATAGCCTTGAGAATATAAAGAAGAAGGTTCATGCTTCACAGTCATTATAAATTCGATAACAGTTACTTATAACTTATTTCTCACTTTGTGGGGTACGGTGTCTCATATAATGGGGTCACACAGGGCTAATGACCCTTCGAATATATAATTGCTGGTATACTATATATAATTCGAATTTCATTTTTCATAATATATATATTGTGCTGTTTACCATACTCTCCAACATGTTGTATCCGATAATGAATTTCATCCACCCCTCATCTATCTATAGAACTTGTGGTCACGTCTTTAAGACTTTTACAATAAAGATAGATACATGCCATGATTTGAGCAGGTCATGGACCATGTACTTATGTGACATATATCTTCTGTTGAAATGATTTTGTAGCTTTGCATAAGAATAAGATGCATTGGACTATTTCATGCATACCTTTTAGAGAGAGGAAAATAATAAAAGAGCGGAGGCGGAATTTGAATTTAAAACAGAATTCAATGACTTTTTTTTTTTTCGAAAACTCGCATACAGTGTAAACCGTAAGTTGATATTTAAAAATTGTTAAATAATTTAATAAATTTAATTAAATTATTATTTTATAATTTTTAATTATTAATTTTATATAAAAATATAACTGCACATGATGAGTCTTTATTCTTTTTTGTTTAAAACTTTAAATCACGTGTGTTAATACTAAAATTTTATGCATATAATTGTGAAAGTTCTTTAGATAAAGACTTTTGAAATGTCTTTTTTTAAAGATATTTTTTATTAATTAAAATTTAACACATATAATTAATTAAACTATGTTAAATCAGGTAAGCTGGTCCTTATCAAATCGGTGCTGAATAGTCTCTCCATCTACTACCTTAGTCTATACAAGATGCCGAAGGCGGTAGCGGACAAGCTGATTGCTTTACAACGGAACTTTATGTGGTGCAGGGAGAACGGGAACTATGGTATACCTATGGTAAAGTGGGAGATAGTTCAGGCTCCAAAAAAGGTTGGGGGATCGGGGGTTGGTGATGCAGTGCTGAGAAACACAGCGCTTCTGTTTAAGTGGTGGTGGAGGTTTTCAAAGGAGGATTGCCCGCTGTGGAAGAAGATTGTGTGTTCGTGTAATAAGTTGAACCCGGATGTCATGTTAGCAACTCAGCCTTTACCAGTAAAGGATGGCCCTTGGAAGGACATATGTCAGCTGAATATAAAAGAACCGCGAATTCGTGATAAAGTGGTAAGTGGACTGGCAATGGAAGTAGGCAATGGTATGCAGACTCGATTTTGGGAAGATAACTGGGTTCAAGGTGGTACTCTGAAAGGAAGTCATCCGAGACTCTACTCTATTTCCAGTCAGCAAGGACTTGTCATCGGGGAGTGTGGTTTTTGGGATGGGCTTGATTGGATTTGGAATTTTCAATGGAGGAGGGCACTGTTCCAATGGGAGCTGGAGCTTGTCAATCAACTGCATGAGAGGTTAAGGCCAGTGAGGTTGTCATCAGGTAGGGAGGACAATGTGGTGTGGAAGTTTGAAAATAAAGGTATTTTCTCTACTAGTTCTGTGATCCAGGCTATACAAGCGGAGACATTATCAGCTGAGATAACGAGTTATAGCTTCACGAGTTCCATTTGGAAAGGTTTCGTTCCTCCGAGAATTGAGCTCTTTGGGTGGTTTGTGCTAGTGGGTAGAGTTAACACCAAGGAGCGGCTGACTAAACTAGGAGTCAACATTCTGGGGGATAGTATGTGTGTACTGTGTACCAAGGAATTAGAATCTGTTGAGCATTTATTCCTTAGGTGTGAGGTAACATGGCAGGTGTGGTGCAAGTGGCTGAGGTTACTAGGAAGGGAGTGGGTGATTCCCGGAACTGTTAAAGAAATGTTTGAGAGTTGGCATGGAATGCATAATAGACAACAGGGGAAGAAGATGTGGATGTCAGTGTTCTTTACAGTGATTTGGAACATCTGGTTGGAACGGAATGCACGAATCTTCAAGAATGCAAGAGCAAGCCTGGAGGTCATACACACAAGGACGTTGATGAGCTACACGGAATGGAGTGGTGGTGATCCTGGGGAGGATGAGAGTACTGGGGATAGTAGGGGTTGGTTTATTTGTTGGTAGCTAGTTATGTGTCTTCTTTTTTCTTTTATTTGCTCCACTTTAATGTGTTGAGCTTCCTTTGTTTCAAAAAAAAAAAAAAAACTATGTTATTTTTCTCAAAATTAGGCCAGATAAATTAAGGGTTAAGTACGATATTTTGGTCTCTAACGTAGAGGCCGAAAATTTATTTCGTTTTCGACCTTTTTTCGCTACAAAATGGTCCTCCAAAGTTTCAGTTTGTCTTAAAATCGTCCTTCAGACAAAAATACCTTTTTTCCTTCTCCCCCAAAATAATCTAAATGCAGAAATTGAAGCAGAACAGATGCAGAAGCAGAACAAAAGCATAACAGAAGCAATACCAATAAAACAACAACAACAATAACCAGAAGCAAAGAACAACAATGGAATCAAAAGAACAACAACAACAATAGCAGCTACAAATAGAAGAAGAACAACAATAAAAGAGCAACAAAAATTCAGAACTCAAAAAATCATCATCATCATCAAAACTCAGAAAAAACAATAGATAATAGAATCAGAAAAACAACAAAAAAAAAATAGAAACCAGAAGAATTGATAATCAGAAGCAGAAGCAGCAGAACTAGAAGAAACCAAAAACCGCCGAGGAGCAGCGACGACGGCGACCAAGCGAGGAGGAGGAGCAGAAACAGCGAGCGGCGCGCGACGTCCACCCTCGCAGATCTGTTGCCGTCGATGTCGAGCCAGGAAAAGGAACAGCGGCGAGATGTGGCGGTGAGATCCAGCGAAGACGACGAGGACCGAACGATGAGGAGCAGCGACGGCAAAGAGCAGCGGCCGCAGCGAAGAGCAGCGGCGACGACGGCGACGGCGAGGACCCTTCTCCCTTCGCGTAACCCCTTCCCCTTTCCCCTTTACTCTACGCGTTTCTTTCTTTTTTTATTTTTTTATTTTTTATTAAGGATAATTTGGTAATAAAAATAAAAATTTAGAAAAAATGACGATTTTAAAACAAACTGAAATCTTGGGGACCATTTTGTAGCGAAAAAAAGGTCAGAGACGAAATAAATTTTTGGCCTCTACATTAGGGACTAAAATCGTACTTAACCCATAAATTAATTTGACTGAAAAAATAGTGAATCAAATATTGAATTGGTCTAAATTAATATTATCTTTTATAAAGAATGACTATAATACCCTTATTATAAAAAATGACTAAAATACTCTTATTATATTTATATTAATTTTGGGAATCCTAAATTCTAGCTCTTTTATATATATATATATATATATATATATATATATATGAGAGTATTTTAGTCATTTTTTATAATAAAGATATTGTAGTTATTTTCTATAAAAATAATATTAATTTAGAATGGTTCAAGATTTGATTCACTATTTTTTCAGTCAAATTAATTTGTCTAGCCTAATTTTGATAAAAATAACACGTACGGTTTAATCGATTATATGTGTTAAATTTTAGTTACTAAAAAACATTAAAAAAAACATTTTACACGTTTTTATTTAAATGACTCCTATAATTATAACCTTATGTCTAGTTAGTTAGATGGCTTGAAATAAATAATATTTGAGAGAAAATAAAAAAAATTAATTCAAATAATCTAAATTTATTTTATTCACAAGTTTAGATTCCTAGTATTACCGATCTGGAAAATATCTTTTATTATACTGTATTAGACCAAACTTTAAGTTCCAAAACATGCTTCGGTCCGTTATATAATGCATTATTTTAGTTTCTCTTGTTGAGTTATTTTTTAATAAGGGATTTAACATTTATAGAATAAAAATTGTTACCCATGGAAGGCATTTGTTAGTTGCTTGAAGATTCTTTCAATATATATAATCTATCTCTCTCTTTTTTTTCTGTCGGCTGCATAATAATTTGAGTAGGAAGAAAACGGTTGAAAAAAAATATAAAGCGGAGAGATGAAGTCAATGAGAGATGCACGTGTAAGTATACTATTTGAGGACTTACGAGTCCAAAACTCGTCGAAATGCATAAAATGTAGTTTTGTATTCTACAATGGAGCCGATAATGTGACACTCATACGAGAGAGAGTGAGTACACAACTACACATGCATATGATGAGAGTTATATTATATGGGCCTCTTTAGCTCCCAGTTACTTTATAAATTATCACTACACCTCCAACTCCACCACACCATGCACATGGCTTGTTCTTGAAAAGATATCATCTTAGATTATGAACTTTTTTATTACTTCTTTTGGTCAAAGGTCCCCAGTGCCTTTTTTCTAGTTTCCTCACCTTTGAGAATAATTTTGAAGAACGTAATACTCAAACAAAGGTATTCATCATTTTTCAAACACAAGGAGAATATCTTACCTCTTATTATCAAATTTAAGATGATAACATAATAGTCACTCAACTAACCGGGACCACAACAATAATCTTCTATCTTATAAGAATTTTATGAGACAAAAATAAATAAGTTATCTTATATTTTTTTTTTTTACTAAAGATAGAAAACTCGAACTCGCAACCTCTTAAATTGAATATGGAGAGACTATGTCATTTGAGATATAACTTATTGGCAGTTATCTTACATCTTTTTTTTTTTTACTAAAGATAGGAGACTCGAACCCTCTTAATTGAGTATGAAGAGATTATGCCATTTGAGTTATTACTCATTAGCGCAGTTATCTTACATCTTAATAACACATTTAAATAATTTTTAATAAAATATTTTTTATAATGCTATTAAAATATATGTTTAAAACATGTATTAGGAAGCGGAATTTTTAAAAATAATAAAAAATATAAAAATTACGGATATAAACATTTGTTGGAGTAATTATTTTTTACACGTATCTCGTAGATAGTTATATCTCACTTAATAGCTTTATTCTAATTAGTTTGAATTATTTAAATTTTTTGTGGCATGATAAACTATTGTTAAAAAAAATTATTTAAGTTATTTTGAAAAATCGAAATTGTTAGTTAGAATTTTTTAAATTTATTTTATTTTTTTAATGAAATCAAAATAGTTAGTTAGGATATTTTTATAATATTTTATTTTATATTTATTTTATTTATTCCAAAAAATCCTAGTTAGTTCATTAGCGTCGTTAGTTTTGATTTTTTTTTTAATGTCACATGTTCTTTTACAGAACTAAAGTTCAGTCATATCTATTGCAACTGTTGGTACTTTATCTTAGGCAAATCTACTATACCATAGCACCATCACAGGTTCTATTATCGTACCTTAGAGAGACTAATTATTTATCAATAACCAATATTTTATCTAAGTGACGCGTATAACCCAATTGAAGTTTGATTGCATTGACAGTGGTATTTAGTATAATCAGACTCCTCTATTCTATAATCCACAGCCCGTCGAATTTTATAATTCTTCATCCTCATATGAACAACTTTTCTACTAATAAACCAGTGGCTCACTCGAAATTAAATGCCCAGTTCAGGTTGTAATCATCACCTACTGCACCGATGCCACAAAATAGATCCTCTTCCATCGCATCAAGGTCCAGTGTGTAATAGTAACTAGGCACACAACAATGGTGCGGGTAAGACAAATCTTCATCCCAAAGTATTTGCTGCAAACTCATCCTCCTCAGAACTATCCGAGGAACTTTTGGTCTTAGCGATATATTTCTTATTTGACTTAGAGTTCTCCTCTATGTGATTAGTTAGTGTAGCGTAATGCAACGGAGATGTAACAATTGGTGCCCGGTCTAAGGGCTAGGACTAGAAATGAACCGAGCTGAGTCGAGTTAGATCAAGTTCAAGTTCGGTTCACAAAAATTAAGTTTGGCTCATAACTCGACTCATAGGGGTGGCAACGGGTAGGATAGGGTAGGGTTTGGATCCAACCCTAACCCTATCCGTTATTAGCCCGCGGGTACCCGACCCTACCCGCAGGTTATAAAAAAAAACAATATTATTATATAACTTGATGATAATTTAAAATAGAACTGATTTTTATGTAAAAAAAGATATTAAATTATCAATTAATAATTTTCTTTTAGTGGTTAAGGATATTTTGCATTTAGTGAGAGGTCTTTGGTTCAACATCCACTTAAAACATATTTTTATATAAGTATATAACATAAACATATATAGAGTGCGGGTTGGTCGGGTAGGGTTGAGGCTCAACCCGCACCCTATCCGACCCGCACGAGAACCCTACCCGCACCCTACCGTATCCGCTGCGGATCGGGTTGGCAACTCTACCCGATCAGGTGAGGTCGGGTTGGGTACCCGCGGGTAGGGTACATATTGCCACCCATATCGACTCATTAACAATCGAGCCTATTTTTTAAGCTCAAACTCGACTCACCAAAAACTCACGAGCTAGTTCGAGCTTACGAGCTGGCTCAAATAATAGGAATATAATCTATAATTCTATATCAATAAATTATAACTTATATATTTTAAAAATATTTAAAAAAATCAATTTTATATATTTTTTATCTATCAATAAATTATAAATTTTTTATTTATGTCTTACATCAAAGTTATATATAAAAAATAAATATAAAATTTTAAATAATTAAAATAATTAATATATATAATTATATATTACTATTTCATATGTATATATATAATATTAAAAGTATAGATTAAATGCATATATATATATATAATCGAGTTAACTCACGAGCTAATGAGCTGAGCTTATTAAAGCTCAAGCTCGGCTTATTTAATTTATGAGTTCAATTCCATGCTCAAACTTGGCACACCAGCTCACGAGTTTAGCTTATCGAGCTATTAACGAGTCGAGCTCGAGTTGGCTTGACTCACTTCCAGCCTTAGGTGCGGGTAGACGGGCTAGTTCCACCATCGCCAATATCAACGATCTCGACGTATAGCTCAATGACTTGATGTGCTAGAATTCTCCTATGGCCTCAAACATCGCAGGTACGTGTTCATCACCTACAACCCAAAAAAACTTAAACTTAAAGCCTCAATTTACTAAATTCACGAGAAATCTATACCCAATTCTTGTAACCTTCCTCTGAATATTAGATTTTTCAAATTTTACAGAGTGTCGAGTGAAAGAGTTTAAAACAATTATTTACATAAACACTTACAACAACATATCAGTACTAGACATTTTCAGTATGTGAAAAGAATTAAAAAAAAATTGGTGCTACAATGACATAAATGAGCTTTTTATATAGCTGAAAATTCTTGTCGCATGTATATATATCACGTCCGCAAATATAAACATTTTAAATAAGTATCTCGTCTTCATCATGGACGAGATAATTATACATATATGAATATATCTCATCCTTATCATAGGCGAGGTAAACTTACAATGATCGTGTTGTCTTATTTCGTTTGTAAAATAGATACACTATTATCGTTTTTTACCTATGTAATCTTTTCCAAAAATAAAATATGTGTACAATAAATTCGTCCTATCTAATAATAGAATAAGTAATAAAATATAATTGAGTAAATATCTAAATGTGTGTCTTAGTAAATTTTTATTTAAAAAAATCCATTAGTAAGAACTATAAATATATAATTTGAACAGGACAAATGAAAAGGTGAGTAATAAATGATGCCAGTATGCCACAATCACAATTCAATTCACAACCAATCTGGTTGTTAGATAGATGAGCGAATCTTAAAAAACATTATTCTTCCTCTTCATTCTAAATAGAAAAGTAGAAAACTGCAGTAGTAGTTAGTGACTATGGTACACTTTGTTAGCTGTGTGGAAAGTGGGGGAAAAGGCACCATGTGCTACACCGCCATTTGAAGTGGCATGGTTTAAAGCATTCTTCACCTTTTCATAAATTCAGCTCATGTATGCCCCCCTCCTCTAAATTATGTATCAATTTGGGTAGATTGGTAATTTCATGAGTCTAAGTCATTACTATTTTCAAAATATAATATAGTGTTTAGCGCGGTAAAAATATTATTTATTATTTATATCAATGCAATATACAACGCAACGCAACGAAGTAACAAGAAGAAAATTAGGAGGGAGACGTCAAAGCAACACAAAACCCTTTTGGACAGAGAAAGAAAAAGCCATTTCTGCTTTCTCTCTTTACATTCAAGCTCGCTTATCATTGTTATGTTCCTCACCTCACTGCATTTGCAATGCATCGCACTTCATAGTTCAGAATGTTCTCTTCGATCTTTTCTTCATTCTGAGATAGCATTTCATTTCCTGCATGAGGTGAGAAACCGTTAGTTCCCCTTTTGTTCAATTTGTGTTTCCTTTATTTGAATTTTGAACTCTCACATTGTGTTATCAACAGTCAAGGAACAAAAATGCAAGAATTTGGTTTCATGAAGAAAATGTGATAGCAGAATTTGCTGTCAGAGTAACATTCCATCACCAGAATCTAGCTTCAAAATGGTATATAGTATATCTTTTTCTTTTTTTAAAAAATTTGTTTGCCTTTTCTTTTTCTTCCATATATTCTATTTCTGGAATCTTCTCTCGAGTTCTGTTTGCATTGTGTTGCACAAACTAAAATTAGGAGAAGCTGAAAAAACTGCCAAAAATATCTTTAGAGTGGGTTTTTTGTTGAAACAATTGCACCCGTTCATTTTTTTGTTGTCACTTTGGACAACCCAATTTTCAGATCTTCTCTCTGTCTCTGTCTCTGTCTCTGTTTCTCTCTGTCTCTGAATTCATCTGCAAATGAATTAGGATGAAGAATGTTCCTTTGAAAAATTCTGAATCCTTAAGTCCTTATCACCTCTGGTAAATTTTCTTTAACAAAATTGGACGTTTTTCTATATTTCCATGTGAAGAAGAATTTGACAGTCTGTTCCATGGAATGGGGACCATTTCATAAAAGTCCAAGTTTTTATATTAGAATACAGAAACCACCGCATTCTGTTCTCATAATTGGAAGACCTTGTGATATTAGTCAATTACACCTCTAAATATAAATTTGCATATAATATTAATATGTTTTTTCTCTGCTAAAATGAAGTTGTAACCTACGATTACTATTATTATTTTTTTTGTTTTGTTGCAGATAATAATTGGGGTCAAAAATCTTGAGTGGCCCTAGTGTTTCATACCATCCCAACAATGCAACACAGCAAGCTTCATGAAGCATTCAGAAAGAAACTAGTGCTAGATTAACTGAATACAAAAGTAGCATTTGGGTTGCTCCAAATTCAATGACGTGTGATATCATTCTCATAGTTGGAATTAGAGTTTAGAGGAGGTGGGTGAGGATGGGTTCTGTGGGAGGGGAGGAGGCAATGCAAGATCCTGCAGACCGCGAGGAGCGGATTCTTGTTTCTGTTCGCCTTCGACCTCTCAATGACAAGGAGCGTGCAAGGAATGATGTTCCTGAATGGGAATGTATTAATGACACCACTATCATATACAGGAGCAATCTTTCAGCTTCTGATAGGTCCCTGTACCCAACAGCATACACATTTGGTATGAAAACATAACTATTGTATTTGAAAAACAATGATTTAGCTTCTTACTTAAATTCAGCCAGCAGCTGTGGTTTTTATATGCCTGTCTGTCTGCGTGAGTTTATCATATTATTTTCAATTTATTTCTTCAGTGTTTAACGAATGAATGAATGTTCTTGTCTTGGAGTATAAGGTGGAAATTTACCATAATTGCTGCTGTTCATACCCTTTGTTAATGCTACTATCAATCAATGGCTTTATGTCTCTTCCAGATTATTATTCAGTGTGTGTGGTCTCTTTTTGTTGATATCATCATTCTTCTTGGCAGAAAATATTTACAATGTATGTTACGAAACTGGTAATATCCATGCATGCAGTTGAAGTTGGTGAATTTGTTTTGTCACTGAATTCATTCTGCCAAGATCATGTTAAGCCTATTTTTGTTACTGTCAGTTACATGGACTGTGATAAGATTTGCTTCCATGTTCTGATCCACACATTTCTTTTCGCTGCAGACAGAGTATTTAGGGCAGATGCCTCCACTAGGCAAGTTTACGAAGAAGCAGCTAAGGAAGTTGCGCTTTCTGTTGTCAATGGCATCAATTGTGAGTTCTCTTTCTTTCTCTATCTTTTCTTATCTTATTTCTCCCATCTTCTTTTTCTTCCTTCATCAGCATCAGCATTCATTCAACTTCAATGTTGATATCTTCTCTTGCTTTATCCCTTGTGGCTATGGTCTTAAATATTCTATTTGATCAGCAAGCATTTTTGCATATGGACAAACAAGCAGCGGAAAGACATATACCATGAGCGGTGTAACTGAATACACTGTAGCTGACATTTTTAATTACATACAAAAGGTAATTGAACTGCTAACGCTTGCCTGCAATGCTGTGTTTTTCTCCAAACTATTTTTTTTTAATTAGATTTTTCCTTTTTTACAGCATACAGAAAGAGAGTTTGTTTTAAAGTTTTCGGCAATTGAGATTTATAATGAGTCTGTCAGGGACCTCCTCAGTACAGATAGTACTCCTCTCAGACTTCTTGACGATCCAGAGGTACATGTCTTCATCTCAAAAGAGGTAGCAAAAGTACATGTCACTAACAGTTTATCATTTTAACAGAGGGGGACAGTTATTGAAAGACTGACTGAGGCAACTATGAGAGACTGGAACCATTTTAAAGAGCTTATTTCTTTCTGTGAAGGTAATGATGGTTTGAGCTATTCTTGCTTCAAAGGACTACCTAGATTGGATTTCTTTATTTTTCTATTTCCCTGTTACAAAATTTTTATCCAGCTAGAGCTGATTGCTTATCCAAATTGATTGCATTTTTTCAGCTCAGAGGCAGATAGGGGAGACATCACTGAATGAAGCAAGCTCCAGATCTCATCAGATTCTCAGACTGGTATTATATGTTATTGTTTTTGTCAAAGGCCGCAAAATTTGTGAAATTTCATGGTAGACCTTTCTTACATTTCCTAAACAATGTGGTTTCTTCAGACAATTGAAAGTTCTGCATGTGAATTCCTTGGAAATGACAAGTCTAGCTCTCTGGCTGCTTCAGTGGTATGATTAATTTGCTCATTTTGTAGGAAATAATTATTATGTCTATGAGGAAATCAAATGATTTTTTTTTTGTTGGGGGGCGGGGGGCACAGAATTTTGTGGATCTTGCAGGAAGTGAACGCGCTTCCCAAACAAATTCAGCTGGCACAAGGTTGAAAGAAGGTTGCCACATTAATCGCAGCTTACTAACTCTAGGAACTGTTATCCGCAAACTCAGGTTAGCTTGTGAAGTTTGTGTTTCAATGTCTTGTTACATTCTCCAGACCATGTATACATAATATCTGGAACTTTTTAGTTCTCTTGAGTCTTGAGCCAAGATCATAATCTTTTGCCTCACATGCAATTGAATTTGGTTGCAGCAAGGGGAGAAATGGACATATTCCTTTCAGGGATTCAAAGCTAACCCGCATACTGCAGTCGTCGTTAGGGGGTAATGCAAGAACTGCAATCATCTGCACCATGAGCCCTGCACGGATTCATGTTGAACAAACCAGAAACACTCTCTTATTTGCAAGTTGTGCCAAAGAAGTGTCAACTAATGCACAAGTTAATGTAGTAGTGTCTGACAAAGCACTGGTCAAGCAATTGCAAAAGGAGTTGGCCAGACTACAAAGTGAATTGAAAACTTCAGGGTCAGCCCACTCTACATCTGATTGTGCAGCATTACTGAGAGAAAAGGATCAAGAAATTGAGATGGTAAGGTTTTTGACTTGTTTCCTGTGTTTTTTAATTTTATGATCCGATGGAGTATGTTGTATTATTCTGACATCACGTCTAGGTAAATGATAATAAACTCTAGATAGATTAATCGATAAATTATAGCAACCATCATGTTACATATGGAAAATTTGTATCGTTTATAAGGGTAGTACATGTTACTGGATTGTTCATTCAACTATTTGTTGTTGGTTCTGTATTGTTCTTCTATCCAGGTCTGGTCACATACCTCCTGTATTGTTTTGTCTCCTTGGTCACACCTACTTCAATCCTTATACTTATATTGAACTACCATTTTGTATTATTAAATTCCACCATATATTCTTTCATGGAATATATCTACCTCGGCTAAAAATTTGATAGATTGAAAACTAGATTTTCTTACTTCCTTCCAGTGGTGGATGACGGATTATTTGATGGTCTTTAGTAAAAAAAACCATTGGACCTTAAATTTCATTTCTGGCACTGCCTTTATGGTCATTACTTGGCACATTGGTAATCCATCATAATCTTCAGAGAAGCTTGAGTTAATTGTTTTTGTTTCTATTTTTGTAGTTTTTCCTTTTTAAGATATCCCTTAGTCACAGTACATTTAGAATATTTTGACTTTCAGCTGATGTTTTCCATGCTCACTGAAATATGCTAAACACTTTATGAAAGCATTACATTTTATTGTTGTCATAAAATAGCTATTTTTCAAGCTAACTTTGATTTCAGCTATAAAAAGAGACTACTGTTTTTAATATTTATTTATAGTTTGATATCTTTGAGCATATATTTCTTTTGGCCATATACATGAACTATGTTAATTGTACATGCAGTTAAAGACAGAGGTGAAAGAGCTGACTTTGCAGAGGGACGTTGCACAAACTCAAATTAAGGATATGATCCTCCAAGCAATTGGAGATGGCGAGTCTTCAACAGAATTTGTGAGTATATGGCCTATCCTGCTAAAGAATTTAAAGTATTAATTTAATTGGTGGAATAACTTCTCACTGTTAATTTTCTTGCCAAACATTCAGGATAGTGTGTATTCTCAATATCCCAAAATACGTGTGAGAAATGTGTGGGATTTTGGAAATCAAACAGAGGAGCAAAGTTCATTGAGTGTTGACTGCGAGGAGAGTTTACGGTCTTTTATTGCATATTCGGATGGACACAGTATCTGCTCTGATGATAACTTGTTCCAACTTCCTGACCTTGACAAGAATCTTCGAATGAGAAGTGCTCCGCTCGTGGTCTCACATATAGGCATTCGAGATGATCGGAAGAACATTGAAGATGAACAAGAAGAGGATGCCGATGATCAGCAAGAAGAGGATTCTTGCAAGGATGTTAAGTGCATTGTGTCTGAGGAGCTAATTAGAAACCCACACACACAACCAAAAGTGGTTGCTTCAAGCTTAAATACATACACTGATTCTATTGCATCATCTCCTTTTGCAAACACAGATACCTCAGCATTGGCTGAAACTGATAATAGAAGAGACAAAAAAGATCTGGATTCATATTCACCTGGGTTACAGGAAAACAAAAGGGTGAACCACTTGCGCCAAGATTTTGTTATTCCCTCCCCAGAGAAAAGTTATGCTTCTCCCTGGCTCAGAGAAATCGGTACATCTAGTTCTAGAAGCTTGAGGTTTAGCAGAAGTAGAAGTTGTAGAGCAAGTCTCATGAGGAATTCATCTTCGTATTGGTTCGATGACGAAGAAAGTATTCAGAGCACAACCCCAATAGGGAATGAAAAACACTTCACTAGAAGACCTGATGAACTTCAAAGCAAGGCTTATGTCCTAGACCAAAACACCTATTTGGAGAGGCTGCCCCCATGGAATGCCGGTGAGAATTCTGTGGAAACTTCTGCCGTTGATGATGTACAGAATGTGGAATCCTCCATTGACAAGGAAACTAAGAGCAATTGTCCTGAAGCTTCAACTCCACAAATAAAAGAAGAGGAAGATCTGAAAACTATGAATTCACCAACTGACCATGAGGTAAGCTTCCATCATGCTTCTTAAATTTGTTTCTTTTCTCTCCTTTTATTTGTCTTTTATCAGCTTGACGGTCAACTATCAGATACCGGATCCATTTGAGCATTTGTTTTTATTTTTCAACCATTGCTGTTTAACCATGTTAGTTATATAAGTAGCACATTTCTGCATGGTAGGTGTCCAAGACAGGATTGGATCCTGCAGTATCTGCAAAGAATTTCAAAGACGTTGGTGTGGACCCAGTGCAAGCTGAAGGAGACAGTAGTCCAGACTGGCCTTCAGAATTCAAGAGGCTGCAAAGAGAGATTGTTGAACTCTGGGATGCTTGTTATGTTTCATTGGTTCACAGGACTTACTTTTTCCTTCTATTCCAAGGTGATCCCTCAGATTCTATTTACATGGAAGTAGAGCATAGAAGGCTATCCTATCTTAAGCAGACTTTCTCCCAAGGCAAACACACTGTGGAAGATGGAAGAATTCTTACAGCTCAGTCAAGGTAACAACATCATTTCAACTTTCAAGTAATAAGAAATATAAGGATTGAGGTCATGTTAAATTCTTTGTAACAAGAAGCCAATTAATAATGCTTTTTCTCTTGAAAACCAGCATGAGAACTATTAAAAAAGAGAGGCAGATGCTGTGCAAGCAAATGCTGAGGAGGCTGTCCAAGTCTGAAAGAGAGAACCTCTACTTGAAATGGGGCCTTCTTTTGAGTTCCAAGAATAGGAGAGTGCAGTTGGCGAATCGTCTATGGAGTGACACAAAGGACATGGAGCACGTTAGAGAGAGTGCAGCCATTGTTGCAAAGCTGGTTGGTTCAGTTCAGCCAGAGCAAGCTTTTAAGGAGATGTTTGGACTTAACTTTGCCCCAAGCCCCACAAACAGGAAATCTCTTAGTTGGACAAGCAGCATGAGGAATATTTTGTGAGTTTGGATCACTCTTTAGGAAGGTTGATTACGGCCATGTAAATAACACATTGTTCTTTCAGGGGCAAGAGGATGATTTCACTTGTATGTTGCTAACTCATATTCCTATTGAACTGATTGTAAATTGGTTTGTAACTTGTAAGGGATGTGCAATTCCTCAAAGGTAATTTTTTTTCCAAAAATTGTTGTAGATTCTGTGCTGGTGAACATCACAAATATTGAATAGGTTGTATGGTTTTGTGTGCTATGTTAGCACCACCTTTGTCACATTATCTTCTTTCATCATTTATTATTATTTTACTAAATGGTGTTATCAAATCAAGAAGGTTTAATTACTTTGTTGGTCTTATAGTTTTGTGAAATTTTCAATTAGGTCCCTATACTTTTTTTCCTTTTAATTGGGTCCATGCACTAAATTTTTTTTCAATTGAGTCCCTATACTTTTGTTTCCTTTTATTTGAGTCCCTGCACCAATTTTTTTTAGTTAGGTCCTTATAAAATGAAGCCAATTACTACTAAGAGGGACTTAATTGGAAAAAAAAATTTGGTGCAGGGACCAAATTAAAAAGAAAAAAAGTATAAGGACCTAATTGAAAATTTTGCGAAATTATAGGACCAACAGAGTAATTAAACCAATCAAGAATTATTCAACCAGTTATGCTACACATACAAATTTTTTTGACAACCAAATCCAATCAAATTTACCCAAACTCAACAAAAACCAATTTCAGATTAGAGAGCGTATAAACACGCACTCCCGCAACTTTTCACTAGTGCGAACGTTAATATAAAAAATGCTTCTTCTCCCTCGATCAAATTTCAAACAGCGCTCAAAATCTCTCAACAATCTTTCAAAATCTTTGTGAAACCTCAAGAAAATTTTAAAGTTACGTTCCAAAACTTCACCAACAAACACAGAAATAGAAAACGAAAGATTATTAAAGGTACTGTTCACTGATCATCCATTTTTTTCACTTTTCTCTTTCGCATTTTCGATCGCGAAATACTAGATAGTCATATTTATGTTTATTTAGTAGATTCATTTTGTGTTCTTGCGTTCAAGTACATATTACTGTTCTCATTAAACTGTTCATTTGGTGATAACATTATTAGATCGGTGTAAAAATATTACGTAGTGTTTCTCGTATAGTTTAACTTATAATTGCATTGAATGTGTTTTTGTGCATATTTGAGTGTTTGCATATTTTGAACTAAGTTCGTGTGTAGTAATCAATAATAACTTTCGGTGTATTTTGTCTGAATTGAGATGCACTTGGTGTTGTTGTCCTTTTTTTTGTTGTAACTAAGCAACAAAATGTTGTTGTAGTGTTTCTGATGTTATTTTGTATGTGTTTGAGTGATTTGCATGTGTTTTTTTTTTCATTTTTGAGGAATTTTGTTCATAGATTTGTTGTAACTAACCCATAGAAATTTGTTATAATGCTTCTGGTGTCATTTTGTTCATGTTTGATGGAGTTACATGTCCTTCTAAACTGACATTATATGATCCAATCAAGAAATAATAGCGATGTATTTAGTTTGTATTTCAGTGTATTTTGTCTGAACTGAGATGCACTTGGTGTTGTTGTCCTCTTTTTGTTGTAACTAGACAACAGAATATTATAGTACTTTTGATGTTATTTTGTACATGTTTGAGTGATTTGCATGTGTTTTTGTCCATCTTGAGAGATTTTGTTCATGGATTTGTTGTAACTAGTCCATAGAATTTTGTTGTAGTGCTTTTGGTATTATTTTGTGCATGTTAGATTGAGTTTCATGTCTTTTTAAACTGACATTGTGTGATGCAATAAAAAAATAATAGCGGTGTATTTAGTTTGTATTTCATGTGTGAATTGAGGTGCACTTGATGTTGTTGTTACCTATTAACTTAATTTACTGTATTTCTTGTTACTGTCCCAGTTTAATGTGTTATTTCATTTTTGTCTTTAGGTGGAATTGTGCAATATATGTGATGAAATGACTGGAAATAATTGATCCGAAAAAGATCAAAAAGAAAAAATATGCATGGAAGAATTAGAAACAGGTAATTATCGTTACAAATAGATAACTCTCTATTACTAAATTAATAGAGTTTAATAAATATTTTTTTTTTAAACTGTAGGAGCAAATTGATCATTTCAGAGTCAAATATGCTTCACTCATTCTCTTTGACGAAATAAATCAACTAAAAGATAAAGCCGTTCAAGAATTTGAAGCCATAATGCTCTCCAAGCCATCTGCTGCATTATTACGTCCTTACTGTAAACTTTCATTAGGAGATATTGATAGTAGATAGTTTGAATGTTGTAAATTATTAAGAATTTTTATACTAGTTGTCTACGAAATTATCTGTGCAATGTATAGTTAAAACAAACACTATTTTTATAAATATTCAATCCAAGCTTTTCATAAAATTTTTTTGCAAATTTAAACTTCTATAAACATGTCTGTACTGTATTAAAATCCTGTTAATATGAATGAATCCAAGTTCATAAAAATGTACAAAAAAAGAATAATTTCTGTAATACATCGAAGTTCGAATACACCGAAAACTATTCAAATAAATATCGAGAATGCTTAGAATTTTTTCTATAAATTTTCATAAGAAGATATAGAAATTGTGTAGGTTGAATTTTTATACTGCTTAACTATTGAATTGTTTGTGTATTGTATATTTAAAATAAACAAATTCCTTAAAAAATTGAAGAAACTAATTTCAAAACAAACAGTAATATAATAAAATGGAACAAAACAAGAAAATATAAAAAGTAAACCTCATTTCCATAAAAAAAAAATAGTACATAGATTACATCAAAATTGTTACAAAACACCGAAATGCCTTCACATAAACACCGAGAAATTTATCTTATTCTCTTGAATCTCTGAATCAATAATTCATAATATGTCCATAATAATGGTCAGAATTTGATGGTATCACTGATCTACTATTTAAAAGGTTCAAATGTAAAAAATAAATCATATATTAGCAACGTCCTTCAATATATGTATATAAATTCTTACAAGACAATTTAATCCAGCTGAATGATTTGTTTCTGAGTTGGGGATATGTTTGATTTTCATTTTTCTTTTCTACTACATATAATTAATTGGTTCTTAATTTTATTTTCTTTTTCATTTGTGTTTCGAATGTTCGTAAAAAAACCAGCAAGTTTAGAATAATCTTTATAGAATTTTTCAGTTTTTTCAAGCGTGTTAAAAGTCATCTCAATCTTTGGCACAAGATGCTCTTCAACATCATACAGAAACTGAAAATACACTGAAAATATTTCCAAAATAAATCAATTTATAATTTCAAATACACTGAAACTGGAAACGAAACAGATTCATCAAAATAATAATTCAGACTCAGAATTCCTACATTACATTTAAATTCAAACCATCAACCATGAATAACAGTTTTTACAAATAAAAACAAAATTATTCAACTACAAAATCATAAACTACTAACGAATTGCAAACCATAGTAGGGTGCTGATAAACCACTATTTCATGGTTTATCTTGTGCTCAATTGAGTGGTTTTTATAAACTCTTTACCCACTTATTCATACTAATCGCATGTTTTACGTTTTCCTTCTTGATTTGGTGCTATGATTGAAAACATGCTTCTTTGACCTTAATTTTATTAATATTAATTCTCCCTTTATACCATTCGATACCGTGATATGTGCCTTAAGTGATTTTAGGGATTAGGTGCACATGGCACGGCCCGACCCGAAGACCCGTCCTATCCCCGAGCACTTTAGGGACTAATTTGGTGTGATTTCACCGGGTTTAGGGCTGGGTAAGGGTCTCAAAAATAGACCTAGTCATTATTTCGGGTCGGGTCCGGGCCATAGCTCGGGTCACCCGAACTCGGCCCGGTGGTCCGGTCATCATACACAATTAATATTTTGTGTTATTAGTGATGGATCATGGCTATTCTTATGTGGAATTTTAGTATTGTAAACCTTAATATTTTGTGTTATTAGTCATTATAAGACTATAAGTTAATGTTTTATGTTTAGAATGCATAAGACTTTAGACTAATGCATAATATTGTGTTATTTGTATTGATTTAAATATTTGGCGTTATTAGACAATATTAGTATTGATTGTGGTTATGCTTCAGTATTGATTGTGGTTATGCTTTAATTTTAAAGAAGGGTTGGTTCTTGTTATATTTTTCTAAGTGAATTTTACTATGTCAAATAATGGTTGGAGTCTTAGAAATTTGGATATTTTTACACCCTAACTTACAAGAAGGTATCAACGTAATGTAATGTTAACGGCCCGGTTTTCACCCAGTATAATTGTGGCTCGAAAGTGTGTTAATTTCATCGGGTTTAGGGTCGGGTTTGGGTCTAATAAATAGACCCGGTGTATATTTCGGGTTGGGTCTGGGTCACATCAAACCCGGCTACATCCGGCCCATGTGCACCCCTAAACCATCCACTTGATTTGATTCAAAACAATAATTCAATTCGCCATGGTTCAATTAACAGTCTAAACTTGAATAATTCATTATTTTCAAAAGTGAAATACCTGTTCAAAGCTTCAAATCAGATAAAATAGCATTGATATTGAACGAAGAGAATGTAGAGAAAGAAGAGAACACACAGAAAGAAGAGAACTTAGAGAATATAGAAAATATTGAAAAAATTCAAAAAGAAAAATGAAATCCGCATGAAAAAGACAGTTATATATATTCACGCGTTAAGTCAAAAGTTTGTTAAAGGTAGTGGCGAGTGGAGATGAATTAAGTTAAAGTTATTTGGTTGGACTTAGTTGATTAAATGACTTGGTTATATAGGTCAATTATTATTCAAAATATAAGGCATGAAATTGAAAACAATTCAAGACTTACATAAGTATCTTTTGATTAATTAATTTATACAAAAATAAATCGCTTGATCTATAAATATGCATGACATATATAACTAATAAAAAAATAGTAACAAAAATTAAATTTAAGCATGTTGCTCAATATTAAATATAAATTTAGTCTTATTGCATGCATCAAATAAAATTATTGACTACTTGGTTATGCATACTAAACATCTAACTATATCTCGAGTAGAGCAGAACAAATAGTTCTGGATCTTAACAAAAGATTATCCTAATTAAATTAAACAATCAGAAGCTAATAGTAAAAAATATTAACAAAATCAAATTCGACTCAACCGTGGGTACCAACACTAGGTTAGTTCCATGAAAAAAGCATGCAGCATTGAGATTGGAGGATCAACCGTGGGAAGTTCACGAAGGAGTGTCTTTTACAGACCAACCAAGTGAACTGTAATAAAGTCACCACTCACCGACAAGCTTATGAGTTATGGTAAAAAGATCTTAATGGAGTTCTGACCTCTAGACATGAAGTGTTTTTTTTTATTATTATAACAAAGCCCAAAGGTAGTGTTTGTTTAGTGTTCCTGTTCATCAAAGACATGGACACGGGAGTACATGTGTGTTGTTTGTTTTGTGAGACACAAAAAAGAGAGAGACACGGTTACACATAAGAGTACATAAAATACGTGTATTTTGTGTCTCTCCAAAATCATGAGACACGAATTTTCATTCTGAGACACAAATTAAACTAAGGTTTTGGACAAATTTATCCTTAGAATTTTTTGAAAATTCTAGATTTATCCAAATCATTTGGCCCTTCTCTTCTCCTTCGTCAGTAACTCAACTCCCTTCTTCTTCTTACCAGATCTTCTTCCTTCTTTCTTTCTTTCTTCTTCTTTTTTTTTCTTCTTCCTCTCTCTCTTAGAAGTCAGACCACTGTTTCGCCTCCGGCCTTCCTCAATCTCCTTGCCGCCATTGCTAGCCGCATCCCTCACTTGGAACTCTGCCGACTCAACCTCTCCTCTCACCACTGTGTTGTCTTTCTTCTGCCTCTTGCCTCTGCGCTTCTGCATCTCGCCGTGCCTCCTTCCCTCCTTGTCACGGGTCTTACCGCATCGCCCCTCCCTCCTCGCCGTCAATGTGGGTGCTGCAGGTACCCATTGTTCTATCTATTTCAACTTTACCTCAAAGATTTTTTCTCTTTTAGATAATAATATTTGAACACAGATTTGATTATTTGAGTTTAGTTTGACTGTTAAATTTTGATACTAAATTTGTTGTAATTTGATTAATGTTAATGTGAGTATCATTATACTACCATTGTTTTGTTTCTATTTTCTTGTGCTTCTTTATTTTTATTTTTAGATTTTTTCAGAATATATATTGTAAATCTTGTTTTGTTATGGGATTATGTAGGTGAATATTCTGATTTTACAATTAATTTTATTATGTAGATGAATGTTCTGCGTTCATTTTTTTTTTTGCCGTCGATTGCCATTGCTCCTCCATCAAGAACCGTTGCTTCTGCTCCTCGAAGGGTTTGGGCTACAGGAGTCCAGATCCATCGTCATCCAGATTCGCCGGCGGCTTCAAGCTTCGACGGCGCTTCCCTCCACATCCTCTCTCAACCAACGTCGTTCATCCTTTTCAGAAAGAACGTCTCTAATCTTTTCCTCTTTTATTATCCCTTTATTAAAAAAAAATCATCTGTGTATTTTATTTTACAGATATGCAACAAATTAAAATTTTTGTTGATTTTATTAAATTTAATTTAGATTGGCATATTGTTATTTTTGTATTTGGTTGAAGATTATAGTGGTATTGATGTTGATGATAAAGAAGGGATTGGACAAAAATAGTGATAGAGAAGAATGATGGGGATAAAATTGACATTTTAATAAAATTTTAAGTTGTATATTCTATTGTGTCTAAGTTACCAAACAAGATGAAAAATTGAGTGTCTTTTATGTCTATGTACTCATGTGTATTTGTGTCTATGTCTTTATTATTTCAAGACATCAACCAAACGTAGCCAAAAGGAACAAAATTAAACAAACTAGATATAAAACGGGGTAAGGTAGTTTCTCTACTGTCCCCGTGGAAGATTTTTTGCTAACTCCGGAAAATGGGTGATTTCAGAATAAAAAATCATGGTCCAATTCTATATTTTTCCTAGCCAAACAATTTGTACATCTATATATACAACAACAACAATAAAGTCTTGTCCCACTAGGTGGGGTCAGCTACATGAATCAAATGACGCTATTATACTCTGTCATGTATCATGTCTACAGAGAGACCGTGTACATGTAGATCTCGTTTGACCACCTCATGGATGGTCTTCTTAGGTCTTCCTCTGCCTTTCACCCCTTATTCATCTTCCATCTCATCCACCCTCCTGACTGGGTGTTCTGTTGGTCTTCTTCTCACATGTACAAACCACCTGAGACGCGATTTAACCATCTTTTACACAATGGGTGCTACTCCAACTCTCTCCCTTATATCTTCGTTCCTTATTTTATCCAATCGCATATGACCACTCATCCATCTCAACATGTTCATCTCTGCCACACTCAGCTTATGTTCGTGCTCCCCTTTGGCCGCCCAACACTCCGTACCATAAAGCATAACCGATTTATAGCAGTGCGATAGAATTTACCTTTAAGTTTTAAAGGCACTTTTTTGTCGCATATAAAACCAGATGCACTCCGCCATTTTGACCAACCTACTTAGATCCTATGATTTACATCTTGTTCAATCTCTCCATTATCCTGTATGATGCACTCAAGATACTTAAAACTTTTAACTTTTGGTAGGATGTTTTCTCTAATCTTCATCTCTATATTAGGATTTTTCCTTCTCAGACTGAACTTACATTCTATATATTCCGTCTTGCTACGGCTTATGCGCAGACCATACACTTCTAAAGCTTCTCTCCATAAGTCCAACTTCTTATTTAGGTCTTCCATTGACTCTCCCATAAGGACGATATCATCGGCAAAAAGCATGCACCATGGCACAGGCTCTTGGATGTGCTCTGTGAGTACTTCCAAGACTAATGTGAAAAGATATGGGCTTAACGATGATCCCTAGTGTAATCCTATACCAATATAAAATTCTTCTGTCACACCACCTTGAGTCTTCACACTAGTTGTGGCCCCATCATATATGTCTTTAATTACACGAATATATGTGATCCTTACTCTCCTCTTTTATAAAACCTTCCATAAAACCTCCCTTAGCACCCTATCGTACGCTTTTTCCAAATCAATAAACACCATATGTAGATCACTTTTATTACTATGATACCTCTCCATCATCCTTCTTAACAGGTATATCGCTTCGGTGGTGGATCTGCCTGGCATAAATCCAAATTGGTTCTCTGTTACTTGTGTCTCTTTTCTCAACCTCCGTTCTATCACCCTTTCCCATAACTTCATGGTATGGCTCATGAGCTTGATCCCTCTATAGTTTCCGCAACTTTGTATATCCCTTTTATTCTTGTAGATAAGTACCAAGATATTTTTTCTCCACTCATCAAGTATCTTCTTTGACCTTAAAATCTCATTAAAAAGCTTGGTTAACCAGTTGATGCCTTTCCCTCCAAGGCCCTTCCAAACTTCAATCGGGATATTATCAGGTCCTACTGTCCTGCCATTTTTCATCTTCTTTAGAGCCTCTTTTACCTTGAATACTCAAATCCTTCGATAGTAGTCAAAGTTTTGATCTTCTTCCCTTGTGCATAACCGACCAAGGCTCGGAAGAATCTTCCGTCCTTCATTAAATAACTCTAGAAGTAGTTCTTCTACCTTTCATTAATCTTCTCCTCTTGAGCTAGCACCTCTCCATCCTTATCCTTTATGAACTTAACCTGATCCAAATCTCTCGTTCTTCTTTCACGACTCTTTACGATTCTATATATACATTTTTCTCCTTCTTTCGTACCCAAAGACTGGTAGAGACTAAAGACCCTAATATGCTCTTGTTCTTTCTTCACTTACAACCACTTTTGTCTCTTTCTTAGCCGCCTTATATTTTTTTCAATTATCTGCATTGTGGCATAAAGACCACTCTTTAAAGCACTCCCTTTTTATCTTTATCTTTTCTTGTACACTCACATTCCACCATCAAGACTCCTTGTATCTTGGTCCTATTCCTTTAGATTCACCAACACTTTCTTTTGCTATTCTTCTAATAAATTCTGCCATCTCCCTCCACATCTCTTCCGCACTTCCTTTCCCATCCCACTTTGCCTCTTCTCCTACCCGTCTTAGGAAGCTTCTTTGTTCCCCACCTTTCATCTGCCACCACCTCGTCCTTGGGTTCTTCGTATGATTTCATTTCCTCAATTTTTGCTCAACACGAAAATTCATGACGAGCATCCTATGTTGTATTGTCAAACTCTCCCCCGGGATAATTTTACAATTAATGTAAAATTTTTGGTTGATTCTCCTCAACAAGAAGAAGTCGATTTGAGAGCTTGTCATGCCACTCTTATAGATTATAAGATGTTCGTCTCTCTTTTTAAAACATGTATTTGCGATGAGAAGGTTAAAGGTTGAGAAAAAGTCCAAAATAGTTTTACCCTCGGCATTGATCACCCTGAAACCATGGCCTCCGTGAATACTTCCATACCCAGTCACTTTTCTTCCAACATGGCCATTTAAATCTCCTCCTAAGAAAATCTTATATGATGAAGGTATGCCTTGGACCAAACTCTCTAGATCCTCTAAAAACCTTATCTTGTGTTGTTCATCCGAACCCACTTGCGGTGCGCTAATCACATGAAAAGCACCTCCCTCCACCACAAGTTTGATAGAGATTATCCGATCTTCCACCCTCTTGACATCCACTACGTCCTTCTTCCACTGCTTATCCACAATAATACCAACCCCATTCCTATTCTTCACCTTTCCTATATACTAAAGTTTGAAACCATAAGTATCCAACTCCCTAACCTTCGCACCAACCCATTTTGTTTCTTGTAGGCACATAATGTTAATCTTCCTCCTTGTCATGGTGTCCACCACCTTCATGGACTTTCCTATTAGAGTGCCTATGTTCCATGTCCCAAATCTCAGCCTTCTGTCGCTCCGACCTTTACCTTTTACTTTGTGAACTAGCTTATTTACCCTCGTCCATTCACGAAAACGCGAGAATTCTTGCTCATTTAACACTACATCCAGGCACCGATGCAGCGACTCTTGCTCATTTGACACCGTACTCGAGCCATACAGCAACGACCTAGCTTTAGCGCAATAATATATTTGATTCATGTCATGAGAGTTCGACTATGTTTTATGTTAGTTGTCGAAGACCTAACACAACCTTCCTCCTTTATCCGGGTTTGGGACCGGCTATGTACCGCAAGTGTAACATAGGCGGAGTTCTGAACATCTATATATGTTTGTACAAAAAAATATTTCATTCTCTCTTTAATAGCTCACTTATCCTTCTAACAAGTAATTTCAGGATTTGAGATATTTTGCAATTTCCTTTCCATTACTGAACAATTTAACCACACCCCCAACATCACATTCCACAATACCCTCCGCACTCTCATTGTCCACACCATCTAGAGACCTTTCGCAACCCCCCAAAGTTCATCCATGAACGCCAAACAAGTCCCGATTCTGTAGGTAAATTCTGCAACCCAATAGCAGTTACCATTCCTTATTAAGCCGCCGCACCCAGCTTCGCCCCTTTCTCCCTGTGACGTCCTGCGGGCCTGGGCTGAGCCCATTGCTTCATGTATACTCCACTAAAAAAATCTTAAAAAAAATATTCTAAATTTCTAAAACTTTGTGGGTTTAACACATAGTTGTAAGAAGCGGATCGGATCAGTCAAGAACCACTAAAAGCCGGTAAAAATCAATAGAAAATTGGTCCAATCAAACTGTTCGAAAAAAATTTAAAAATTAATGAAAATATAGTTTAAATTTGAGTTTCTTTCATGATTATACACTCTCCTTGCCACTAAACTATGTTGTTTATTGTTATTTTTATACGCTAATTATTAATTATATGATAAAAATGTACAATAATTTTTTAGATATTATTTTAATTTTATACTCATTTATATTTAAATTAGTTATATTTATTATTATTCATAATTATTAATATAATTATTTTAAATATATATAAATAAAAATATCAAATATTTTTATTAATTACAATATAATTATTTTTTATGATTATATAATATTTATTAATATTATTTTTTAATAAATACATATAATATATAATAATATAATGAATATAAACTAATTAGTTAGTTATTAAAGTAAAAAATAATTACTTTAATATAAAAAATAAAATTAAAAAATTTTTATTATGAAAAATACTATAATTTTATATATATATTTAATAGTAATTAGATTATAACTTGTTGATTATAATTTATTAAAACTTGATTGTTTTAAAATATTAGTAAAAATTTTAAATTTTAATTTTAATTTTTTTATTATTTTATATTTTTTTTTATATAAAATTAATTCTATTGATTTAATCAATGACTCATCAATTAAACTAATAAATTAATAAACTAATAATTTGATCAGTTCGATCATCAATTCAATTTTAACTACTATAATTTAAAAGAATATGCAATTATCGTTGTATTTGTTAACAAGATTTGAAAGTTCTCTTAATCACCTTTTCGTTTCTTCCTACAGCATATTCTTTTTTTTTTATCTATTCCCACAGCATATTCTGATTTTATTATCCTATAAGTTAGAGCTAATATTTCTAATAATTAAATTTTCATGCACTACAAAAAAACGTTATATAAAGTCAATTATGTATTGATACGTTTGTAAAAATAATTAATTTTTAAAATTATTATTTTAAAAATTATATAAACACAAATCTAATTGGATAATTTTTTGATATAACTCTTCGATGCATCAAATTACAATAATTTAAATTTGGTGGAATTAAAAAATAAATTTAAATTAATATAATATAAACTATAAAAATTTAAATAAAATGGACTAAATTAAAAGAGAAAATTAAACTAATAAAATTTAAATAAAAATAAATTATATTTATTTTACCTTCTACGCCTATTTAAATTTATAAAATACAAGGTGACAGACGAATTAGAATTAGAAAAGTGCAGTCAAGAGTCAATATATTCTATTAGGATTTTTAACTTAACAGAATTTCTGAGTCATCAAAATCAACGTTTTTTACACATACCACAATTTCATTCTTAATTCAGAGTTATCATATAACATAGGTTCTTCTCTATCCTTTTCTCTTAGCATTATCTCCCTGAATCATGGTAGAAAGTGGAGGAAATTTAATTAGTTCTGTTCCTTTGAATAATAAAAAAAGGGATGATGTAATACAATTGTTAGAAAAAGATATATAGGGGGTTATTCACAACTGCATTAATAGTCTAGTTGAAAGATTTTTTTGCTTATAAATCCTTTTCAAACAGAACCATGGACGGGGGCTTAAAGCAATTTAGAGGAGACTAGTAGGGTTTCGAGTAAAGGAGATTGATCACAATCAATTCCAATTTTTCTTCGATAACGAGTGGGATATTATGAGAATTGATAGAGGCACCCCATAACTCTTCAAGGGCTACGCTCTTCATGTCCAGCGTTGGAAAGTGAGGGTGTGCATTGGAGAAGAACTAATCAATGAGATATCAATATGGGCCCAATTTTGGAGAATTTCTAAAACATTTAAGACGCTGGAAGTTGCTCGAAAGCTTGGTGAAGGGCTTGGTAAGGTGATACATATGGGACTGTTTGATGTTAAAGGGAGAGAGACACATATCATCAAAGCAAGGGTGGTTATTGATGGAAACCGAGCTGTAAAAGACTCTCTTAAGGTCACTGGAGACCTCCAATTGAAATGGCGGTTCGGTATGAAAGGCTAGGGATGGTGTGTATGTACTGTACAACTATAGGCCATGACCACAAAATATGTGTTATATTTTTGGAGGATATGAAGAAAAATATGTTAAGGGAGGATAAGATAGGAGAATGGATCAGAGCTGATCAAATTGGTATATGGGTGGAATCAAGCGAGTCAGCCCTTTCGCAGAAAAAAATCGCTCCCAACTGCCTGATAGATGGATTTTTAAACTTGAGTGTCAAAGACAAGAAAGGTACAACCAAGGAGTCAAGAGTCTTGCCAGAAACAAAAGACGTGATGAGAAAAAGGAGAATGATAGGAGTATAGAGGATGCTATGGTTATAAGCTCGAATTAGATTTAGTTGGGAGGAACAAGTAGTTTCTAAACGAAGCATACTAACATAGGGGTCCTAACTGAAACCCGCATGCTAAGTACTCCTACTGCTAAATACTCCATCAAATATAAAAAGCTAAGACAGATGGCTAGATCAAACCATAGAAGGATGGAGATGTCCGAAACTAAAAGAAGGGCAGAAGCTGAAATAGAGATAGTCTCAGAATCATTAACTAGAGGAGTTATTGGAGATATGGGTTAAGAGACGGTGAAAGGTGCCAGTTGTTTAGTGGCACCCAATGCACCATGAGAGTCCTAATGTGGAACTGTCGGAGTTTGGGGAGATCACTGACAGTCCACAATCTTAAAGGGATGTGCCAATCCGGCTCCTCCGAGATAATTTTTTCTGTGAAACTAAAAATCAATCTCGAATGGTAGAACGTAAAGTCAGATCATGCAGATATCAAAGTTTCACATTAGTGGACCCGAATGAAATATCAGGAGGGCTCTAGCATGGAAAGATCATGTGGAGGTACACACTCTATTTCAAAACTCTTTTTCCATAATTGCTTCGGTTAAATATGAGAATAAGAATGTGAGTTGGAGGTTAGTTGGAGTTTACTTGAGCACTAATAAACTGAATCGAATCAATCAATTCCTGGGTAGCTTTATCATCTTAGGTGATTTCAATATAATTACAAATTATGAAAAAAAAAAGAGGGAGGGAATATGACAGCGACACATGGTCAAATCAGAGGGGTGGAGAGGTGTTAATTAGAGAGAGGCTTGATCGTTTTATGGCTAGAATGGCTTGGAGGGAGACTTATGTAGATGTGGTGGTCAGAAGATTATCAGAAAATGGTCAACTCACGCTCTTCTCTTACTTGATTCGAATCCTTCAAGATGGTCTATCAAAAGAAGATTTAAATTTCAGGAGCGGTGGTGTGAGATTGAGGATATAAGGACACTGATAGTGGAAGTTTAGAGTATGAAAGTTAATAGTTCACCTATGTACGTTTTGGCATAGAAATTGAAGTGTTGTAGACACCGTCTAGTGCAATGACAACATCATAACAAATCTAACTCTAAAAAGGTAATTGAATAACTAAATCTTAGGTTGAAACAGTTGAGGACAGCGAGTTATTTTGGTGGGACAGAGGTGTTAGAGGTAGAGAAAAAATTAGAAGAAGAGCTATCAAAAGAAGAATGTTTTTGAAAGGAAAAATCAAGATACAAGTGGCTGAAAGAAGAGGATAGCAACACAAGTTCTTTCATCAGAAGTTCCAAGCTAGAAACCGAAAAAATAAAATTTCAGGACTAGTTCGGAACAATGGTAAGATGGCTTCAGATCCACAAAATATTACTCTGGTGCTGAAAGTTATTTCAAGAAAATATTTTTATCTGCTAACCTATTAGAATATGGTGACATATTCAGCTATTTCAGTCCTCCGATTACATATTTCATGAACCAGAGGCTAATGAGACCAATCTCTATGGAGGAAACTAAGAGATCCACTTTTAGCGTTTGTCCTCAAAGTGCTCCAGGTGAGGATAGCTTCACAACACGGTTTTTTTCAGTTTTATTGAGACATTGTGGATGGTGATGATTTTAAGGCAGTTCGTAACTTTTTTGGTGGAGGTAAAATACTCAAGACATTTAACCATACACAGATTTGCTTGATCTTTATGATCCTGGATGCTAGAGACATGTCACAAGTCAAACATATTAACTTATCCTCAATCTTTTATAAGATTATTTCTAAAATTCTATTACGTAGACTTCAGGAGTTTATGAATAAGTTAATAAGTCCAAACCAGAGTGTGTTTTTAAAGGGCAGATTAATTTCTAACAATATTCTAATAGCTCAGGAATGTATGCGCTACCTCAAAACTAAGAGGTGTGGATTGGAATGTGAAATGCCTATTAAATTGGATATGAGTAAAGCATATGATAGAGTTGAGTGAAATTTTTTATAAATCATCATGGAGAGAATGGGTTTTAGAACCAGATAGATTTCTTGGATCAGAGAACTAGTCACTACTGTTTCTTATTCTGTTCTTGTAGAAGGTCAACTTTATAGATTTTTTAAGCCAACAAGGGGTATCTGGCAAGAAGATCCCTTATCACCTTATCTATTTCCATTCTCTGCAAAAGGATTATCCTATCTGTTACACAAGGCATATCAAAATAGGTCTATTCAGGGATTCAGATTTACAGAAGGTCTCCAATAGCCAATCATCTTCTCTTTGCTGACGACTCTATCTTATTTGGGAAGGCTAATGAGGAATATGCAGCAATATCCTATCTCTACTCAATGAATATGAGATGCTTTGCAGGAAGAAAGTTAGCTTCCACAAATCAACAGTTTTTTTCAGTCAAAATACCCCACTCACTAGAAGGCAACAGCTAACAGAGTTACTTAATATAAAACATGTGAAAGTCCAAGATAAATATCTAGATCTTCCATCCATTATTTAGAAATCTAAAAAAACTACATTTGGTGCAATAAAGGATAAAGTTCATAAAAGAGTTCAAGTTTGGAAGAGGAATATGTTATCAGCAGGTGACAGACATGTTTTAATAAAGCTGTCGGAGAAGTTATTCCAATATATATGCTTTCATATTTCAAGCTTCCAGTTTCTCTAGTAGAAGAAATACACAGCATTCTAAGACGGTTTTGGTCGGGTCAGAAGGGAATGGAGAGAAAGATGGCTTGGGTTAGTTGAGATTGTATAACCAGACCCAAAAAAGACAGAGTGAGATTTAAGGATCTCAGAGCCCAGAACCTAGCCTTGCTAGGGAAACAGTTTTAGCGAATTACTACTAAGCCTAATTCGCTACTTGGCGTATGCTCAAAGGAAAATACTATAAATACACTAACCTCCTTTTGGCAGATAAAGGAAACTAACTTTCCTAGGATTGGCAAAGTCTACTAGAAGAAAGAAAAGTGGTAGAAAAGGGTTTGAAATGGAGTATAGGATATGACACAAATATTCGTATTTGGGATGACCCATGGTTACCCCACCCTACCCTTTTAGACTCGGTAACAAAAACAATTTAGTAACAGACATCAATTGGGTACATGATTTACTTACAGTTGACAGAAGATGGAATAAAAAGCTAGTTGAAAGAGTGTTTTCTCCTGAGTTCAGTTCGCAAATTCTCTCCCTGCCACTAAATGACGATGGTGAGGACAAGGTTGAATGAACCTGGAATAAGAGAAAGCAGTATGATGTGGCATCGGAGTATTGGGTGGCTTATGATTTTTTTTCATGCACCAGTTGAGCACCTTCCAACGGTGATGACGAGTTCAATCCTCTGGAAATCAATCTGGGGGTTAAAATTACCATCCAAAGTAAAAAAATTTCTGTGGAAAACAGCTAATGAAAAATTACCTGTACTCAATTTGATCAACCAAAAATTCTCAAATACTTCAGCAATGTGCCCACTATACAGAAATGACAACGAAATCATCCTTCACGCCTTGGTGCAATGCGGTCCTGCTCCTGAGGTTTGGTCTTTCTCTCTTTTTGTGAATGTTATAGTGCAAAATAGAACCATGGAGTTTGCAATTTGGTAGCAAATGGCAAGTAAAGGCATTGAAAGAGGACAACCTTCTATGGCCCTTCTTGCATCTTTGTATTGGGCGTTGTGGAACAGGAGAAATTTGGAGGTCTTTGAAAGTGAGAAACTGGCAGCAACAGTAATTGTGGAAACAGTAAGGAAACTCCAACAAAGAATGACTCAAGTTATAGAGCACTGTTTTTTGTGAATCCCCAATCTCTTCTTTTTCTTTTGCTAGTATTTGGTATTTATCAAAGTAAGAGATCCTCCACCCCCCCCCCTTTTTTTTTGTCTTTGTCCCTATAATAGACAGTGTATTTCTTTTTTACAAAACAATGCAATTACTAGGGGTGTGCATAGGCAGGGTGAAACCGGGTTTGATGTGACCCAGACCCGATCCGAAAGATATACTGGGCCTATTTATTAGACCCGAACCCGACCCTAAACCCGATGAAACCTATACACTTTCGGGTCACGATTATACCGAGTAAAAACCGGGTGAAAATCGGGCCGTTAATATTACATTACCTTGATACCTTCTTATAAGCTAGCATGTGAAAATATCCAAATTTCCAAGACTCCAACCATTATTTGACATGGTAAAATTCACTTAGAAAAATATAACAAGAACCAACACTTCTCTAAAATTAAAGCATAACCATAATCAATACTTATATTGTCTAATAGTACTGAATATTTAAATCAATACAAATAACATAATATTATGCATTAGTCTAAAATCTTATGCATTTTAAACATAAAACATTAGCTTATAGTCTTATAATAACTAATAACACAAAATATTAAAGTTTACAATACTTAAATTCCACATAAGAATAGCCATCATCCATCACTAATAATACAAAATATTAATTGTGTATGATGACTGGACCACCGAGCCGAGTTCAGGTGACCTGAGCCATAACCTGAACCTGAGCCGAAATAATGACCGGGTCCATTTTTTAGACCCTTACCTGACCCTAAACCCAGTGAAATCACACCAAATTAGCCCCTAAAGTGTTCGGGACCGAGCCGGATCTTTGGGTCGGGTCGGACCATGCTCACCCCTAGCAATTACTTATCTTATCGTATATCATATATACAAGACAAATAATAAAATATAAATATAAATCATTCTAAAAATACACATAAATATAAATATAAAATTTGATTTATTTATTTTAAAAATTCCTATATATATAACATTAATATAATTATGTATCTTAGTAAAATTTTATAATCCATTTTACAGTGTTGTATTCTTTTATTTTTATTCTAAATCATCTTTTCAATCTTAAAAAAAAATTCTATTTTTGTTACTTTATGACTATTTAAAATGGTTTAGTTAATTCATTTAATGTTTGCCATAAATTCTACCTTAAAAGTAGGGTTGTTTATGGGCCGGATCTCTGACTCCGGTCCTAAAAGGTTATCGAATTTTTTTTGGTGACTTAAAAGAAAATAAACAAGAACTAAGAAAGAAAAAAAAAAACAAGAAACTGCTTAAGAAAGGCAGTCCTGTTGAATACTACTCCCAAACCTCTTCCAAGGCAATGGAAGCTCCACTTGGGGAGAAATAGTCCTCATTGCAGTCTTTGCCATGATGTCTGCTACTGTATTTGCATCTCTCAAGATCAACCGAAGATCAGCACGCCATTTCCAAGACATGATATCTCGGATTTTTAACACCAAAGGATCAATAAACCCAGAGCAATCTTGTAAATTATTGACAATAGTAAAAGCCTCCACACAGTCTGTCTCACATATAATATCTCTTTGTCCCGAGTCTCATGCTAAAAGAAAACCTCTCCAAATAGTAAACAACTCTCCTTGCAAAATGCTACGACTCTCAATTGTTCCCAGACAACCTCATTGCCACCTTTCTTTCCAATCTCTGCTAACACAAGCAAAACCAACTCGAGCACCACTGCCAGGATAGCTAGCATTACAATTAATCTTAAAGATACCCACTGAGGGGAGAATCCAAGAGCCACTAATGGTTGAGGGGATAGATAGTCGTTGCAACTCAAAAATATTTCGGAGCTCCTTTTCTAAGGACAAAGCCATACCAATCACCTTGTCTGTGGTCCAATTCTCGTGAGGATGAAAGATCTCGTTATTTCTCGAACATCAAATCCACCAGAGACCAGAAAAGAATCTAAAGGGGCGCTGTTTGCTATTATGTAAGAACCAACTCATCAAATCCACTGGTTGATCGGAGATCCCTAAAACTTGCCAAACAAGTTGGGCTTTTGGACAATCCCGAATACAATGTAAAATCAATTCCTGACCTGAGAAACATCGTGGACAGCTACTGTGTGAAATGCCCCTTCTAAAACGAAATGCAGCAGTAGGAAGAGCCTCCCGAAGACATAGCCAGACCAAAAATTTGTGCTTTTTCGGAACATGTTGACGCCAAAGCCAAAGCCAATTACCCCTATCCTCCCAACTAAACATCTTCTTACTGAGCCACAAATAACCACTATGAGCATCATAAACCTTTGAGGTCGTACCAGTCCAACACCAACCAACCTCTGAACCAGCTTGAACATCTGGGTTGTAAGAGTTAATGTTGCTCTGCAGAGACTAATTCAGAGGAGAATAGATATTCTCAAGGTTCTACTGTCCAGATGACCAAAGGTCCAAGATCCTGAGATCCAAATCAGAAATGTGAACATAATCCATCTCCTGACACAGTCGCCCCTCTCTTCTCCATTTAGAAAACCAAAAGTTCTGTTCCAAATTCCCAATGCACCAACTAAAACCTTCCTTCAGGATATCCCAAGCTCGACATATACTCTTCCAAACATAAGATCCCCTTCCTCGAGACCGACTAAAACAATCATCCTTAGAAGAATGGTATTTCTCCGTCAACAGTTAAACCCATAGCTTGTCGGGATGGTGAAAAAGTTGCCAAACTAGTTTTTCAAGAAGAGAAATATTGGCATAAAAAGGATCTCTAATTCCCAGACCTCCAAACTTCTTAGGAGTGACCAACACTTTCCAGTTAACTAGATTCAGGCCTCTACCATCAGCTTGACCCTTCCATAGAAAGTTTCGCATCATGGATTCTATCTTATTAGTTACCCCTATAGGGAAGAGAGATACTTGCATGCGATAAGTAGGAATCGCAGTCACTACCGAGTTGAGCAAACAGAGTCTGCCTGCCTTATTAAGCAATCTCCCTTTCCAGCTGGCTAGCCTTCCCCGAATCTTGTCTAAAACATCGTTGAAAGTTGCGCGTGTCACCCGAGAGTGATTAAGGTTCACCCCCTAAATACTTGCCCAAGTTCTGGACGAATCTGATGGAGGAGACTCCAGTAAAAATCTCTTTTCTTGTCGCTGAAACATTCCTGGAGCATAGCGCTTTAGATTTTTCCACATTAACCTTCATCCCAGAGGCTCTGCAGAAATTTTCCAAAGCTACCATTACAGTTTGAACTTGCTGTTTTTCAGCTTTACAGAAAAGAAGCAAATCATCGGCAAACATCAAATGAGAAATTCTTGGACCCCCTCTAGAAACCGCAACCGGCTTCCACAAGCCCTTATCAACTTGCTGATTAATAGAACAGGACAATCTCTCCATACACAATACAAATAGATACGGTGATATAGGATCTCCTTGCCTAAGACCCCTGCTCGGAGTAAAGCTATTTAATCTATCCTCATTCCAGAGGATAGACAGTGAGGAAGCAGTGACACAACGCATAATCAGAATGACTGTCGGAGGAAGAAAGCCAAAACTCACCAGGGTTTGTTTCAGAAATCCCCAATCCACTCTATCGTACGCTTTCTCCAAATCAATCTTAAAGGCCAGGGTGCCTTTCTTTGACTTTGTCTTCTTCATGAAATGGAGAACCTCTTGTGCTACAATGATGTTGTCTGGGGTTCCTCTCCCCGGGATAAACCCTCCTTGAAGGGGCCCAATAATCTCTTTGAGATGGGGGCGAAGTCTATTGACCAGGACCTTCATTATAACTTTGTAAACCATATTACAGAGACTAATTGGTCAAAAATCCTTCATGGAAACTGGGTTTTCTACCTTCAGAATAAGAACCACAAGATTTTCCATCATCCTTGGATCCATATCCAAACCAGAGAACGCATGACGAACCATAGTCCAAACATCAAAACCAATCTTCCAGTATTCTTTAAAGAAGAAAGCCTGAAACCCATCAGGGCCCGTCGCCTTAAAAGAATGCATACTGAAAACAGCCGACTTAACTTCTTTCAGAGTAACTGGTGCTGTGAGGCTACATCAGACTTCATCATTCAGGGAAAGCAGCGGCACATCACCAAGACAACCTAAGTCTACATCCTCCGACTGGCAGAATAGGCGTTTATAGAAGGATTCAGCTTCCCTTCTAAGGACATCCGGGTCGTTTCCCACACCCCATCTTGAAGAAAGAGACCATGAATCTTATTATGCTTTCTCCGCACAAGAGTCTGGACATGAAAGAACTTGGTATTTCTATCCCCAAGTTTTACCCAATGCTCTCTGGATTTTTGAAACCATAGAGGTTCCTCCTGCACAAACGTGTTATTAAATTCCTCAATCAGCTGTTTTTCTTTTTGCCGCATAGACAAATCTTCCATTACGTCAAGTCGCTTCTGAAGGAAATTAATCTGTCTCTCCAATTTGCATTTCCTAACGAAAATGTTGCCGAACACTTTAGAATTAAACTCCAAAGAGTTCTTTTGCACTTCTGAAAGCTTGCCATGCATCTCTCTGTAGCCAGCCTGCCATGACTGGTTCACAATATCTCTGTACCCCGGATGAGTTGCCCAAGCTGCAATAAACCGAAAAGGTCTATTCTTTTTCGGTTGGGGACGACCTGTACATCGTACTAGGATAGGACAATGATCAGACTGAAACCTATTTAAAATTTCTGCGTAAGCCTCTGGAAAGAGAGATAGCCAGCCACTGTTGATACAAACCCGGTCAAGTTTTTTCGCCACCTCAACACTATTTTTAACCCTTCTGTACCAAGAAAACTGTCTTCCAATAGTCTTCAAGTCAAACAGATTACTATCCCCTAGAGAGGCAGCAAGCCTGATCTGCATGACGACTCGAGAAGAGGCAACCCTTAGATTCATGAGAGAATGGTACTTCATTAAAATCACCAAGAACAATCCATGGCCCGCAGAAAGACGAAGACTGAGTAACAAGATAATCCCATAGCAGAACTCTAGTATTAAATTGAGGACTACCATAGATACCACTGCACCTCCAAATCACATTATTTACCTGAACCTCAACTGTAATACACTGATCGAAAGCATCAACCCATTTGCAGTGAACACCCTGTATTGCAGAAAGGAACCAGATACCCCCCTTATGTCCTGACGCCTCCACTATACCAATAGGGCGATAACCAAGTCTTTCCCAGAACAGTTTCAAGTGTTGAAAAGGACAGTGAGTTTCAACCACAATAAAAATTACAGGTTTAAATTTTCTAACCAGCTCTTTACAATTCACCCGGGCTAACTTATTAGAAGCACCCCTAATATTCCAAGCTATTATATTTAAACTATCCATAATATAAAATATAAAAATATAAAACAAGGAAATCAAAGTGCTTCACCAACCTCAAACCGAGGCTTGCCCAGCGGAAGTGACTCCCGTGACCTTCAGGTTTGCCGGATCTCCATGGAATATCTCCTTAATCCCGCCTACCGACGCAGTAACAGCCGGCAATGCGCCTTCCTTCTCCAATGGAACCGCCACGGTAACACCCTCCTTCACGGTTGCAGGAAGACATAACGATGCTTCCACCACCGTGCCTCCATTCTTCTCAACTGGCGAGCTCTGTAGGGACCTCGGCCTTGGTCGTTTCCGGAGAGAGGACCCGCAAGGCACTGGGGTGTGTGGGGTTGAGGAGATCGACGTCTCACCAACACGGGAAGTGCTGTGTCCGACCTTGACTCGAGACCCGACCCTAGCGCGATAGGAGCTGGATCCATTCGTGTGAGAGAAGTGAATGGTGCGCCTGATTACTCTACCTGAATCGGTTCTAGATTGAATGCCTCTTTGAACCTTGTTAGATTGCTTCTGACCCAGCTTGGTTTTACCTTTCCTCACAACTTGCTCCCAGCCTGGTTCATCATGCATGCAAGCCTCCTCAACATTATTTCCTTCCAAATTATTAGCCTTCAAATCATCTTGCAAATTCGATGCAGGATTCTCGCCAGTAACACCACCTACCACATTAGGTTCTACTTCATTTGAATTGTGAATTTTGGTCTCAGGATGTGGCATTGCCTTTGTACCGTCCCGTGGCTTGGTGGCATCGGAATCAGCACTCTTTCCTTCCCTAAAGTCTCTACCCAAGCACTGTGCCATATCATGACCATAACGTGCACAAGAGTTACAAATTAAATTTAAACTTTCATACTCCACTACATGAGTTACGCCTTCCAC
Source organism: Arachis hypogaea (assembly GCF_003086295.3). Lineage (NCBI taxonomy): Eukaryota > Viridiplantae > Streptophyta > Magnoliopsida > Fabales > Fabaceae > Arachis > Arachis hypogaea. Next base: position 12,670,187 of record NC_092050.1, read on the forward strand.
AATGATATGCTTGATCACTGGCAGTCCTAAATTTATTTGAACACATACTCGGGCATATCGTCCTCTCTCAGCCAATTTAGTGGCTAAGTCCACTTTGATGGGAACTCCTATTGCAGAAGCAATACGCATCATGGCCTGTTCCTGATAGCACCAGATTGGGAGCCCCGAAATCCGAACCCATACAAGCGTAGACCCGAAGGATTGCTTACGTGGCCGAAAATCTATATCCCACGGTTTTACAGTAACATAGTGCCCCTCAATCAACCACGGGCCACCAAGCATGACCTTCTCACGATCTTTACATGCATCGAATTTTACCATGAAGTACCCAAACCCCACATCAAGCAGATCAAAGCCACCTTTGATGCGCCAAACCATCCGAAACTTGTGTGAAAGAGCTGTGTAACTATAATTTTTATCAAGAACCTTGATCACTAAAGCGTTTCGATAAGGCTCTGCCAAACAAAGCTTGGCTTCTTCAGTGAAGTTTACACATGGAGGTTGGGAATCGCCCTGCTTGCCCACCACCATGGCTATACTATCCCCAGATAGAGATCCTGCAAGTGCAAACGCCTTCGATTTCTCTGGACCAATGACTTTATCTCTAAAGGAGATCTTTGTAGGATTTGAAAAACCCTCTCGTGAAAAATCCTTCTTGGCACCGGATGCACCCCCACCCACACTCTCCCCCTTATCTCTTCCGACGGCATGGCCGCCATCCTCACTGTGTTTCGCCCTCAAACACTCGTTCCCGCTCTCTCCTTCTCTCATTCTCTCTGAGTACGGAGTTAAAAAGTTACATAATATCGAATTTATTTTTGATTTGATTCGAAAGTGACTCGAAATATATCAGATTAAACCAGGTTGACTCGATGCAAAATTAATATATACAAATTTGTAAATTTTATATATTAAAGTAATAAAATTTTATTTTTAAAATTAAATTTAATAAATATTATATCATATTTATACTAGATAAATTATTTTAAAGCAAAAATAAACCGTATAATATAAAAATATTAATTAAAGTATAAAATGTAATATAACATTACTAATTTTATACAAAAATATAATTTTTTTTATCATAAAGAACGGCTTCTAAGCGGACCAGATGACTTGAAGCATAATCCGACCCGAAAATAACATTGAATAAAAAAAATGGCAAACCTGAAATCAGGCAAAATATGCCTTGGGTCTGAACCGGGCCTTGAGCACCCCTACTTGAAGACCTTAAGATTTGTGGTGTTGTAGAGTTATACTGTGGCTTATTTATTCAAGAATGTGTAACTAGGGGGTGAAAATAGGTTAATTAGACCGTTTATAAAGAGCCTACAACTTAATTTGTATTTGGTTTAATGTGGTTTGACTTATTACAAAATATCTTTAGGTTCAGATTATTATAAAAGCCTAAATATGTTAAAGGCTAGATTCAGATGTACTAATTAGTTTGATTGGTTTGTTAGTTTTGATAGACATGTTAAAATATAAATAAATATATAATAATTTTTTATTATTAATAAAATTATTAAATATTTAAATTTATTATATTTTCAATACTTTAAAAATTTAAAAATTCTTATAAACATTAAATTTGATATATTATATATAAATAATTTTTACTAAAAAAAGTATTTTTAAATTATTTTTATTTTACTAAAAAAGATTTTTGTCAAGCCTTTTCAAAAGTTTTGGACTAAGACAGGTTCAATAACACGTCATATTTAGTATTAATAAAAAAAGTCTATATATAAATTATACGTCAAATTCAGACTAATTAACTATGTGATAAATTTGGCCTGTTAAAAATAAAATCTAATCTAATTTGATCTATTTCTATCTCTATATATCATATGTAATAGATAACTATAAGAATTTTTTTTTTTAAATACTTAAATGATATATATATATATTTATTGCAAATGGAAAAACACAACCCTAAAATACCTAATACCAAGATAGAAAAAAGAAAAAACTAAAACTGACTTTTAATTTTATTTAATTAATATTGTAAAAAATTATCTCTCTTTTTTTTTATCAACAAATAACAGATAAAATTTAAAAAATGATTAAAGGTCCAGTAGAATTTATTATTTTTGTCAGTAATTAATCAATAATATTTAAAAATGTGAGCTAAAAATATATTGTTAGATTATTAGACTAAAAAAATTAATAAATAATTAAAAATACTGGTAAAAAAATAAATTTTGCTGACTCTTAAATTTTTTCTAAAAAAATTTGAAAAAACTCATTTTATATATTTATGTTAATAAATTACAGACGGAAAATATTTTGTTCATGTAAAAATACTAAAATAGTAAAATACTACTACTACTTTACAATATTAAAAGGAAGGTCTTGAAGGGAATAATTATTGAACAAGAGAGAGATGATGCAAATGGAAAGCTGGTCCCATTGGTGCTCTCTCCACAAAGCTCCAGTCCACTATTTCCATTATATTTTTTGATGCTTCAGTATTAGGAAGACCCAGGTCTATGCCATTACCAACAACCCTTCCAATATCTGAAAAACAATACAAATGAAGCTGGTCCAATCTTAAATGATATTTGTGTGTTATTCAGTTATTGGGTATGCCCCGTTATGATTCAGTTCACCAATAAAGACTTTGTTTTGACTTGCTCATCAAAATGGAGCAATAAAACGTTACCTGATGCAATTCAATTCTGTCACAAACTGTAACATGTTTATGGTTAAATTGAATGGCCTACAACGCTACACTCATCAATCACGTTGTCACTCTGCCCACATTAACTACATGTTTCCTAGATGGTTTCCTCTACCACGCTAGTGGTAACATACTAACATCCCAGTTTATTTTAATTATATTTATTATTTAATAATTAATTAATTAAAATTATAATAGTTTAAAATTTAGATTCATAATAAAAAGAATTAAAAGATAATGCTGTTAAAAAATTAATATATTTAATTTAAAATTTAAAAATATTAATTTTAGTAAATTCTTAACCGACAATAAATAACTTTTAAGATATAAATTATAATCATAATAAATTTTATAATTATTGGATTTGAATATTCTTTGAATTCAGTACATAATCAAATTTAATTAGGTAGATAACTCTGTTACAAGTTCATAGTAGAAAATCGCGTTGTAACTAATCAGTCTAACATACTAATAGTTTTTCATAAATATCTCAAACTACAGTTATCCAATCTCTAAATTTATATCTAATAGGTATTTCCAAATAGAAATGCTAGAAAATTATCAGAATTTATTATTTTTGACCATCACTTTTAGCCATCAACTCAATTTTTTTAGTATAGTAAACCAACAACATACTTTAGCCTACATTTTTAAGCATTGATGGCTAACTACTGACCAAAAATAATAAATTCTAATAACTCTTTAACATTCTTCATTTTCAAATCCTAAACGTAGAAAATTTTATAGGGATTGTAAAGTGACGATTCAGATTGAATGTTTCACCTAAACATGAGTTAGATTCTTTTAACACAATTTGGACATACCTAAGAGCGATTTGAGTTCTTCTTTTCTTATTATATTCCCCTTTCCTATAAAAAAATGTTAGGTGACATATTTCTTCTATCTTCTATTATTTCTTCAAATTGTCATTCATATACTTTTTTCATTTTATTATAAAGAAAACCATTATCTTATCTCACTTCCTTAAAATCATTCTAAACCCCTTGCCAACTTATGAAAAGGTGCAGAAATTATAAGATGCAATATAATAATTAACAATGATATATGCCTTAAAATTGTAGTGAAATTGTATTAATAAGTGAAGGAATTAATGGACAAAACATAAGTAAGGGAGGAGAAAGTAAAACAATTATTAAGAAACTATGAAAATTTGGAATTATTGAGGCAAATAAAAGGGTAGCAGCCATGAACTCTTTACAAGAACTTAAGAGAGGAAGAGAAGAGAGACTTATAATAAGAAAAGAAGGAAAAGAGGGAGAAAGAGAATTTAGAAAGAAGAGAGGCAAATACCACAATTTTCTATCGTCCATGATTTTCCAATTTCTTACTAATAGTGCATCTTCTGCTGTTGCGTCTCACACCTTGAACATCCGGACCATGCTTTGCGTGTCCACTTTCTCTAACTAACTCTGTCCTATTATGGTCATTTTGCCCCACTATATTGTTTTCCCATTTAGTTACTGCTCCCTTGTTCGTTACGTTACCCCGCTCTTCAACCTCAACTTTGTCTTCAAAGTTGAAATCTGGGTAACCTTGGAGGAATTTTGTTTCATCCTTCCAAGTTTTCTCAGCCCATGTACCTTGTCCCCACTGTATCTGCAATTGTTGCACTTCTTGGCCATGTTTCAAGATGACTCGGTGGTCCACAATGGCTTGCGGACTAAGAATAGGGCCTTCTTCACTCGACCGGAGTGGCAGTGACAAGTATTTCTCATATTGCTCGCCCCTGATTTTTTTGAGGGCAGAAATATGAAATACATTGTGGATTTTGGCCTCGGCTAGTAACTTCAGGTGATAAGCTATTGAACTCAACTTTCTACAGATGGGAAAGGGTCCAAAATAATGCAATCCCAACTTTTGGCTGTGACGTAATGCGACAAAGTGCTGCCAGTATGGTTGGAGCTTAACCAATACTAAATCTCCTTTTGTAAACTCCACGAATCGCTGACGCTTGTCAGCTTGAGTCTTCATGAATTTTTGAAAGTGTAACAAGTTAGATTTAAATTGATCAATCAAACTGTCCCGAGCTAACAACAGTTCCTGTAATAGAATCTCATCCTTTACTGAAATTTCATATCCGACCAAGGAAGGAGGATCACGTCCATATAAAGCTTTGAACGGAGCCATCTTTATGCTGTTGTGATAAGTGGAATTGTACCAAAATTGTGCTCACGGAAGCATGTCAAGCCAGCGCTTGGGATTCTCAAAACATAAGCAACGAAGGTACATTTCCAAAGTCTTGTTCAAGACTTTACTTTGGCCGTCCGTTTGCGGGTGATAGGCTGAGCTCATCGCTAAAGTGGTTCCTTGAGCTCGGAACAATTGCTGCCAAAATTTACTAATAAACACTTCATCACGATCGGAGGCAATCGACTTGGGAAAACCATGGAGTTTAACAACATGCTTGATGAAAGCATCGAAAACGGTCTTAATATCAAAATCACGACGCAGAGCAATGAAATGGGCAAATTTGGTGAGTCTATCAATCACATCCATGATCACCGAGTATCCATGATAAGGAGGTAAGGATGTAATAAAATCCATGCAAATATCATCCCATATTTGGGAGAGGCTACAAAAAGCCATGCTAGCTTGGTAGTCTCGGCCTTAGCTTACTAACATATCAAGTAATTCTGGACATAATTTCGAATGTCCCTATGCATAGCCAGTAGAATTAGGAGCAGATCAAATAAAGAGTCTTAGCGATACCAGAGTGTCCCCCACCTGAACTATCATGGTGCTCATGAAGGATAAGAGGAATGAGGCTGCTGGCTACAGGGAGCACTACTCTATCCTTCCATAATAGAATACCATTTTAAACTGTATAGTGTGGATCAACCTGCTTGTTTTGAAGACATTGCTGCCACAATTCTTGCAATTGCGCATCTGCCTTAATTTTCAATTTAAGAGTCCCATCGATTCTGCATTGGGATGAGACAAAGCTGCAAAAAATTAGCATGAAAGGGCATCAGTGACAATATTTTCATGCCCCCGGTTTGTACTGTATCTCATAATCATACCTAAGTAGCTTGTGGAGCCACTTTTGTTGCTCAAGTGTATGTAGAGTTTGACCTACTAATGCCTTAAAACTTTGCTGTTCAATACAAATTATGAATTTCTTTCCCAGCAAATAATGTTGAAACTTTGCTACAGCTTTCGTAATCACATAGAACTCCCTATCATAAGCTGATTGTTTCTACAGCGAAGGAGACAACTTCTTTGAAAAGAAGGCTATAGGATGCTTCTCTTGAATCAACACGGCACCAACCCCTGTCCCTGAGGTATTAGTTTCAACTTCAAATGGTAGCTCAAAATTTGGAAGAGCTAAGACATGTTTGGATGTAATGGCAGCTTTCAATTGTTTAAAAGCAATTGTGGCTCTATCATCCCAAGCAAAGGCATCTTTACGCAGTAAATCAGTAAGAGGACTAGCTATGGAGGCATAGTGACGAATGAATCAACGATAGTCCCCGGTTAAACCTAGAAATCCCTTCAGTTGTTTCACATTGGTTGGTGGAGGCCACTCCATAATAGTTTGAACCTTGGCTTTCTCCATGTGGATGCCATTGTGTGAGATAGTATGCCCTAAATAATCAATTCCATTGCTTCCAATAGAGCACTTTGACATCTTAGCATAAAGGCATTCCTGTTGCAATAACTTTAACACAGTCTCCAAGTGTTGTAAATGTAAAGTAAAGGAGGGGCTATAAACAAGAATGGCATCAAGACAAATTTACGCAAGTAAGGTCGGAACACATCATTCATCAAGTTCTGAAATGTTGCTGGAGCGTTAGTGAGGCCGAATGGCATGACCAACCATTCGTAAAGACCTTGGTGAGTGCAGAATGCTGTTTTTTATTTATCCTCAGGGCTGACCAGAATTTGGTGGTAACCAGAACGAAGATCAAGCTTGGAGAAAATGGAAGCGCCGAACAATTCATCAAGTAATCATCAACCGTAGGAATTGGGAAACTATCCTTAACGGTGATATTGTTTAAGGCTCTATAGTCTGTACAGAAGCGCCATGTACCATCTTTCTTTTTGACCAGTAATATTGGAGAGGAAAAGGGACTCCGACTCGGTTGAATAATCCCGTCATCTAGCATTTAGTGGACCATCAATTCTATCTAAGCCTTTTGACTGTGAGGGTAGTGGTGGGGTCTAACCTTAACAGGTTCAGCGTCCTTGAGTAGAGGAATACAGTGATCATAACAGTGCTGTAGGAGTAGGCCCGAAGGCTGCGCAAACACCCCAACATATGAGTGCAGTAGTTTCACCAAATCAGTGTATATGTCGCTAGGCAGAGGCAAGGAAGAATGAGCAACTTCAACCTGAGGTTGCAGCTGTAATGTGAAAGCCTCAGCAATAGAATTGGTATGCACAAGTCTCCTGATATGGTAGAATTCTTCCTGAGCTATAACATTAGCCTTTTCCCGATGTATCGTAATCAAACTACCCTCATGCATGAAACGAATATAAGCTGCCTCATAGTCCACAATATGGGCTCGCAATCATTTCAACCAAGCGGTTCCAATGACAAGATCACCACCAGCAACATTTAAAACAAATACATCAGGGACCAACACTTTATAGCCCTGCAGTATCACCTCGAGCAAAGGAATGCGATCTTCAACCTGCATAATGTCAAAAGTTCCCACAATAACTTGGACTCCCAGAGTTTGCTTAATGGAGAGATTCAAAAATTTTGTTCAATCCGCGGCTGGATGAAGCAATCAAAGCTCCCACCATCAATGAGCGCTTGGATTTCTAGTTCACCAAGGTGAGCTTTGATTCAAATAGTGGATTGATCCGACGTGCCATGGATGGCATTGTAAGAAATGTGACGGTCTATCACCTCTGCATCGAACTGTTGTAAAATATCTTCTTCAGACACAACTATATTTTCCACTATTCGCCACTACATTTTTCTCATCATTCGCCACTTGTATAAGCATAAATTGTCGATTCGAGCACTTATGAGCAGCTGTGAATTTATCATCACACCAATAACAAAGGCCTTTCCCTCGTTTACTCTGAATCTCTGCTGGTGACAAATGGCGAATTGGGTTTTTAGGTGGTGGTAGGGCTGGCTTCTGAGTTGGTGTGGGACTTAGAAGAGCTTTGTGATAGGGACTTAGAGGCTGCCAGACCTGAAGTGTGTCGCGGGGATGTCAAAAACTTGTCTTTATAGAGCTAGCCAAGCTTACAGCACGCATCAGTGAGGGTGGACATTGAGCTTTCACCTCACGTCTAATATCGTCCTGGAGATCGCTAATGAAACAGTCGCGTAACACATCAGCAGGTTCGATATGAGTTCTATTAGTAAGAGCTACGAATTCAGTGTAGAAGTCACCTATAGAACCCCGCTGTTGCAGCTTGAAGATGAGCTCTCTGGGAGACTCGAATAAGGAGGGGCCAAACTCTATTTCAATCACACGCTTGAGTTGCGTCCATGAACGAAACTGAGTGGAGCGTTGTGACATTTGAAACCACGGAATCGCCGAGCCAGTCATGTGGATCGCAGCGAGGCCGATTTTCTCCTTCGCAGGTACTCGAAAGAAATCAAAATACTGATCTGCAGAGATGATCCAACTCAACGCATAAGTACCATCAAATTTAGGAAGATCGAAGCTCACCCTTCGAGGCTGTGACCACGGACGCGACTAATTGTCAACTTCAGAGTTCGAACCAGGCGGAGACTCGGGAGAGATGGAGTGCTATCGGGACCAATCGAAAAGTAGCTGAGTATAGGACGATTAAATCGCTTCAAATTTCATATTCGTCGCCTCTTGCGCTCGAGCGCATTTTGCTCTATTTTCCTCAGCCACTATTTCTATCATCTGAGACAAACGCTTCAATTCAGCTTCCATAATTTTTATGCGAGTGTTTTTTGCCAAGGCAAATGAAAGCACCAATTGAAAGGGTGCATAAATTATAAGATGTAATAGAACAATAAACAGTGGTATATGCCTCAAAATTGTAGTGAAATTCTATTAATAATTGAAGAAATTAATGGATAGAACATAAGCAAGGGAGGAGAAAGTAAGACAGTTATTAAGAAACTATGAAAAATTGAAATTATTGAGGCAAATAAAAGAGTAGCAGCCATGAACTCCTTGCAAGAACCTGAGAGAGGAAGAGAAGAGAGCCTTGGAATAAGGAATGAAGGAAAAGAGGGAGAAAGTGAATTCAAAAAGAAGAGAGGCAAATACTACAATTCTCTATCGCTTATGATTCTCCAATTTTCTACTAATAGTGCGTCTTCTGCTGCTGCGTCTCACGCCTTGAACATTCGGACCATGCTCCGCATGTCTACTTTCTCTAACTGACTCTGCCCCCATTATGGTTATTTTATCCCATTATATTGTTTTTCCATTTAGTTACTGCCCCCTTGTTCGTTACAACTTATTCACAAATTTCATTCATATGTTATATGAGGAGATATCCTCTGTGAATTATGCTAACTATGGAAATCAGGAATATAGATATTTTGTTTCTACAATAAATTCAACACGAGCTCAGAGATTTGAATAGGATCCGTATTTTCTGCAACCTCTATATTTATAAGACATTTCAATCATCATAACTCATCGTTCATTCATTTCTCGTATTGTTTTTATTAATGATTTATGGTCTATCGATTTCTACCCAAATCATAATCACTCCAAATCTTAATTTCATGCATGTACTTAGAGGAATGAATGTTATCCCTTAAATAAAGATTCATATCTATATCAAAACACATACAAAGTTTAGCCATGAAATAAGTCTCTCTTCATCAACAAAATTGTGCTTATTTACATTGGAATATATATATATATATATATATATATATATATATATATATATATATATATATATATATATATATATATATATATATATATGATTTTCACAAATTTTACTGGAGGTAGGGGTGTTATACTATTTTTTTATGTGTCATATCTTAAATAATGATGTTAGCATTCAGATGTCATGATACAATGTCTTTTTATTACATACACATTCAGCATTATAACAACTATCTTATGTACATAAAAAAACCGAGGGAATAATCCTTCGATAAGGGAAGGTGATTCCCAAAGACAAGATAATCAAAGTGATTTTTCGGTAAGAGAAGGTATTCGACAAACTTTTGGGATAGAACTTTCGGTAAAGGAGGGGACTCCCATAAATTTTATACACGGTTTGAGTTCAATACCCTCCAAAATCAAAATAATGTTAAAAGAATGTTTAAGAAAAGTTAAAATCAATTTCATGCGTTGCATTAGAGTCCATATCAACAATGGACTGTTTTCAGTTCAAATAAGGAGAAGTTAGAAAAATATCAAGAGAAACCAAGTTAAGGTTCTTGTGTTCACATTTTTGTATGATTTAATAGTATATGCATTTTAGTCATGAGTCACATGAGTAGTAACATAAGTAAATAAGAAGCATTTAAAAGCCACACCATTCTGACTAAGAAGAACTTTTGAAAATAATAATTGAACTACATTGCATCATCACTATTTTTATTTTAAAATTCGGAGTGGTTGGGGATGGATACAATGACACCAGATAAATAAACTACTGAAAATCTTTGTTTCTCACTCTTCTCCACAGAAACGATGCAACACGAAGTAATACACTCCTCGATTAAGCTAAAAGGAGCAATATATTATAAGATGATTAAGAGCTAGATATCAAGGACATAGACACAAAAGGTCAAGTACTTATTCAAATTCATTTTAATAATGGAGGATAAGTAGCTGTCTTAGTCATAGTTATGCAAAGTGCGAGAGTTAGGATTTTTTATGTGCCTTATTTGATCTTTATTGAGTGACTACAATTATGATCATGATGTTTGATTTTTTTAACGAGTAAAGTTTTTTTTATTGTTTTTAACTTTATAGTTTAATACGTCTATCTTCTGTGTTAATATCACTAAGTCTACTCATATTTTTTAACTAATACCGATTATAATAATTAAGACTCTCACTATTTTTAAATGACTTTTAGAAATAAAAGTTAATTATTCATTTTTTTTTATAAATTGTTTATATAAAATTTTTATTTTAAAAATTTCATAAAAATTGAAGTATCAACTATTAATATAATCCAAATAAGGCTTTAAGCCTAGTTTTTTTATTAGGGTGTTTCACCAAAACTCATGCAAATGCTAAACAGCTTCCTAACACATCTTTATTTTGAGGAATTGCTAAATCCCACTTTCTCAACCACTGCACCATACTCAATAATCCAGCTAGCATGCTTGTGAATTGTGATCAATTTCTATTACTACTACCACTTACTCACTGGACCATTCTTTAATTACTACAGATTTTAAGAAACCATGGATTGTGTCTTTAAAGCTTAAACCTTTTTTAGCTGGAGCATACAAAATATATTTGATTCTTTATTCTTTAATCATTAATTTTATTTACTAAGTTGGTTGTAAATTTGTAATATTTGTCCTGATCCCAAAACACCGCATTGATTTGAAATTTTTTTGGCAACCTTTACATTGTCAATGTTTACAACTAAAGTGAATATATGTACGAAAGATATTTCTAACTACTAAAGTCCATCAGTGTGACTATGAGATTTATGGTCCACCGAATTGATGGACATTAATCCAATTTGTACCTCGGGGATTAAGCCTTTGTTGCACTTTCCCACTAGAACTTTATGGCTAAAATGGATTCAAAAGCCTAAGCTATAGTGAAAAATTTGGCTGCTTTTGCTTTCAACTTCATATGATGTATTTGAATTTGACCATTCAATCGAAAGGGGAACGAATCATACAAAACTTTATAGAGAATTAGAAAAAAATCAAACACACCGCTATATTCATGGGGTGTAAGCATAAAGTGCCAAACAAGTTAAAAATATGTCTAAGCCGTCCGAGCATGAAAACCCCCCAGCTTTTCCCCAAATACTCAATCATCAGACAAAAAACACTAAACAATTTCATCTACTTCCAACCAAATATGTCCAAGAGAGAAAAAACAGTAGTTTGAGATAGACAAGACCACGACCTAAATAACTAAACTACCAAAAAAAGAATATTTTCTTGTACAAACATGTTCATGTTCGTATAATTATTATGTATTTGGATTTGGGACCAAAAAGTAAGATACATAATTTTATTTAATAAAAAATACCTACAACTTTGGTCCATTTAAAGGCTATTTGTTGCTCTAGATCTTGTAATTGTATTTAAAACAATCAGAAACACCTGGAATAATCAACATGAAAATTTATTAAAAAACTGATATATTTTTCTTTTAAGAGAGCAAAGAACTACTCAATGATTCAAGCCATACCACATCATATGAGGTTAGAAAGGAAGTAGACCCAAGGGTCCCATGAGAAATGCACACAGTGCCGTTTTCAAAAGTGCTATTTCAAAGCGTTCCTAGTTTTGGGAAAGAGGGAAACGAGCCTAAAATAAAATAAATAATAAAAAAATGGCAAGAAAGATGCAGAGTTCACTAACAAACACACACCCTCCCAAATAAAGAAGACAGAAACAGAAACTTCATAGGGTGTGTGAGTGTGAGTCTCTTTCTCTCTCTCTCTCTTTCTCTCCGTACGAAAAAAAACGGAGAGTAGCATAGCGCTGCTAAATCCGGCAAATACGCACATCGGCGCACACTTACGCCACCCCTACTCAATGATAGTCCTCTGTTTCACTCTGCTAATGTGCGCTGCCCCTTCACACCACGCTAACCTCAACTCCCTTTTATTATAACACTGCTCTGTCTGTCAGAGTTTCTTTCTTTTTCTCTTCGAAGCTGTGACAACTAACAAACCATTTTGCAATGCGAGCTCTTCTACTATTTCTAGTGCTGTGCGCACCTTTCTTATCTTGCGCCGATCGCAGCGCCGCAACCGTTGCTGAGATCCAAGCCTTGACGTCCTTCAAGCTCAACCTTCACGATCCTCTAGGAGCTCTCAACGGCTGGGATCCCTCCTCGCCGGCGGCCCCGTGCGACTGGCGCGGCGTTGCCTGCACCAGCGGCCGAGTCACTGAGTTGCGCGTACCTCGCCTTCAACTCGGTGGCAGACTCACTGAACGAATCTCCGAGTTGCGCATGCTGCGCAAGTTAAGCCTCCGTTCGAACTCCTTTAACGGAACCATTCCTTCGTCTCTCTCCAAATGCACACTCCTGCACTCTGTCTTCTTGCAGGACAACTCTTTTTCCGGCGTCATTCCGCCGGAGATCGGGAACCTCACCGGTCTTCAGATTTTCAACGTGGCGCAGAACCACCTCTCCGGAGAAGTCTCCGGCGAGCTCCCTCTTGGCCTCAAGTACTTCGACCTCTCATCCAACGCCTTCTCCGGCGAGATTCCAACTGCCATTGCCAACCTCTCTCAGCTCCAGCTGATCAACCTATCGTACAACCAGTTCTCCGGCGAGCTTCCGGCGAGCTTCGGGCAGCTTCAGCAGCTGCAGTACCTCTGGCTCGATCACAACCTCCTCAGGGGAACTCTACCTTCGGCGCTCGCGAACTGCTCTTCTCTCGTGCACCTCAGCGTTGAAGGAAACGCTCTCAGCGGCGTGATTCCGTCGGCGATTTCTGCCCTGCCGAATCTTCAGGTGATGTCTCTATCACAGAACAATCTCACTGGTTCCATTCCAGCCTCCTTTTTCTGCAACGTTTCGGTCCACTCGCCTTCGCTTCGGATAGTTCAACTTGGATTCAACGGTTTCACGGATTTCGTGGGGCCTGAGACGAAGAGCACGTGTTTCACTGTTCTTCGGGTTTTGGATGTTCAGAACAATCACATACGAGGCAAATTTCCCTTGTGGTTAACCAATGTCACTACGCTAACGGTTCTTGATGTTTCCAGCAATGCACTTTCCGGCGAGGTTCCGCCGGAGATAGGGAGCCTCACCAAACTGGAGCAGTTAAAGATGGCCAACAATTCGTTTTCCGACGCCATTCCTGTGGAAATCAAGAAATGCTGGTCGCTGAGTGTGGTTGACTTTGAAGGTAACGAGCTTTCCGGCGAAGTTCCTTCGTTTTTCGGTGACATGACAGAATTGAAGGTGCTGTCCCTTGGGGGGAACCACTTCCATGGCTCAGTTCCGGTGAGTTTTGGTAACCTTTCCTCTCTTGAAACGTTGAGTCTGAGAGGTAATAGTTTGAATGGAACCTTGCCTGATACGATAATGGCGTTGATCAATTTGACCGTGCTTGACCTCAGTGGAAACAAGTTTAGTGGTGAAGTGTCTCCTACTATTGGAAATCTAAATAGATTGATTGTTCTCAATATCAGTGGCAATGACTTGTCTGGAAAAATTCCTGCTAGTGTGGGGAATCTTTTCAGGCTCACTACACTTGACTTGAGCAAACAGAATCTTTCAGGTGAGTTGCCGTTTGAGCTCTCAGGTCTGCCAAATCTACAAGTCATTGCTCTGCAGGAGAACAAGTTATCTGGTGATGTACCGGAAGGGTTTAGCAGTTTGATGAGTTTGCAGTATTTGAATCTCAGCTCTAATGGATTTTCTGGCCATATACCTGAAAACTATGGCTTTCTTCGTTCGCTGACCGTGCTTTCATTGGCTCATAATCACATTTCGGGGGTGATTCCTCCGGAAATTGGAAACTGTTCTGATGTTGAAGTTCTTGAGCTTGGATCGAATTCTTTGACAGGTCATATTCCTGCTGATATTTCTCGTCTCAGCCACTTGAAAGTGCTTGATTTGGGCAGGAACAATTTATCTGGGGATGTGCCTGGGGATATTTCCAAATGCTCCTCGTTGAATTCTTTGTTAGTGGATCACAACCATCTTTCAGGGAACATACCAGAGGCATTGACAGATCTGTCAAACCTAACAATGCTGGATCTCTCTGCTAATAACTTCAGTGGGGAAATTCCTAGTAATCTTTCTATGATCCCTGGCTTGGTCTACTTCAACGTTTCTGGGAACAACCTTGACGGTGAGATACCTCCAGCATTGGGCTCTAGATTCAACAATGCCTCTTCATTTGCAGGTAATGAGAAATTATGTGGGAAGCCGTTGGATAGAAAGTGCGAGGAGATGACCAAAAAGGATAAAAAGAGGTTGATTGTCTTGATTATCATCATTGCATCTGGAGCTTTATTACTTGCATTGTGTTGCTGCTTTTACATTTTCAGCCTACTCCGATGGCGAAAGAGGCTCAAAGAAGGGGTTTCGGGGGAGAAGAAAAAGAGCCCGGCAAGGGCCAGTTCTGGGGCAAGTGGAGGCCGAGGCAGCACTGATAACGGTGGACCAAAGCTGGTTATGTTCAACACCAAAATCACACTGGCCGAAACAATAGAGGCAACGAGACAATTCGACGAGGAGAATGTGCTGAGCAGAACAAGGTTTGGACTAGTATTCAAGGCATGCTACAACGATGGCATGGTCCTATCCGTCCGCAGGCTCCCAGATGGGGCATTGGACGAGAACATGTTCAGAAAAGAAGCTGAATCATTAGGCAAAGTCAGGCACCGAAACCTAACAGTTCTAAGAGGCTACTACGCTGGTCCACCAGACATGAGACTCTTAGTCTACGACTACATGCCGAATGGAAACCTCGCAACACTCCTCCAAGAAGCTTCACATCAAGATGGCCATGTTCTGAATTGGCCAATGCGACACCTCATTGCACTGGGAATTGCTCGGGGATTAGCGTTCCTGCACCAGTCCTCAATGGTCCATGCGGACGTGAAACCACAGAATGTCCTGTTCGACGCAGATTTCGAAGCCCATTTATCTGATTTTGGGTTAGAGAGGCTAACAATAGCAATCCCAAGCGAAGCCTCAACTTCAGGCTCAGTTGGCACTTTGGGTTATGTATCTCCAGAAGCAATCTTAACCGGGGAAGCCACCAAGGAGTCTGATGTATACAGCTTTGGCATCGTGTTGCTGGAGCTTCTAACAGGAAAGCGCCCCGTGATGTTCACCCAAGACGAAGACATAGTCAAGTGGGTGAAGAAGCAACTACAGAGGGGTCAAATTACTGAGCTACTAGAGCCAGGGTTGCTTGAATTGGACCCAGAATCATCAGAGTGGGAAGAGTTCTTGTTGGGTGTCAAAGTAGGCTTGCTTTGTACGGCACCTGATCCTCTTGACCGACCAACCATGTCCGACATCGTTTTCATGCTCGAAGGCTGCCGTGTCGGCCCTGATATCCCCTCCTCCGCCGATCCCACCTCTCAAACTTCTCCAGCATAACATAAACCCATCACTGCAAAGTTTGATTGACATTATTTTGTTCAAAGTTCAATCCTCCTTTTTCTTTTTTGGTTAATTTGATTTCATAAATGTAACAGTTTGTAGTTCTTAATTGTTTTTTCTTTGTTGGAAAAAAAAAAGAGAAAAAGAAAAGAAAGAATGGAGCCAGTTTTTTCAATTTTTTTGGGGCCCTTCAAGTGCCGGAGTCGGAGATGGCTAGGTGGGGACCACAAGAAAGTGAGCCAAGTGTAATCTTAATCCGTGATGCTCTCTCACACTCAAAAACGGTCAACGTCATTGACAAAATGGAGGGTCGAGGTCCACGTGGACGAGTGTGGGCAAATTGGGGGCGGGAATGTGGGCCCTCACGCTGGCATTTCCCGCCAAAAGGCAACGGCATCATGAAACAGTGTAGTAGGCACTGTTCCCGTCACCTGGTTTTCTGACATCATCATGTGGTTCATTTACTCAGTTTTCCGGCAACGGGGTTGGATGAAGCTAGCTAGCCGTTAAGGTTGTGGGGTCCGAGGTTCATGTTCCCAAGAGGAAATGCAATGACATCGGTGTTTGGTGTGCTCAGTCTGGTGCTCCTGCAGTCTCAGTGGACAATGTCTGCACCACGTCGTTTCTTCAGCTGCCTTATTCAAAGCTTGGTTGTTTTGTTTCAATTTTAGTTTTCCATTTCTTGCTTATTCAAAGAGAAATTGGCGTGAGGAACGGCGTTAGAGTGGATAATATGATTGGCTTTTACAAGCAGTTGGCCCACGCCTCATCTACTCTTGAACTTTTTGTGGGTCATTCTCATATCCATCCACTTATTGGATTTGAATAGGATTCTGTCTTCTTGCCTCTCTTTCTTTTATTTTTCCTCTTTAATTTGCTTTTGCGGATTCTTGGAGTGCATCAGAGATTCAGGGAAGGTGTTAGGAAATAATTAAGCCATCTGTCTCTATTACATTTTTTTTTTAATTTTTTCACATTCATTAAATTCTCTTTTGCTAAATAGAGAAGCTTCCTATTTGTGATCCCATCAGGTTTTGTGGGGATAAAAGGTCCAATCTAGAGAGGGTAGGTTGAGGTTATGCATTTGATGCCGATGCCATGCACTCTTTTTGTAGTATGTGGTAGCGTTACAACGGCACGAAGATTCTCCACAAGTGGGAGTGGCATAAAAACTGGTAAAAGAAGCGATAACGTGGGTATTACCGTATTAGAATATGCCTGAAGATCTGGGTTATAAGATCTACAAAGCTGAACACGGTAGTGGAAGGACAAAAGCTTCTACTACTATAATACTCTACCGTGCAGTGACCGTTAAGGGTCCTCTCAAATTATATAATCGTTTGAATCATGTGCAAGATGGGAGCTATTGAGTGTCAGAACTCCCAATATTAATATAGACATGGAAGATCGGGTAAGGCGATTATTTATTTATTTATTTATTTTACTCGAACTAATTTGCCCCTTCCAACACAAACAAACAGCTCACAAACACAAAGTGTTGATTAAATTTTAAATTGACAGCGTCTGAGTTAAACGGAGTCTTAATCCTAGCGCAAACTTGTTAACTTTGGTCTCAATACTCTCAAATTCCGCCATTACTTTTCAACTAATGAGTGATTTGAAATTTTGCCGTCTAAACTACATTATGAAATAGGAAAAGGCCTGAAAAACAAAGTTTTCCCCTATCCAATATTCACTAAAATTTTTTTTCCTCTCTTGTTAACCAAAGAAGTGTGTGTTGAATTTTTATTGGTGTTAAAAAAAAAGTTCCATAGTTAGAAACTTAGAATTTATGGAAAAATGGATTTTAGAAAATTGATCCGTGTTCCATCAATTATATGTCTAAATTGACCACGAATATGTGTTTACTAACTAATGTAGATATTAATACCAAAAATATTGGTACTTTCTTTAGGATTCTTTTTTATCACGTGACTCACCCAAGTCGAAAGTTAGTCAAATGCACATCACTCAGACATTCACTATTAACGTGTTGTAGTACTGTTAAGCATGAATTAATCATTAAATAATAATGTTAGTATGTACACCATAGATATTGAATGGAATTCTATTCAAGAATTTATAGTTTAAGTGATGACATTAAAAGGCAATATATAATTAAGTTCTTTAAGGCTGCGTTTGTTTATAGAGACGGAACATTGAAGTAAAGATACAAAGATATAAAATTGTATTTAACAGATAAGATATATACAAAAATATTGTGTTCACAAATATTGAATTAATGTATTTTGTGTCTATTCTGATACGAAAACACAGAGACATTAATAAAAGACACAATTTATTTTTTATTTTTTCTTTCATTATTCTTATTAATTTTTTATAATTATATTTTTTATTATTATATTTTTTTTCTCAAATTTTTTGAATGAAAAAAATGAGAATAAATTAGATTTTTATAATTTGTTCTTGTTCTGATCAGAGTTGTCGAACTTGCCGGCAGTGAGTCTTCGTACTGACTTGTAAGTCGTTGTACCGATCTTATATTTCTAGCAGGGATGCATTTCGGCATGGAAGCGAACAACAAAAGGTGAGAAAGTACCTGTAAAATGCACTCCAATAATTAAGTAAGTTTAATGTATCCAAGAAAATACCGTACCTTATATGTAGGATGAGGTATTTTGGGGTTACGTTTTTTATGATTATTTTCATTGAAGAGCAGTTATATCATATCGGGACGTTGTGATTATGGCCGTCCATTTGGTTCCGAATTGTACCGTTTGGACGAATTATAGCTCATTAAGCCAAGCTATAACGTATAATGTCGAGTTATGATTTTTTAGTTAGATTGTAACAGCCATATCACAGCCCCCAAGTTTGACCTGACAATATTTTTAATGAAGCAGGTTGAAACAAGCCAAACTTGGGGGTTGTGATATGGCTGTTACAATCTAACTAAAAAGTCATAACTCGGCATTATATGTTATAGCTTGGCTTAATGAGCTATAATTCGTCCAAATGGTACAACTCGGAACCAAACGGACGACCATAATCACAACGTCCCAATATGATATAATTGCTCTTCAATGAAAATAATCATAAAAAACGTAACCACAAAAAAGAAAGGTACAATATTTTCTTGAATACATTGAACTGATTTAAGTATCAAAGTGTCTTTTGCAGGTACTTTTCCACCTTCTTTTGTTGTTCGCTTCCGCGCCAAGGTGCATCCCTGTTAGAAATATAAGCTCGGTACAACGACCTGCAAGTCGATACGAAGACTCACTGCCGACGAGTTATACCTCGGCAACCTAGGTAAGAACAATTTGTGATATGACTGTTACAATCTAATTAAAAAGTCATAACTCGAGATTATACGTTATAGCTCGGTTTAATGAGCAATAATTCGTCCAAACGGTACAACTCGGAACCAAACGGACGATCATAATCACAACATCTCGATATGATATAACTGCTTTTCAATGAAAATAATCATAAAAAACGTAACCACAAAACACCTCATCCTACATATAAGGAAGGTACGGTATTTTCTTGGATACATTGAACTGACTTAAGTATTGGAGTGCCTTTTGCAGGTACTTCTCCACCTTTTGTTGTTCACTTCCGTGCCGAGGTGCATCCCTACTGGAAATATAAGCTCAGTACAACGACCTGCAAGTCAGTATGAAAACTCATTGCCGGCGAGTTATACCTCGGCAACCCAGGTCAGAACAATTGGCACCCACCGTGGAGACGAAGACAAAATCTTTCCTCATCCCTTTTATTGGCCTCAAAGCTTCCTTTATCCATTCATGGCTGAGCTGCCTCCACTAACACCCTCTGAATTTCTTTGGATGGTAACCGAACTACAACAAACTAACCAATGCATGGCGGAGAAAAATCAAAGGATGGCGAACCAGATAGTTGAGCTGACTAATGCTCGGATTGAAAACAATGGTGATCGCACCGAACAAGTGGAGGATGAAGATCACGAATCTGATCCAACACACGCTTCTGAAACTCCTTTGCACGAGGAAGCTCGGCCAGAAAACGAAGATAATGAACCCAACAATGCTGTAGGGCCGTTCACTGCTGATATTATGAATTTTCAAATGCCCAGAAGATTCATTTTGCCGATGACCCTAACTCCTTACGATGGGTTAGGAGACCCAAAGAAGCACATCAAAAAATTCCGATCAATAATGATAGTAAACGGTGCTTCTGACCCTGTTTTATGTCTTTGTTTTCCTACTTTTTTAGACAGTCCTGCACTTGATTGGTTTTGTTCTTTACCTGCAGATTTTATTTCTCGTTTTCAGGAACTCGCAAAACTTTTTGAAGATCACTTCGCAGCTTCTTTTATCTACTTGCACGATTCCGACTATTTGAATACAGTCAAACAAGGTCAGAACGAAAGCTTGAAAGATTACATAATCCGTTTCACAAAGGTAGCTATCACCATACTAGATCTTCATCCCGAAGTATATCTGCATGCTATCAAGAGTGAACTCCAGCCGGAAAAATTTCAAGAACCAATCACC
Organism: Arachis hypogaea; assembly: GCF_003086295.3. Taxonomy (NCBI): domain Eukaryota; kingdom Viridiplantae; phylum Streptophyta; class Magnoliopsida; order Fabales; family Fabaceae; genus Arachis; species Arachis hypogaea. Next base: position 12,690,586 of record NC_092050.1, read on the forward strand.
ATAGCCAAGCCAAAGACTCTCGCCAAATTCCACGAAAAGGCCAAGAGACAGATGGAGATCGAAGAGTTCTGCCAAGCTCAGAAATCAGAAAAAACTCACACTACAAAAGACGAGGATAGAACACGAGACAGCAAAAAAACAGTTCTAGTTTATCATCAAACCAAATACAAGAACACAAAATTTTGTGTTTCTATCTTTTGTATCTTGTTTTATTCTATTTTCAAAAACAAACACAACCGAACTGTCCTAAAATATCACTTGGCATCGTGAAACAGAAAAGGTATTGAACTAAAGATATTCAATTCTTGTAATTATGTAAAGAATGAAGTAATGATAAGAATATTTTTAATGCTCAATATATTAGTAAATCGCGAAAAAGCCGAACATTATCAATTGATCTAACTTTTTAAGATACTGTGCTAGTAACTAGTATAAGTGCATAACATTTCACCAGGATTAAAAGTGAAGTAGTACTTTGTTTTTGTCATGGAACAACCGTTTTTTTTTTTTTTTTTCTGAATTCCATTTTCAATCATCCCGATTGCATATTTGAAAGAGTAATGCTACACATCCTGATTTTTGTTATGAAAGATAAATTTAGTTGGACTTAATTAACAAAAAGACTTGAATGTTTAACATTATTCTATTTTAAAATTCATTAACCAATATACATTTCCAGATCGAGTATAAGACTCTGCAATCCACTTTTTTAGTCTCCAAAACAAAAAGCATTGGCCTAAACAAAGAGAAATTCAGTAGACAAAATGATTGATGTAGTCTTAGATTTAGATAGCAGTCCATGATTCAGTAATCAGTACAACTAGAGTAAACTCCTAATATCATTTCAATATATGAAAATTTATAATACTAATAAATTTATCTATGAATAAAATTAATTTTTAAATATTTTTATCATACAAATAAAAAGGAATACAAAACCTTTCGGAATAGAACTAGAGAAACAAGTTGATGACCCTATAAAAAAAAATTAAAGGAAAGTCACGTAGAGATTAAAAAAAAAAAAAGGTTATCTACTTTTTCAGGTTGATCTAAGTTCAAAATAGGAGCTTTACTGCTTTAGAGTTTTTTCTTGGAGGTTCAACCCTAAAAGAAGGATTCTGGTAGTCAAATCGACTTTATATCTTTGTGCATCCTCATCAAGTGAATGTCTTTGATCTTCAAAATTAGTTATTGACCATTTTTAAATTTTAGAAGTAAACAATTTCTTGGTAAATGTCTTTCATATATATTTTTTTACTTTGTCATTTCTTAGAATGATTGCAATTGCCACTCTCTAAACCACCTTGAATTATTTGCTAAAGCCAACTTAAAATAGTTGTTGAAACAAAAATACTTCCAACTCCAACTCCAACACTATCAACCCTCAACAAATCAAGAAGAGATTATCCAATTCCTAAATAATAAAAATACAACTTTCTATTAGCTACACAATACATTTAGTAATATTTTATTTCAATCCCACTAAGTAACTAATAGAAATCTAACCAACCACAAACCAACAAATATTTTTAAACTACACTCCATTTTTCAAATTGTCATTCATTTAAATTTTATCTTTTTAAAAATACAAAATTAATACTTATTAATTACAGATGACTAGTTAGAAGTTGTGTACTTGTACTTTTCCTATTTTATAGCATGTTCTTTGCATTTGAGTACTTCACAAACACGGCTAAGGCACTATGAAATCTTTAATTTGACATAGCAATCCACCTTCATACAAGAATTAAGACACTACACGAAGTCATATCAACATTTATAGTTCCAAAATCATAAAGAGAGACTTGACTGAAGAGTATGAAATAATACTAATTAAACAATATAGTAACCAACACAAACATCTGTTTTATTACAGAGAAATCCAATCTAGTTCGAATCGAACATACTAAACACAGTGATGACCAAATAAATAGTTTGACGGGTTTTATTCCTGGATAACCTGCAAAAGACGAATGAGGAGCATGACAAAGCTAAAAAGCTTGCCAATACAAAATCCCTGGTAACATTCACAATTTACGCGTCTGTGCACCACAACCAACAGGGAACTCTCTATTAATCATTCAGCTCTGGATTGGCCGGCACGGGAAGAAAGGATGATGCCAACAATGAGTCCGTACAACGCTAACGCCTCAGCAAAGATGAGAATGAGAATCATTCCAACGAAAAGCTTTGGCTGCTGGGCATTTGCTCTACAAAACCAGTATATTAACATTAGCATGTCAAATTAAACACATTAAACCAAAGATTAAAAACATTTATCCAGTCAGCAATGTTGTATATACATAGTGAATTGCAGTATAATAATAAAAGCAGCAACTGCAAAAGTTACCAAAAGCACTTAGATAATTAAGAACTTTGGATTTAAACAATCAACATGAATGCTAGTCTTTCAACATTTTTGTAAAATAAAATTGTATTTTTCCATTTGGACATGTAAACCAAATTATTTTATCTAATCACTACTATATGTAAGAATAGCTGTTTCTTTATTGTACAGTTGCATACATGCAAAAGTGACTATACTTATTCTAACTAGAAAAGAATGTGTAATTAACTAATTATCCATATAACTACAATTTCCAAACAAAACTTCACCTATGCAATGCATTAAGTATCAAGTTCATCCATCATAATAGATATAACAATATATATACTCTGCTAAAATCTGCATTCTAAATGTAACGAACAAACCAGAAACCACAGCAGAATTTATAAAATAGACAGAAAAGATTAACAAAAGAAGCATTAAACATTTCTAATTCAGTATCACCTTTTATGCTAAAGTAGAATGAGGGGATGATCTTATATCCATCATAGCAGAGGAAGGCAAGACAACTAATACAAGTTACAGACATATTCTAAAGAAAAAAACATAAAATTATATGCAACTCGTTAAATCAAACAAAACATATCACATGAATTAAAGGCCAGATGAATCATTGGCTACCCTTAATCACAAACAAGAACAAGACTCATTATTAAATCAATCATTGATATACTAAAATCACTGAAACTTATAGAATGCATTATGGCTTGCAAGTAATTTAAATCCTACAAACATGTCACTACAAAAAAAAAAAAAAAAAAAAAAAACAAAACAAAACCAAAGAGATTAGCACAACGGTTGAAGCTTCTCTAGAACAAACCACAACCAATTAGGATTCAGGAGTGGGAGTAAGACAAACAAAATACCTAACACCAGCATCGCCTACAATGCCAATAGCCATGCCAGCAGAGAGACCAGCAAGGCCACAAGCCAAACCAGAAGAAAGGTGAGCGTAGCCATCAAAGAGATAGTAAGATTTGGCCTTAGGGTTAATCCCAGTACTGATGATAACCGCAATGATCAAACCATAGATACCCAACACACCAGCCATGACAACTGGCACAATTGATTTCATCACAAGCTCGGGTCTCATCACACCCATCGATGCAACCCCAACCCCACTTTTTGCAGTGCCATAAGCCGCACCCATACCTGCATATAATTGAACCTAAATCAAACAATTGAATCACACCACACACCACACCCCACACATCAAAATCACAACTTGGATCCATTTTTTGCCTGTTGGGCAATTGGGGCAAAGGGATCTATCTATGCAATGAAGAAAAATGAAAGGAAAGAGGGGCTTACAGGAGAAAACTAGGGCAGCGGCAGCGCCGAGGAATCCGAAGAAAGGAGCAGTTTCATCGCCGCTGAAACCAGCCATGTTTTGTTGATTAAAGTTCGGATCCGGCGATCGTGAGAAGAAAGAATGGATCAAGGAGAGGGAGGAGGAGAAGGAGGAGATCTATTAACTGTGTGTTCGTATGCTGCGATTTTAGTTTTTGTTTGATTGAGTGGAAGTTTCTCGGTGGCCCCCTCTCTACGTTTATTGTTGCTCCCCCGCAAGTATCAAGCCATAAAAATATGGGCCTATTTATCTTCAATCAAGCCCAATAATATTTGTTTAGGTTAATTACCAATTCAATATACAAAAGATTTTGTTCATGGACAAAAAGTCCCTAAAAATAAAAGACGTTATCGAAAAATTACTTTTTAATGATTTGAGGATACGACAAAAAGGATTAATAAATATTATATTTTTTATAAGTAACAAAATATTTCATATTTAGCAAATAAGTTATTCATTAGATCTAAATTTGTCGCAACATTTGAATAAATATTTAGAAGGTACACAAAAAAATCTAGAGTAAAATTTGATCTCTAGATTTTTTTATTTTTAAAAAATATGGTCATTCACAATAAAATTAAAAGATTTTACTTAATAAAAAATTATCAAATTTTAAAAATAAAAAAATCTTATTTTTATAATCATGATTGCAAAAATTTATATCGAAATTTGATTTTTAAAATTATCTTTTAAAATGTATATTTAATATCTAGTTTTTTTTGTCGTCTTTTTAAATTTTTCAGATGCTTATTTGTCATTAGAATCTTTTGGGATTCATTTTGTCAGCGATGCGAACTTTTCAAGTACCATTTTGATAGATTACTCTATTTGTTTTCGGCTCCCTAAAATTCTCAATTCACATAAATTAAATTTTTTACTTTTTAAAATGACCAAATGTACCCCTCACTCTTAGAAGCGTGAGTTACCGGTTGTCCGAAAATTACCAGTCATGTTAACATTACTGATGTGTGCAGTTAAGTGCCAACTTGGCAGTTTGCCAAACAACGTCGTTCAGTGGTTAGGCTCCAATTACAGCAAAACAACGTCGTTGCACATTATAATATGTCTTCTTCAAATAAAAAAAAAAACTCTCTAAGAGATCTCCGTTAACAAACATTTGTTTCACCAAAAAGCCAAAGATGATCTTCTCGCCTTCATTGCCTCTTTGTCTCCCTCAAGTCTCAATCGTTGTGGCTAGCCAATGCTCTTTCACGACATCCGCTTATTTGGTTATTGAAGCTTTTTATCTCTGTCAATATTATCGTACTTAACATTGGCAAAGGTGAAAGGTAAGGTTTAGGTTTATTGCCTATTACTTGTTTGAATTGTGTTGTTGTTAGTTAGGTAATAATTATGGGAGGTTGTGGTTCTCATGCTTGCATTGTCTATTTTTTTCATATTTTCTGTCATTTGTTTTTTTTTTTTGTCATTATGTTCTAGAGTTTAAGGTTTCTATTTTAATCATTCTAATAATTATGCATTTTTTTTATTAAGTGATTATTTTGCATTTTCTGAAAATTCCTATTTCTACGATGATAAATTTTGATTTATTTTGTTGTGTTTTTTTAGATGAGTGATCGACTGAAACTTATTTTTCACCATGGAAGAAGATTTGAGACCCAAACTTCTGATGGTAGTGTTGTGTATACATCCATCTCACTAATGAATGACTTAGAGTTAATGAAGATTATTTGGATGTTTTTGCTATTGCTGATTATTACAAGGAGTTGGACTATGATAAAGCTGATGCCTGCTAGTATTGGGACCCTAAAAAAGATTGGAATACGATTTTAGGAGGTTGAAGAAGGATCAGAATCTAAGGGACATGATTAGCCTCTGTGTCACGGCTTAAATGAGCAATGACTGGCGCTCAGAAAAATTATCTCCTAGCAAGTCTAACAGATTCGAATATAAGATAAAGAAGAATGTTACAAATGTTTTGAATAAATTTATAGTTTCTAGAATGAATAATTACATAATTTTAACAAAAGATAAAATAAGTAAATATTGATGGATCCTGCCTGTGACATATGGAGCAGATGACGTCTAAGAACTCAACAAAGAGTAGATACCCAATGCAGATCATTACTCTCGAATAGAAAGGCTCATATAATCAATTATTTATTCTTGAAAAATATTTTTAGAAAAACGGAGTGAGTTTTGTAACTCAATGACTAGACAGTACATCTATAATTCACATGAGACCATATAAAAAGTATTAATAAAATAATTTTAATTAGAAAATAATAACTTATATGAATAAGTGAATCAATAAGGGAGTTCTCATACAGAAATCAAATCAAATAGTCCACACTTGGGCGGCTCCACCTCTAAGGGTAGCCTTTTCCTCTCGTGTGTCCGTACGGAATAACAAATCCAACGTGTGGCCTACACGTTAGGCTAGCAACGCCCCTGCTAGCTGAGGTTTGAGCCAGATAATCTAGATTAATATCATAACCGCCGTTAACTATGGTTTTCTAATACGAGCCTCCCAAACCAATTCAAAACATATAATTTCAAATACAACAAATTCTTCAGTCTTTCAACATGAGGTATCAAATCAAATCAAAGAATATTTTCTCATTCAAATCATATTCAATCACATTTTCTCAATTTGAAGGAATTTCAAACATATTTTTCAATTTCAAAATAAATAAATACTAACAAATATTTCAATGTTTCAAAAATACATATTCGAATAAAATCAAATACTTTAAAATGATATAAAACTTCTTCAAACACACATATAATAAAAACATATAGTCTCATGTGCATATTAAAATGAATTTAACAAGAATAAATATTTAGTTCTAATAAATTGATTATTAAAACCAATTTAAAATCCCCTGATAGTAATCGTTGTAAGTATAACTAAGTTCAAAGCACCGTATATCAAAATAATTAGAGACATAAAGACAAACAATTATAATTATACATGTAAAGCCTACTCACACTATGGTCCTAAGGGACCGAAGAGGCCGAACCCGGAGTGCGAAATTAAAAGGTGAGGAAAGTTGAAGTAGAATGGAACGGAAGAGCACAGAATTTGGACCAAGGCAATGGCAACAACTTCAATTCTCACGACAGCAACAATGACCACAACACTAGGCAAAGGCAGTAATTTCAAATCGAATATAGAGACAAAGGCAGATAAAATTCTGGAAAATCCAAAACAGACCAAAGACAAAAATAAATCAAAATAAGAACAAGGTATAAAAATGAAATGATGGCAGAGATAAGGTGAAAATAGAACAAACTAAGGGAAGAAGCTAGACTAGAACAGTGGCAAGGTAGTGTTGCCGGTGAGTTTGGAAGCTCCGGCGTGTTTTTCGGTGACGGTAGCGCCGTTCCTGGCTACTAGAGGCGTGGCGACAAGTCTCCCTCTCCTCTGGCGAGTTCTTCCTCCCCCTCTGCTCGTGTATGGTCATGTTTCTCTTTCTGCGAACTCTCTCTCTCTCTCTCTCTTTCTCTCTCTCTCTTTCTCTCGTTTGAGCTCCTCTTCCTGGAAACCCAACGGTGGCAGCGTCGGCACAGAAGCTCGGCGACGGGGTCTCCATCGGCAAAGACGGATCGGCGATGGGAAAAGCATGGCAACGACGGATCTGACGACGATGAGACTGACCGTGTCCCTCTCGGCGACCATGATGGCGGCACGGCGAAATGCTAACGGCAGCGACACTCCTCCAGCTTCCTTCAACTCGCAGACTCCCTCTTTCTCTCGGGTTGACGTCGATGGCGACTTGGAAGCGGCAGAACTTCGGTGGCGAGGCATGGAAGCAGCAACCCCTTCTGCCATTCTCTCTTTTTTTCTGCGTGGATGTATTTGTGTATGGTGTGAGTTTTGAAAAGAAGGGGGGCTATGGTTGATGAGGAAGAGTGGAAGTTGTTTAGTAATTTAGGGTTAGGGTTGGGTAGGAGGAATAAGGGTAATGCAGAAATTTTGATAAAATTAAAGGATAGGGTAGTAATAATAGAAAAAAGAAGCTTGGGACATTACATTCTACCATCCTTACAAAAATTTTCGCTCTCAAAAATTGATATAGTGTACAAAATGTTACATGATTTTAGCCTTTTACCAAGCATGAGGAAGAAGTATAATCGGTACAAAAGGTTACAGGATAGGTTTGCTTTAAAAAGATGCAGTTGACATTCGTCTACTCTCGTTTCCTTGACAACTCAGATATACATAGCACTTTTCACTTCGTTCGTCAATCTCCTTAAAATACACTTTTACCTCATAGTCTCCTTGACTTTGTTGTACATATCCATAGCAACAACAGCTGGTTTCATGTCAAATCTTAGGATTACAACCTTCCAAACTTCAGCATCGATAAGTTGTATCCTAAAAAGCTAATGTATCACTTGCTAATCTAGAAATCGCATGTTACACCAAAACAAGCTTGAATTCACTCAATGGGATTCAAAACTTAGGAAGAAAAAGCAAATAACACAGTTGGTGTTCGCAAGAACGTGGAAGGATGTACAAGATCGCAATTAAGCGATGATGTACAAAAAGAATGAAGTGTGCTAGAAAGAAAGTTAATTCGTATTTTAAGAAAGAAATCTGAATTAAGGAACTTTGATAGGAACAATCTAAGAGAAGATGGAGTATCAGGTCGAAACAAGTTCAAGCTTGAATAAAAGAAATACAAAGTGCACAAAAGAAGGTAACCAAAGTCAACGACAATTTTTACAAAGATTTAAGAGAATGTTTCAGAACACAATCAGGTAAGATATCCATCAACAATGGATGCAACTAAGAGAGAATCATTTCACAATCTCAAAGAAAAGATACGAGACAAATATTTCAAGCATAAATACCATCACGTCAAACAAATTTAAATTGAAACAAAAGATGCAAAATTTATGAATTAGAGTAATAGGGATCAGGGGCAAATGTTTTTCCATCAAGAATCTTAAAGGATACCTAAGTACACAACCAAGCAAGGATATGTATAAGCAAAAAGGCAAAATCGACAACAGAGAAAGCAAGCAAAACATAAATTAAAATAAGACAACACATTCTGGAATAGGCAACTTAACAGTAAAAAAATATCAAAAACAGTAACTATCACAAAATCAGCATGCTTCTTTTCCCTTTCTATAGAAACCTTCGACTAAGTACGTTTGAGATTATTATCATGACTTTGGACCTTAAATAATTATGTCAATATAAAGTTTGATATCTCCTAACTCAAAATAGTAGATAGGTTATGTAAAACATGACAAGAAATGTAATTGCGCTCTTTATTGTCCCTTAAGCCAGAATTTACATGTATCTTTATGTATTTAACTCATTATGGTCACTGTTGGTAAAATACAGTCATATAATTTTCTATCATCATGCAGCTAGACTTAATATTAAGTTATAAATAAATTCACATACAAAATAATGATAATAATAAAACTAAAATTTGAAGTACTGGCAATTAATACACTAAGATCAGTTAAAATAACTACTTTTTTAACATGATCAAAGCACAAAAGAATTTTAGAAAATTGGTATGGAATTATATTTCTTGTAAAGATAAAACACCAAAAAGAGAATTCACCTTCATAAATAGTTAAGTAAACTTAAAGTTCATGAACTAAGGACAAACTCAAATATATATTTTGAATCTAAATATTCGAAAATATATCTCCCAAATCATTGTCGTATCTTGGAAAATATATCATAAAAAAAAAACTTTTTTTTTGTTTGGTATATACAGAGTCTTCACAAATTTTCAACCCAGAAATAAGGCTAGGAAACATAAAAATAACAGCTACATAAAAATCAAGAAACTCAACAGTCCAATGACCAAAGAAATTGACTTGCTTGCTACTTAGAAAATCTCAATAATCTCTATTAATATTAGTCATCTGACCACATTTTGGGTTCAATCATTATAAAAATCTATTTATCACTCTTCTCTTCATATATATTATTGTCTTGAGTGCCCATGTATACGAATTGTAGGCTTATAACTTTCTAGAAAATATTTAGCTCATGTTGGATTTTATTATCTTATTATTAGAATATAAGAAAAATCAATCAAAATTACAAAATTAACATTAAGTTTACTGTAATAAAATTGAGGTAAAATATCAGTTAGATTATCAAAATCAAAGTCTAAGATCTGGTAAGACAAATTGAAAAGGATACAAGTTCAATGTATTAGAAAGTATAGCAAATTTATTGGTAATAGTTAAGTTACAATAGTAACTAGTGATCTGTGTGAGATAGTTAATTGAAAGGAGAACATAATCATTAGCAAGAATAAAAGACTTATCATCTTATGATTGCCACAACATGTTGATCAATAAGATAATAATTTTAACTATAAATTTACAAGCATGAGAAGTAACAGTATATTTGACTATTCTTTTTATTATCCTAAATAAGAACAAAAACTTTGCAAACGTCAGATAAAAAAAGAATACCAAGGGAGATATGAGCCTTTTAAAAACCATGTTGAGAATAGAGAACACAATGGTTGCTGTAAACTTTCTTCATATATGAGTCAGTAGTTATAATATACTAAAGATTAATTTATACGATAAAGGAAGAAAAATTCTTGTGCCAAAAACCAGTATTATTATTATTACTATAGGGTAACATAAATTAATACAACAACTTTTCTTATAGTTTGGTTCTCTATATCTTTGGCAGAACAAATTCCTTACTTTTTAAAACACGAGCAAACAGTCTTTACAAAACAAAGAATAAGGTTCATCAGACGAAATAGTTTACATCACAAAACATATTTCTACTTCTAGTTGTCATCAGCATTATATTTTCCTTAACTTCGTACTAGTCTAAGAAGTTTTAAGACGTCGATTCCAATTATCTTCTTATTCTAGAATCATCTCGCACAAATAAAAATTTTCTAACTAAAGAAAATTGACTTCACAAGTTCAATTAGATGATTTCACATGACTTGCTTTAGAATACTTTTGTTATCATTTGTTCTGCACCATACTAAAGAAATTCTTTCACATTCCATGTAGTATTTGTTTAATGCATTTTTTCTATAATGCCCTGACATACATAACTATTGGATTTTTTTTTTCACTCGGGCATTATCAATAATACACTTTTATATTTTAGTCAAAAACAAAATTCATCTTTTAATCACCAACCAAAAACAATCGTTCACAGTCTTTATCTTAACTTATCAAGCAAGAAAATAATTCTGTGACAGGAAAGCCATGTTCAGCAACAAAGAACCATAACAACATCAGATAATCAAATTAGAAAAGCTCAACCAAACTTCTAATCTGAAAGATTTTTAATCTAGCTAACTAATCACCTAAATAATTTATTACACCTAAACAGAGAAAATCACCAATCCAATAAACAACAATAACATTCCATTCACACATGTTTATCACATAATCCCTTTTCTTGAACAACTAAATAACAATTTTCAAAATTCTTGATTTGAAAGAGAAAAAAAATCACAAGCAAATCAAAATTATGTCATAACTTCAAAGATTATCAACATAAGAAGAAAACTCTAATATCGCTTATCAACTCCAGAACAAAGCAGCTCGACCAGTAACACAATAACTCAACAAATCCATGTAATCCACAAATTCAAATACAGCTCTATAAAGAAATTAGATGATAATTCACAGCACACATAGATCGAATCTCTTAAGTAGTTAATGAAATATCGACATCAGGAGTCATAGTGAACAACACAAAGACAAAGACAAAGAAGATTAAGGCACGCATTCACAAAATCGAAGAAGATTAGAATTAGCTACGAGAGAAATCGCAAACCAGAACCAAAACATGAAACCATTGTAAAAACACGTTCAAGATTGGGTACAAGAAAAAGGACTGGAGCAGTAAGAAACGGCAGAGAATGCACGATCACAATAATCAGAAGATGATAATGACACAAAGGAGAAGGGTGGCATTCTTATAGGCCTCTGATAGTGCCACAATTTGTACAAATAGGCGCGCTTCTATTTATACAATTGTGATCCTACCATAGGACACTTGCTCCATATTACACAGATTAAACATAAGCTCTGATACCACTTTGTCATAGCTCAAATGAGCCATGATTGGCGCTCAGGGAAATTATCCCCTAGCAAGCCTAACATATTCGAATATAAGATAAATAAGAAGGTTATAAATGTTTTGAATAAATTTATAGTTTCTAGAATGAATAAATACATAATTTTAACAAAAGATAAAATAAGTAAATATGGATGGATCATGCCTGTGACATATAGAGCAGATGACGTCTAAGAACTCAACAAAGAGTAGATACCCATTGCAGATCATTACTCTCGAATAGAAAGGCTCACATAATCAATTATTTATTCCTAAAAAGAAGGGGGGCTGTGGTTGATGAGGAAGAGTGGAAGTTGTTTAGTAATTTAGGATTAGGGTTGGGTAGGAGGAATAAGGGTAATGCAAGAATTTTGATAAAATTAAAGGGTAGGATAGTAATAATAGAAAAAAGAAGCTTGGGACATTACACTCTGCCACCAAAATGCCAATGTCATCCATATCTATTTTGAGCATGGTCCCTTTATTCCTAAATTTATAAATAATGGAGTTGTCTGATGATGATGATGATGAAAGTGTTGGTGGAAGAGGTGATAAGGATGGCAATGTGTTAGGCTTAGAGCAGGTTAAGAAAACTAACACAATTCTAATCCAATTGTGTGACCCCAATGAGTAAAAGACCCTAACACTTAGTGACCCAAATATGCAACCCAAGGCTAAGACATGCGGACCTCAGTCCACCTCCCAACCTGACATGCCTACATCGAAGCCCACACCAAAATCCACAATAAAGTTCACTGTTAGCATGCCCTTATCACTAGGAGTGTTTGTGGTGCAGTTTGGTTCGATTTTTTTATCAAGACCATCCAAACCAAAACTAATCAATTAAAATCGGTTTTGTTTGGTTTGATTTTTTCAATCAATTCACACAAAAACCTGCCGCACTATTTCACAAAGTCATAACATTAAAATCATAGAACACAAATACACAATAACTAACAAAAATATTGATCTAATAAAATTCAATGACCAAAGAAATTAAAATACGACAATTAGCATTAAAAGTTCAATAGTCAATTCAACAAAAAATAAAGTAAAAATTTCCAGAAAAAGATAGCTACGTTTTGGTATCCTCTCTAACAAAATAGCAAAACTTCTTTAAGCAAACCAACCTGAAATCAAAAGGCAGTTATATAATAATAATAATAATAATAATAATAATAATAATAATAATAATAATAATAATATATCACCAGTAAAAAAGCATTCTAATAAAAACATTCTAATCTATCTAGTTATATATTCTAATATTAAAGAAAACAATTCATACCATGACAAGATATACTCAATTAGACTCAACACCAGAATCTTCTTCATTAAGATCAGGAGTGCGTGCAACTTCTACAAAACATATAAAACAAGGAACAATCATAACAAATAATATATATAAATAAAACTAAATTAAAAATTATTTAAAGATAATAAAGAAAATTATCTATCGAAACTTGACCATACCTAATTCTAACTTCTCCAAATCCTCTCAATACGACCTGGTGATGCATACACATGCCTAACTGCATTCCTAATCTTTAAAATTGAATCATGTATTTTTCTCAATCCATCATTCACAACAAGATTTAAAATATGAGCACAACATTTAACATGCAAAAACTCTCCCTTCAATGGATGTGAGTTCCAATCCTCCATTCTACTTTTCAAGTAAGAAATATCAATATCATTTGTACTAGCATTATCAACAGTTATAGAAAAATTCACAATATTTCCCTTCCCAACAAATATTTCTCAATCTTCCTACCAATTGTTTTCTCCTTGTGATTTTTGATAGCACAAATATTTAGGATTCCTTTTTGCAGTTTCAATTAGCATCAATGTAATGAACAGTAAAACAAAAATAGTTCAAGTTTTGCATAGATGACCAACAATCAGTTGTCAAACAAATATTTTGATTTAGTTGATTAAAAACAGACTTCAACTTAATTTTTTTCATTCAAATAAAGCTTCCAACAATCCCTAACAACTGTAATCTTTATAGGAAGTGAAAATTTGGGTTGCAAACAACTCATATAATAACGAAAACCCTCCCCTTCAATATGCGAAAAGGCAATTCATCCATAATAATCATTCTAGCAAGGGCTTGTCTATAAAGATCAATATCAAAAGAGACAGCAGAAAGTGAACTACCTATCCCTTTCCTATCATCTTTTATCACATCTTGAAAATAAAGAATCTTTTGAGTAGGATTTAATGTTTCCTTAAGAAATTTTTTGCATTGCGATAACAAATGGTTTTTCATATTACTGGTGCCATTTTTATGTGTATTACAAGCATAACTAGCCCCACACCATTTGTATTTAGCTCTAGGGTACTGTAGATTACTAGTTTCATCTTTAGTAAAGTGAACCCATGTCCAAAACCTAGGTCTAAAGGGCTTTCTCTTACCTTTGTCAGTCTCAGTTTCAGTGGTGTCATCAACAGGAGCTTCTTCAACAGCCCGCCTCTTCCCTCGGCCTCTATTAGCAAGCTTCCTTGTGTTTCTACGAGGAGCTGATGCAACAGGCAATACAGTTGGAGATCTTATGCTTGCATATTCATTCGGAAGAGTAACAACAGCTCCTATTGCTCCTCCAGTGTTGCCCATATTCTCACTTGAACTGATGTTAAACTGCATAAACAAATACATTGAACAACAAAATAAGATTACTAGCAATTTCAAAAAAATAACAACAAATACATTGACCAAATACAGTGAACAAATAATTAAAAAATTAGAGGCAGAAACACAACAAAATAAAATTACTAGCAATTTTAAAAATCAACAACAAATACATTGAACAATGAATAACAATCAGCAACAAATACATTAAACAAATAATTAGAAAAACAGAAGCAGAAATACAACAAAATAAAATTACTACCAATTTAAAAAAATCAACAATAAGTACAATGAACAACAATCAGCAACATATATTGAACAAATACACTAAATAAATATATTGAACAGAAATTGAATACCTGACTCGGAGGCTCCATTTTTTACTTTGCAGCTACTGTGCGTGAAGACAACGGCAGTTCTTGCCACCTGGTACGTTGAGAGAGACGGCGTGGAGGAGACGGTGAGGGAAGCGTGACGATCGAGGAGGAAGGGAAGGAGAGAGGACCCCGCCGAGAAGAGGGAAGCGTGATAAGGAAATTGGTGTTGTGGGTGCTGTCTGAAAATGGTGTTGTGGAGGATAACGGTGCTAGGAGGGGGGTTTGGTGCTGGGACTTGAGGACTTGAGGTTTCTTCGTTAGAGAGTGAGAGTGGCGCTAAGTTTAGCTTATCTGTTTGGGGGTTGGTTTTGTTAGGGTTTTTTATGTGAGCAGTTCGGTTCCGTTAGGATTTTCAGTATTAGAATTGAAAATCGAACTGAACCGTAGGAAAAAATAGCAAAACGTCATTTTTCGATTTTTGGTTTTTTCAGTTCGGTTAGTCGATTTTATTTGGTCTGGATTGGTTTTGAACACCTCTACTTATCACAACCCAATCTCATTGCTCCCAAACAAAAAATCCCACTACTACTAAACCATTGTCTCAACCAAACTTGATTACATCCACTCTCCCAAATCAGGATAAAGCTACACAAAAACTTCACAAACTATTTAGAGGAATTACACCGAAAAAGCAACAAAAACACCTGGTGACTTTATGTTTAACACTTCAACAAAGTTATCTAAAAAACTTTTGACAAAATCTCATGGCAAGAAGGCACCTCCAAGGCCAATCATTGGGGTTGATGATGACTCATCCGATTCATATGAATCTATGAAAGATAGTTTGTATAAGCCATACCTGCCACTTGGGATTTTAGAATCCAATAGTGAATCTAAGGCAGGGATATCTAAGAAAAGAAAGAAGCAAATTGTCAGCACTTCAGACAAGAAAAAAAATTGGACATGAAGAAGACTTAAATCCCTTGACTAATGATTCAAATTTTGAGAATGATAGAAGATATGAATCTGATGAACTGAGTCTTGGTAAGTGATTGATTTAGGATAATCTATTTTGTTTAATAGGTTATTTTATACTTATACACCATATAGTCTAACTTATACTTATGCATGCAATAGTCTAATTTGTACCTATTCATGTTCATGTTCACTTTTTGGTGACTCTTGAAAGTTAGATGAGCTTAGGACTCCACCAAATTCTAATGATGCAGATGACCTAGTTGTAAATCCAATCTTTAATGATGTTACCAAATTTGTTCATGTCAGGTTAGAGTTGGGGATGGAATTTACAATTAGAAAAGTTTTCAAGAGACCTATGACAAACTATACTCTAAAAGAAGGGAGAAAGGTTAGGTATTCATAGAATAACACTACTATAACTAGAGTCGTGTGAAAAAAATAGAGAGTGTCTATAGTTGGTGTTCTTGCCTGGTTCAGCCGAGCTATATCCTGCTTTATCCGAGCTATAACTTGTTTCCCAGCGAGAGTTGGCCGACCTATTATCCGAATCAGGATATGCCTTGGTCACCAAATGAAACAGGAGGGGGGGCACCTGCAAAAAGCACTCCGACGATCAAGTCAGTTGATGAGAATTATGAGAAGAGTTATTATCTTGGAAAGATGACCTACCTTTTGAATTCTGATAGTTCTCTTTTATAATTAGGGAACAAGGATAACCGTTTTCCGACGTTTAAGAGGATTTAATACCCTTTCCGACGTTATTGAACAAATCATTTATAATCATAATTCGACGAAGTTAATATATCGGTTACAAGAAAATTAGCCGAGCTATAACTTTCCAGTGATGTATAACGGTCATAACACAGCCCCCAAGCTTAGCCTGGTTTAAAATGAGGCAGGTTGAGCTTTATGAATCTGAATTATAGCTCGGCGTGAGGGAGCCCCCAGATCAACGTGTCTCATTGGCTATTAAAGGAAGTTAAACTTTTATTATTTTTATTTATTTATTTATTTATTTATTATTATTATTATTATTATTATTATTATTTTTTTTTATAAGAAATTGGAAAAGCCGTGATAAGTGCCATTTAATGTTAACTGTAATCAAAAAATGGTGCAATTTCCTAAGCAGGCTTGTATCCATTGAAATGGGGTTTTAATGAAGAGTTGGGATTTATTGTGGAACTGAATGGTTTATTGGATGGATGGCTTAGAATTAATTCAAGTTACACTTACTGAAACAAAGCGTTGTGGTTTTAACTATTGCTGGTTCCAGAGACACGAAGAGAATGACTCAAAGAGGTTAGTAAAAATACTCTTTAACCTTTTAATTACTTTCTAATTTTTCAAAAAAGAAAAAAATGGTTGAGAAGAAAGTGAAGGTTTTGCCTAAGGTTGATGATGATGAATCTTACGAATGGGTAGACGATGATGTTAAGATAAGATCCTCTCTTTTTGTTGACAAGGGGAGTGTTAGTGAGGTGAATTTATCCAGGATTATTAGGCCTGGTTTTTGAATTGAGTTGCTGCCATGCAATCGCATGGATCGTGTGTTTCATAGGAAGAAAGATTTTAAAAACTTCTTTATGTATAGCTGTGTTCTTGAGGAACTCTTCATTAAACTGCCTTTCACAAAGTTTGAGTGTGATGTATTAAAACAGATGAACTGTGCACCCTCCCAAATTCATCCGAATGGGTGGGCATTTTTAAAATGTTTTCAAGTTTTGATGCAGTTTCTTGAAATTGAACCAGAAATCGAACTTTTCTTTAGCCTTTTTCAAGCCAAAGGGGTCTGGAAGGGGCTCTGGGTTAATCTGAACAGCACCCCTGGATTTTCTATTTTCAAGTTATACAAATCCTCTTTCAAAGATTTTAAGGAAATGTTTCTTAAAGTAAAAACGGTTGACGAAGAATTTCCATTTTATTTGGATGAACACCTAGGTGAGAAATTTCCGATTTATTGGTACTGTCAACCCCAGCACATATTAGGCCCTGAGCTTATAACTCCTAGGAATGAATGTATATTAGCTTTCCTTATGGAAATGGTCAGCAAGGGTGGTTTAATATCTGTTGCACATTTGCTTCCCTGGGATGAAAATAGAGCTTCAGTCAAGAATTATGGTGAGGGATTGTAAGTTATCTCAATAGATTTTGATGATGTACTTATTTATCGTACTAACTGTACTTTGTTTTTGCAGCTGGGAAGTATCCCGGGGTTTCAGCATCAAGTCTGAGGGCCCGTTTCAAAGTAAAAAATTTCGAAGGGTCTTCATCAAATCTAAAAAAAATGGAAGGTGAGGCTGAGGTTAACCAACCGCCACCGAAAAAGAAAGGCATTATTTTCAAAAAGAGGAAGTCTGAGGTAGTTATCGTGGATGCAGAAGAAAAGGATAAGGCAATTCAACTTGATGAATTATCGAGTTTCACTGTGAAGCAAGAAAGACTTCATGTTTTTGAAGACGGGAGGGACGGCTCATCTGTATGGGATAGAAATTTTCCTTTTAATGTTGTGGCAGACGAAGTTGTTCAGGCTGCTTCTGATGTGTCTCGTATTGATGAGGTTGGGGATGTGGGTATTGATCAATTCATGCAGGTGAGGCTTGCTTGCTGCACATTTTACTTAGGAATATGTAGTAGCTATGATATTTATTATGTGAGTTGTGTTTGTGCACCAGGTATTAGGGTTTCGGCTGGTCAGCATAGGCCGGAGTCAGGAGAAAAAGTATAGAAAAATGCTACGGACCGCTGCAGAGAGTGATGTGCTTAAAGGGCAGTTGGAATCAAAAGAGTCTGTCCTAAGTATGCTTAAAAAAGAACTTGACGTAGTTAAGGAAGAATTAAGGTTGGAGAAAGAAAATCATGAAAGAGATGTTGAAACTCTGAGAAAAAAGGAGAACGATTTATCTATTATGAGTGAACAGATGATTGAGGTTACTTTAAAAATGAAGAAGATGGAAGCTAGCCGAGAGGCAGAGATCTTGGACGCTTTTGCTGAGGGTTTTGAGCGTGCTGTTACCCAAGCAAAATTCATGGTGCCAGATGGGAATTTTACTGCCATGGATCCGAGTAAGGTAGTTCGGGAGGGCCATTTGGTGGATGATGAGGAGGTCGCCGAGGAAGGCGATGATAACTTAGCTGATTGAAAAAGATGTTTTTATTTTAAGTATTTTAATTGTGTTTTGCTTTTGGAAGGCTTCTTCTGACACATGATATGTGAAAGCCTTGTAAGAACTGATGTTTTAGACTGTTTTGAGTATGGAATTTTTGCTGACTGCATTTATCTGTCAAATTAGGCCTTGTCTGTTCCTAATTTGTTGTTCATACCTCTGATAAAAGAGGATTTGATTATGAGGCTGTATTGCTTAAACGATGTTTAACATAGTTTTTGCGCATTCGTCATCTAATGCGACTTTTAGTTTGAAGAAATAGGTCTTTTTTGCTGAGGTAACAACGTTGTTATAATAGATTAAGAAATGAGCGTATTCTTGTATGGCAAAGGCGTTATTGTATAAGAATTTGGTAAAAATAGAAAGGAAACATTTATTGAATGCAGTACCTGTATAAATTCAAATCAGGTAAGCTAGCCTCATTAAAACCTCCTCGAGCAAAACCTCTCTTTGGGAAAAATCTCGGGGTAGGAAAAAGAGTACTAGCGTGCTGCTGTGTTTAACTATAATATTATTTTAAGGAACTGATATTCCAAGTATTGGGTAGTTTTGTCCCGTCCAATCTCTCCAGTTGATAAGCTCCTCTGCCAAGGACTTCATGTATTCTGTAAGGTCCGTCCCATGCTGATGAGAGCTTTCCATGGGAGGAAGGTCTTCGGGCTTCTTCAGTCTTTCTTAGTACCAGGTCGCCTATATTAAAAGATCTTGGTTGTACTCTTCGGTCATGCCACCGACCTATCCGTTGTTGTAGTGCTTGATGACGTACAGCCGCCATGCTTCGCACTTCTTCAATTAAATCAAGCTCGGATTGCCGAGCTTGTTCATGCTCTACGGCTTCTGTTCGGAAGGAGCCATGTGAGACTTCAATTGGTAGTATTGCTTCTGAACCATATACCAAACGAAATGGTGTTTCTTTAGTTGTTGAATGCACTGTAGTGTTATATCCCCACAGTATTTCGGGAATAAGCTCGGCCCATAAGCCTTTGGCATCATCAACCTTTTTTCTTAATGCTTGTAGGAGAACTTTATTTGCCGCCTCTACTAATCCGTTTGACTGTGGATGCTCTACTGACGAAAAGTGTTGTTTTATTTGCAAATTCTGCAAAAAAGCTTTGAAATTATGGTCGGTAAATTGGCGACCATTGTCAGTGATGATATGTCGAGGTAAACCAAATCTACAAATTATGCTCTTCCATATAAAGGAGATCATTTGACTTGAAGTAATTCTTGCTAAAGGTTGAGCTTCAATCCATTTAGAAAAGTAATCAATTGCAACAACTAAATATTTCACCTGTCTCGGAGCGGTGGGAAAAGGTCCGAGGATGTCAATTCTCCATTGGTTAAATGGCCAGCTTACCACTGAGTGATGCAGGTTTTTAGCTGGTATGTTAATGATCGGAGCATGCTTCTGGCAACGATCGCAGGTTCTGACCTTTTTCCTGCTGTCTTCCCATATTGTCGGCCAGTAAAAACCAGCTCGGAGAATCTTTTGCGCTAGGCTTCTTGCTCCAGAATGTATTCCGCAAATGCCTTCATGAGCTTCATCAATAACAAGGTTGGCCTCCGATCTGTCTAAACATTTCAATAGAGGTCAAGAATAACCTCGCCTATACAAATCGTTATTTAAAAGTGCAAAGAAGGATGCCTGTCTTTTAAATTTTTTCTAATCTTTGACTTCCTCTGGAATATCTCCATTTCTGAGGAACTGTATATATGGCTTTTGCCAACTATTTTCATGGACGATGTTAAAAGTGCCGATTAGATTTATACTCGGCTTATCCAGGGTAGACTGTAAAAGTGTGGCAGTGTGTGATTGAGTGGTAGCTAGTTTAGAGAGTAAATCTGCTCTGTGATTTTGTTCCCTAGGTATACGAGTAATTTCAATCTTTGAAAAACTGCCCACAAGGTGGCTGACAATATCTAGGTATTTTAACAAGATCGGATCCTTGGTTTGAAAATACTGATTTACCTGCTGGACAACTAATAAGGAATCACAGTAGACTTTTAAATCAGTAACATGCAATTCAATTGCTAACCTGAGTCCAGCAATTAGTGCTTCGTATTCGGCCTGATTATTACTGGCCCTAAAGGAAAATCGAAGAGAATGCTCGACGACAACTCCTTCAGGATTTTCCAAGAGTATTCCCGCTCTTGATCCTTGGGGATTTGATGCTCCGTCAACGAATAATACCCATTGCGTACTCCCTGTTTCTGGGTTTGGTCCGGTGAACTCGGCAACAAAGTCGGCCAAGTACTGGGATTTTATAGATCCTCTGGGTTGATAATGAATATCAAATTCCGAGAGTTCGATGGACCACTTGATTAACCTTCCAGCTAATTCGGGTTTAGCGAGTATCTGGCGTAGCGGCTGTGTAGTTCTGACGTTGATTATGTGGCTCTGAAAGTAAGGACAAAGCCTTCTTGCAGAGAATACCAGCGCATAGGCGAGCTTTTCCAACCTCGGGTAGCGAAGCTCGGCGTTCTGTAATGACTTGCTTACAAAGTAAACTGGTTGTTGTATTTTCTGGTTTTCTGCAACAAGAACAGAACTAATTGCCATATTAGTAATTGATAAGTACAAATATAATGGCTCGCCGATCTTAGGTTTTTGTAAAACAGGTGGTTTAGAAAGAATTTCTTTTAAACTTGTAAATGTAGCTTCACAGTTTTCATCCCATTGAAAAGTTGTATTTTTCCTCAAACACTGAAACAAGTTAGAGGATTTAGATGCCAAGCACGGCAGAAATCTCGACAACGCCGCTAATCTCCCTGTTAATCGCTGAACCTCTTTGATCGTTGTGGGACTATTCATGTCGAGGATTGCTTGACATTTTTTGGGGTTTGCCTCAATTCCTCGGCTGGTAAGTATGAAACCGAGGAATTTTCCTCCTCGTACGCCGAAGGCGCACTTTTCAGGATTAAGCCGCATGTTATAAGCTCGGATTTGGCCGAAGATTTCAGTAAGATCATCGATGTGGGAGTGGTCGGCTTTTGTCTTGGCGACCATATCGTCGACGTACACCTCAATGTTCCGACCTATTTGCCGGTCGAAGATCTTGTTCATCAGTCGTTGGTACGTTGCACCTGCGTTCTTTAAACCAAAAGGCATCACATTATAACAATAATTACCATATTCTGTTATAAAGGCTGTTTTCTCTTGGTCTGATGGATGCATAAGAATCTGGTTATAACCAGAGTATGCGTCCATAAAACTCAAGGTACCATAACCGCAGGAGTTATCTACTAAAGTATCAATGCACGGTAATGGATAAGCATCTTTAGGACAAGCTTTGTTTAGATCAGTAAAGTCGACGCACATGCGCCATTTACCATTACTTTTCTTTACCATGACAACATTGGCTAACCATGTTGTAAATCTGATTTCTCGGATGAAATTTGCGTCGATGAGCTTCTTGGCCTCGGCCATGGATGCAAGCCTCTTCTCGGTTCCAAGGTTTCGTTTTTTCTGAGATACTGGTCGGGCGGCTGGACTTATTGCCAGTTTATGTGTGATCACAGAGGGGTCTATGCCTGGCATGTCTCCGGAGGTCCAAGCGAATAGATCGGCGTTCTGTTGTAAAAATTGGACGAGTTTTTCCTTTTCCCCATCTTTAGTGGATGTTCCTACGAAAGTAAACTTCATCGGGTCGTCGGTTAATGTGACCTCTATTAGCTCTTTATTTGGCAGAGGACGGTCTTGAAAGTTGGCTCTGGGATCTAATTCGGCAAGGGTTGGCTGTTCAGCATGTATAGAATTAATCCTCCGCTCAATGCTTCTTTTGATAGGCTTTAAGCTTGTGTTATAGCAGTGCCAAGCTTCTTGAAGGTCACCATGAACCGTAGCCACTATATTGCCCTGCACAGGAAACTTTACACAGAGATGAATTGTGAAGACAATTGCAGCAAATCTATTTAAAAAAGGTCTTCCTAAGATTAGATTATAAAGACTAAAACAGTCGACTACAAGATATTAGATATCTCGTGTCTTAGATAGTGGCTGCTCACCGAGTGTGGTTTGCAACCACACTGAACCCATAACAGGGACCCGTTCTCCTGAAAATCCAACTAAATCTCCAACAGATGGCTGCAAAATGTTAGTACTCAGTTTCATCTTTTCAAATGTAATAAAAAATAATACATCGGCGCTGCTACCCGGGTCTAGCAGAACTTTCCGAACTATTAGGTCTCCCAACTGGATAGAGATGACCACAGGGTCATCTAAATTGCTGTCATTGCAACTAAAGTCGGAAGGGCAAAAGGTCAGCTCTGGCACGTCTTGGGCTGGTTGAGGTTTATTAGTGGTATCCCCAAGGGCCAACATGGCCCTGTAAGTGCGTTTCCTGGCCGAGCTTGTGTGTCCGCCTCCAGCGTAACCTCCCAAGATGCAATTGATGATGCCTCTGGGTTGAGCAGGGGCCTTGTCCTTTTCTCTTGATGATGTACTTATGGTGGATGGATCAGTGGTTGGACCAGTTCTTTTCTGGATATGACCTGCAATAAACTTGTCAAGATGCCCTTGTCTTGCTAGGCGTTCCAGGAGATCTTTTGCTATCACACATTCATCAGTTGTATGACCGTACTTCTGATGAAATGTGCAATATTTAGATTTGTCAGTGTTCTTTGGCTCAGGATAACTCCCAGCTTTGTGAGGAGGTTTAATCAGCTTGGAGTTCAATATTTCCTTAATAATATCATCCCTCTTTGTGTTAAACTGGGTGTATGACTCGTAGCGGGGCATAGGTCCGAAGCTCTTCTTGTTATCCCGAGATTTATCGTCGTCCTTGTTGATTGCCGACTTTTCAGCCCTCCGTGCCTGGCGGAGCTCTTCAATGTCAATCTGTCCCTTCGCCTTCTCCTGAAACTCGGCTAGAGTCTTTGGTTTGGCCACTGCGATGGCTTCCTGGAATTTTCCTGGGCGAAGGCCGCTTTTAATGGCATGCAAGTGGACTTCAGGGTGAAGGTCGGGGATCCTCATCGCTATCTTCGTGAATCGGGTAATGTACTCCTTCAGACTTTCTTGCGGACCTTGCTTAATGGTAGTTAGATAATCGGAATCATGCAAATATATTGCCGATGCCGCAAAGTGATCTTCGAATTGCTTCGCCAGTTCTTGGAAACGTGAGATAGAATCTGCAGGCAAAGAGCAAAACCAGTCAAGTGCAGGACCATCTAGAAAAGACGGAAAACAACGACATAAAATAGGGTCAGATGCACCGTTGACGATCATAATAGATCAGAATTTTTTGATGTGCTGCTTAGGATCTCCTAGCCCATCGTACGGGGTTAGAGTCGTCGGTAAGGTGAATTGTCTGGGAAGTTGGTAATTCATGATGTCGGCTGTGAACGGTCCTGTAGAATTATCAAGCTCATTGTCCTCGCCCTCAGGTGAAGCATTGTCATTCCGAGGATCTCCATCATCATCATCATTCTGAGGCGTTTCTGAGATATAGGTCGGTTCGGATTGACGTTCATCATTTGTTTGCCGATTATTGTTGTGTTCAAGGCGAGCATTGGCTAATTGCTGAATTTGTTGCTGCATCCTTTGATTCTCATCCGCCATACGTTGATTCGCCTCGGCCATACGCTGGTTTGCTTGCTGAAGCTCGGTTACCATCCGAAGGAGCTCGGATGGGGTGGGAGGAGGTGCATCAGCCATTGACAGATGTTTGGGTATTTGGGGCCTATAAAGGTAGATATTCTAAATTTTGGCCCCACGGTGGGCGCCAAATGTTCTTGCCTGGTTCAGCCGAGCTATATCCTGCTTTAGCCGAGCTATAACTTGTTTCCCAGCGAGAGTTGGCCGACCTATTATCCGAATCAGGATATGCCTTGGTCACCAAATGAAACAGGAGGGGGAGCACCTGCAAAAAGCACTCCGACGATCAAGTCAGTTGATGAGAATTATGAGAGAGTTATTATCTTGGAAAGATGACCTACCTTTTGAATTCTGATAGTTCTCTTTTATAATTAGGGAACGAGGATAACCGTTTTCCGATGTTTAAGAGGATTTAATACCCTTTCCGACGTTATTGAACAAATCATTTATAATCATAATTCGACGAAGTTAATATATCGGTTACAAGAAAATTAGCCGAGCTATAACTTTCCAGTGATGTATAACGGTCATAACAGTTAGTATATTGTTCTTATAACAAAATATATGCATGTTGAAAGATTAAGACATTTAATGATCACTACTGTTGTGAGAGGCAAACTAGGAATAAGTGTGCAACTAGAAAGTGAGTTATTGAAATCCTCTTAAAAAAAGTTAGGAAACAACCTAATTTTAGGCATTGTGAAATTAAATATTTAAAAAAAATTGGAGTACAATTATCTAGGACAAATATCACAAGATCATTGGAGATGTTAGAAAGATTTTGAGATGTGATGAAGCAGGCCAACATGCTAACCTTAGTGAGTATGTAGAGGAGTTGCTGAAGGTAAATTCGGGATCAACTATTAAACTAGGTGTTACTCCACAACCTGCTGGAGATCCTATTTTTGAGAACTTCTATGTGTGTTTTGATGGTTGTAGAAAAGGGTTTGTTGGAGGGTGTAGACCCTTAATTAGTTTGGATGGAGCATTTTTTAAGACTTTCTATAGAGAATAGTTGTTGTGTGCCATAGGACAAGATCCAAACAACCATATTTATCCCATAGTATGGGTTGTTAAAATAAAGCAACTTGAAAGTAGTTTCTGAAATTATTGCAAGAAGATATTAGAGATTATAGAGAGCATTGTTGGTATTTCATTAATAATATGCAAAAGGTATGTATGACATACTTTTTAGAAGCATAATATATGAATTACTGTATTCTTTTAAATTAATGAATATTGCATACTTGAGGGACTATTTAGATTTTAATTATTATTTGTGTTAACTGAATATTGGTGATCATGTTGTTTCTTTATAGGGCCTTATACCAGTGTTGTAGCATGAACTTATACTTGGTGTACATCACAGGTTTTGTGCCTGGCACTCATGACATAACTTCCAAAAGCATTGGAAGGAAAATCACATCAAACCCTTATTGTGGGTGTGTATCAGGGTATAGATAGCTTTAGAATTCAATAAAAATATGCAGAATCTTAAGACACTCAATGTGAAGGCATGGGAGTATCTGGACAAAATTTTCAGAGAATTCTAGATCCGAGCCTAATACAAAGATACACCAAAGTACAACAACATATACAACATGTGTGAGGTCTTCAACTCTGCAACAAAGTCTTACAGATCGAAGCCAATACTTACACTATTGGAGGAGGTTAGGAGGTGGGCTATGACAAGCATGTCCAAAAACAAACTAAAACTGGCCAGTATTAGAATAAATAATTTTATAATTCAAATAATCCATATTAAACCAACAAAAGTGATAGAAGAGTTGTCTCAGTCTTACTCAACCAAAACCTTCTGTATCTCTAGTAAGGTTGAATTGCAACCTCTGATGAAAAAAGAGTTATGGAGGCGGCTTTGGTATATTGGAGACCAAAACCCTGAAGCTATTATTTATATTTGAGTGTGACACCCATTAAACCTTAAAGCCCAAATAAAATAACATCTCTGATTTTGTTCTCATTTAATTCTAAAGCAAAAGTAATTATGACTTATTCAATTCAACATTTATGACAATAAATAAGCTCACCGTTATATAAGTCATTTAATGTGAAATAGCATAATTTGTGATTATATATATATATATATATATATATATATATATATATATATATATATATATATCCCACAACCAAATTAAAAAATTAATAATTTCCCAACAGCCAGTTATGTGGGGTACTTACCACCTATACGACATAGTATGCTTGCAAAAGAGAGATACTTTACTAGCTACCAAATGCCAATGTGATCTGGTGATGTTGCAGAGATTATGTTTGAAGTATATAGTGAGCCACATAATGTGGTAGTTAATTTGAAAAATTATACGTGCATTTGTAGATCATTGCAACTATCAAGTATTGGAATTTATTTTTTAGCTTCTTTTTTATTTTTCTAAAACTCCTGCATGTTAACTATTATAATTATCTATTTGATTTTAAGATTACTTTGTCGCTATATTATAGCTGTTATAATATGTATGAATGGAAGGCTTGAGAAGTATGTTCATGCATGGTTAACTATGAGATCTTACAACAAGACGTATGAGTTCTATATCAATCTAGTGGAAAGAGAGAAGATATGAAAAATGTCTGACTACTCTCACTGCTTACCCCCCAAAGGCCAAAACCTCATGGAAAGCTAAAGATATATGCAAGGAAAAAGGATACAGATAAGACCCCCAAGAGCAGAAGACAACGAAATTGAAGAAACAAAATGGGAAGTTTACATACGATACTTGTGGTGATGTTGGTCACACTACAAGAGAATGTGAAATGACAAAAAAGCTTAAGGCAGAGAAGGTAGCTACTCAAGGAGATGAAGTTGCTGCTCAAAGAGGAGATACAAATGATGATCAAGTTGGTGATGATGCTGGTCAAGATATTGATGCTGTTGCTCAAGGTAATTATGTTGTTGATAAAGCTGGAGATGCTACTACACAAGTTGATAATATTGCTGTTTAGGGTGCTGAGGTAATCACTTTTGTTTATAGAGTTAATCAACAACAATATTATTCTAATTATTATTAAATATTGGTTATTAATATCATTGCAATTATAGTTAATCAACAACAATGTTATTCTAAGTATTATTAAATATTGGTTATTAATTATATTAGTTATAATTATATGACATTATTATTGTTGGAAACTGATTAACAATCCTATACAATGTTGTGAGAGCGTTGCCAAAGCAGAAAATAATAAGGTGAAACAAATTTTTAATTGTCAGGCCATGTGTTGTTACTGCAAGCTCACCAAAACCAAATGTTGTTGCTGTTAATGTAGTTTCTAAGGAGATAATTGAAGGAACAAGTGGAGACACTTCTGAAAAGATGGGAGTCTTGATGAAGTTTGTTTCAACACCTGGATTCAAAGCTCCAAGAAAGAAAATTTAATGATGTCATGAAGAATTTAGTAGTTAGTTGATGCTAGTAGGAACAATTTGGTGATGCTTCTTTTGCTTTGTTTTGTGATGGATTAAAGCTAAACTTGTATTTATAAGTGCTTTTGAATGCTAGTATGGCCCTAACTATGAACTTATGGCTTAACTTATATTTTTCATTTTGTATTATATTGTTGCATAATAGACACTATTATGTTCTTTTGCACAAACAATACCATTGTAATGGTTATTATAATATTAATTAGAAATTGTTCTATTTATAAGTCTATATTTATTATTATAATACTTTATTTTTTTTACTAGGTTATCCTTTGACCAAGTTATTAAGATAGAAAGTTGACAGATAATTAACCAAACCATATTTCATTATAATCATTATATAATGATTATCAACACACCCACTCTACCTATTTTTTAACTAAAATCCCAAACAAGCAACACACATAAACCAAACTCAATAGTATTACAACATACAATAGAACCATCATCATCATTTTCAATATAACACTATTCTCTAAAATTTTCAGTCTTTAATTGAGCTCATTCATAACTTGAAAATTCTGAACCATACCTTGTTATTCTTCATTCCATCAGCCTGCAAAAGAAATTATAGTGGACTCAAAACTGAAATAACACAAAAAAAAATATTGAATCAATAATCATTAAATCATCCCACAAAATAAAAAAATTTACCTCATAATTAGAACACCCATAAAATGGTTTTCCAAAATTCTCTAGCATGGCTGAATACTTAATCATAGTACGCATTTCGGACTCGATCTCCAAGTCCTTCCTCAAAATGGTCACAAAACCCTGCAATCCCAAGATTGGGCTGTCCTCACGTCCTAAAGACAGATCAATAACTTCCAATATCCTGATCCAACATTCGAAACCAAATACCTCCCTTATCTTAGCCAGATAAGATAAGATGAGATAACTATCACCAGCTATATAAAGGGAAGCCAGAGACCCCCTCAGGTACGTTATTTATTCTACACACCTTATACCTCTCAGATCCATTCTGACTTAAGCGTCGATGTGACTTTTTAGGTACCACCTCCCATTGCTCCAGCCAGATAATCCGACGACTACCTCGACTCGCAAGTCCTTGATCCATCTCACAACCCATACCAGAGACTTCTAGTACATTGGCACTGTCTGTGGAGACTGCCAAATCGTGGCGGTATAACAGAGAATCTTGAGGAGCAATCCTCAAGCCATCACCACGACTCAGACCCGCAAAGCCTAACACCCGAACTCCAGGATAGCATTCCTCTCACCCACGGGAGGATAACAAGCACCGTACACCGCCAACCGACCTCGGTTCGGCAGCAACCAAAGAAGGACAACCGGCCGCCCAATGAAGCCTGAGCACCCGACGGCCTATGAGAAAAAGCAATCCAAATCATCTTAGAGCTCTGCCTTAGAGTGCAAAACCTCGAGGGCCGAGTTACTTCTAAGGAGCGATACCATCTCGAATACGCAAGCCAAGCAACCTTCAGGACCTGATCGCATCGCGAAACCAGGAACAACAGGACACCTGAACAATGACACGACAAACGACACGATCACAACGTTTCTAGAGATCTGTAGTGCCGATACGATGAGGACGACCGAAGGCACCGCCGGGAGGCCAAGCGAGCACGTGATAATGGGAGCTACCCCATTCATCGAGAAAATCCTGAAAGCCAAGCTCCCAACAGGTTTTGACAAACTCACCATCATGAAGTATAATGGCACCAAGGATCTCCAGAAACACCTAACGGCCTTCGAGGCCAGGATGAATCTGGAAGGATCCGTTGATGCGGTTCGATGCAGGGCCTTTTCGGTAACCTTGGTCAGCCCCGTGATCAAATGGTTCAATGCCCTTCCAAACGGCCCCAGAGCCAGTTTTGACGACGTCTTCAAGA
This sequence comes from Arachis hypogaea, assembly GCF_003086295.3. Lineage (NCBI taxonomy): Eukaryota > Viridiplantae > Streptophyta > Magnoliopsida > Fabales > Fabaceae > Arachis > Arachis hypogaea. Next base: position 12,720,355 of record NC_092050.1, read on the forward strand.
AGTTTATGGCCCAGTTCACCACCAGGATCACCAAAGCTAAGCACTCGATCAGCCTACTCAGAATCATCCAAAGACAAGACGAATCCGTGAAGAAATACCTCGACAGGTTCAATGATGAATGGCTGATGGTCGACGGACTCACGAACTCGGTCGCCAGTCTTTGTCTAACCAATGGCCTCATGAATGAAGAGTTTCGGAAATGCCTCACCACCAAGCCAGTTTGAACCGTGCACGAAATCCAAAACGTCACAGGAAAATACATAAATGACGAAGAGGTAAGCCATGTCGTGGCTGCCAATAAACGGTAGCATGGCAACACAGCACCTCGTAGTAATCCACTACCGAAAGATACCCCGAAAGAACACCTCAGACCCGCTGCCCCCAACCGACCACCTAGGGTAGGAAAGTTCATGAACTACACCCCCTACCCGCTCTCATCACAGAAATCTACCACCAAATAGCGGAGCGAGGCATCCTTCCGAAGGCGTGACAACTGAAGGAATGGACAGGTGGCAACAAGAGCCTATACTGCAATTACTACCGAGGATACAGACATAAAACCAAGATTGCTTCGACCTAAAAAATGCCATCGAACAAGCCATCCAAGACGGCAAACTCCCCGAGTTCGCCAAAATCATCTGAGAACCTAGGAAAACTGAAACAGAAAGATCTCTAGAACACGAAGGACACAACTCGAGGATGATACGACATGCACCCCAAGAAAGTCTAGAAACCGACCCCACCATAATCGTAAACGTCATCACCCGAAAGAACGCGCCAAAAATGTAAAAATCAGCACTAAAAAATGATCTCAAAGTCCTAGCTGTAAGAAACCAAGCACCAATCTCCTCGATTCCAGCAGCGATCACATTTTCCCCCCGATCACTGCCAACACGGCACCTCGGCGGAAGATGCCCCATTCGTCATCTCGGCAAAATTTGAAATCGGACTTATGAAAAGGATACTGGTCGACACCAGAGTTGATTCCAATGTCCCTTTTAGAAGTGCCTTCAACAAGATGGGTCTCTGAAACAAAAATCTGCAAACCCACCACAACAAGGTGACCGGACTGGGAGACAACTTCCTCAAATCGGACGGCTTCATAGTGTTACCACTAACCATCGGAACTGAAAGCCAGAGGAAGACCATCCTCTCCGAATTCGTGGTCCTCAAGGACTCCACTGCCTACAACATCATCCTCGGAAGAAAGGCGATCAATGACCAACCGCTGTCATCTTCACCAAGTTCCGAATCATGAAGTTTTAGGCCGATAACGACACCATCGGGACGATACACGGGACCTCGCAGAACGGGACCTCACAGATGAGGTCAGGAGCATAGCACACCTACGGAAGCTAGCCCTAAAATAGAGAATAAGCCTAAGGTACAATTGTGGCACGGTACGAAGAGACATCGGACCAGGAGACCTCGTCTTATAACGAAACAACATCGATCCTCCCAGTCTCGAAGAAGGAAAGCTCAAACCCAACTGGAAGGGTCCCTACCGAATCAAAGACGGTAATTGAAAAAGAAGCCTACAAGCTCGAAAGACTAGACGGGACCAAGCTCCCGAGATCCTGGAATGCTACCAACTTACGACGCTACAATACATAGAAACATTCTTCCAAAGCAACAAGATCGAGGTCGTTTAAGACAATCTCTTTACCCTTTATTTTTTGCTTTTTTCATTTTCATTTATTGCTTAAGTTGTTTAATCGTATATTTTCTTACCAGGCACTCTTTCTTACCCACATCAGGAGGTTTTAATGAGGCCCAAATCTCAAATGAAATTTATTTTTCAAAATCATTGCCCCGTCCAACGGCACAAACTAAATGCAACTACCCCCGTGATCGATTACCCCGAGTCCAAAAAAAGGATATCCAAATAACAAAACAGATATCCAAATAAGTAAACGGCGATCCAGGATCGATAACCCCTAGGCCAACAAAATAAATATCTAAATAACAAAACGGATATCCAAATAAGTAAATGGTTACCTGAAAATCGATCACCCCGAGACCAACAAAACAAATATCCAAATAACAAAAAGGATATCCAAATAAGTAAATGGCTACCCAGGGATCGATCACCCCAAGGCCAACAAAACAAATATCAAACGGCTACCCATGGATCAATCACCCCGAGGCCAACAAAATAGATATCCAAATAACAAAACGGATATCCAACTAAGTAAACAGCTACCCAGGAATCGATTACCTCGAGGCCAACAAAACAAATATCCAAATAACAAAACGGATATCCAAATAAGTAAATGGCTACTTGGGAATCGATCACCCCGAGACCAATAAAATGGATATCCAAATAACAAAACGAATATGCAAATAAGTAAATGCCTACCAGGGATTGATCACCACGAGGCCAACAAAACGGATATCCAAATAACAAAATGGATATCCAAATAAGTAAATAGCTACCCAGGGATCGATCAACCCGAGGCCAACAAAACGAATATCCAAATAACAAAACGGATATCCAAATAAGTAAACAGCTACCCGAAAATTGATCACCCCGAGACTGATATCCAAATAACAAAAAATGGTGACCCGGAGATCGATCATCCGAGGCCAATAAAGGGGATATCAAAATAACAAAACGAATATCCAAATAACAAAAAATGTGTCCGGGGATCGATCACACCGAGGGTAACAGAACGAATATCCAAATAACAAAAACCAGTGACCCGGGAATCGATCAACCGCGAAGCCAACAAAGCAGATATCCAAATAAGTTAAATGGCTACCCCCAGAAACCGATCACCTCCGAGGCCAACAAAATGAATATCCAAATAAGTTAAATAAGCAAAATATTGAAATTGGCCTACCAAGAGTCCTAAAATAAGGTCACAATAACGGTCCCAAAAGGCCACACAAAACAAGCATGAGCTGACGGTCTTCCAACTCGCGAAAAGCTGAACTCACCAACATCCCGTCAATCGATGCAGGATGACGTCACGCCCTTTCCAAGCCCCTCATGGCATCCCGATAATAGAAAACCAAACTCGTCAACAAAAGCAGTGTTAAGGTCTAAGCTATGACTTTCCAACTCGCAGAAAGCGGAACTCACCAACATCCCGCCAATTGGCCTAGGATGACGTCACGTCCTTCTGGCAACTCGACATTAAGACCAAGCAAGCATGCTCTCATGCTTCGGGGGCAACTATTCCGGACCTGATTTATGGGTCCTTCCTCGGAATGGTCACCGAATCCGACAATCCCAAGATTGAGCTGTCCTCACGGCCCAAAGACGAATCAATAACTTCTAATATCCTAACCCAACATTCGAATTCAAATATCTCCTTTATCTTAGCCAGATAAGATAAGATGATGACGGTCCAAACTGGCCCTACAATCTATAACCAACATTCGAATTCAAATACATCTCTTATCTTATCCAGATAAGATAAGATGAGATAACTACCACCAGCTATATAAAGGGGAGCTAGAGGCCCCTCAGGTACGTCATTCATTCTACACACTTTATACCTCTTAGATCCATTCTAACTTGAGCGTCGGAGTGTCTTTGCAGATACCACCCCTATTGCTCCAACCAGATAATCTGGCGACTGCCTCGACTCGCAAGTTTCCGATCCATCTCATAACTCGTACTAAATACTTCTAGTACAGTATGCAACCCACAACTACATAATACAACGTTCTTACCCCTGGTTCAAATGTCCTTGTTACTATAATTTTTTCGACTAGAATTATTTTTGTTTGAGCTTCCTTGACTTCTGTCACTATTGCCCATCATGCCTCATGCAAAAGAATAAATATTTAGAGCTTAAGAAAGGATACGAAAGACAATAGCAAAGAGGAGAGAAGACAAAGAATATACGATGAAGATGAAGATGAAATTGTTAATAGATCAATTTGAGTGTTTTAACCAAATTTTCGTTACTAATTTGAGTTGAACTTATTGTGTGTTCACATCAACGTGTAGTTAAGTGCTTACAAGTACCAAGTTGGTACTTAACTGCACATGTCAATAATGTTAATATGACTGGTGACTTTTGGATTAACGGTGACTTACATTTTTTAGACTAAGAGATATATTTGGTCATTTTAAAAAGTAAAAGACTTAACTCATACAAGCTTAAAATTTCAGGGACCATATGAAACATCACCTCTATCAATACTTCTTTTGTTCATGTCATAGTCATGTTGCATAGTACATAATTTAGGAAGAGTAAGAGTGTAATTATTAAGGTTAAAAATATCATGTAAGAAAGAAAAACTAGATGAAAAATAGAAAAATTAATGACCATACTAAGTGTATATCAAAATCAACAATTAAAATTAGTCATTAGTATAAAATATATGTTAAAATATAAATTATATTTTAAAATAAATTAAACAATACAAATATTTATGGACAATTTACATAAATAAAACAAGTAGATCTCAAAATTACATGAATATAATCATTGAAAATTCATTACATACGTGTGCAATTATGTATCTATGTAAATTGTTACACCCCTACCGTTATTTACTCGTTTTCATGTAAGCTGCCATACTTTATTACGATTTACGTTCAAACTCTTCCAAAGCATAAACCGCTACACTCTTACCATAGTTTACACTCAACAAAATCCAGCCTCTTAAATCTATTTATGGCTGGGGTTTATGAACAGATGAAACTAATATGTATGTTAGTTGAACGTGATTGTCAAGTAAAGTGATAAATTCACAATGTCAAACCAAAAAATTAACAAAAAAAAATTAAATATAAAGAAGAAAAACTTTTATGATTATTTTTTTTAACTTTTTGGTGATATTGTACAATTTTTATTATTGTTGTTCTTGTATATCATGTTTATTATTGTTATCTTCTTATAATATGAATTATTGATTCTATTAGATAGAGTAAATTAAACAAAAAAATTAATCATAAATAATAATAATAGTAAAAAATTATAGCATACTAATAAAGAGTACTAAAAAAAAATATTTTATTGTTATTAAACTAATAGTTTAACATGTTGACATAAATGGGTATTAAATTAAATTATAAAATTTTAATAAAGTATATAAGCGCTATACAAAATCAATACATAAAGACACCATTATTACTATTAAAAAAATATAAATTTTAGTTAGGTTTAATTATTCTGTTGGTCCCTATAGTTTCGCAAAATTTTTAATTAGGTCCCTATACTTTTTTTCTTTTTAATTGGGTCTTTGCACCAATTTCTTTTTTTTTAATTAAGTCCCTCTTAACAGTAATTGGCTTAATTTTATAGGGACCCAACTAAAAGAAAGGAATTGGTGCAAGGACCCAAATAAAAGGGAAAAAAGTGTAGAGACCCAATTAAAAAAAAAATTAGTGCAAAGACTCAATTAAAAGGAAAAAAAGTACAAGGACCTAATTAAAAATTTCATAAAACTATAGGGACCAATAGAGTAATTAAACCTTTTAGTTATATACATAAAAATATTTCATCAAGCATGTTATTTTTTTAAGTATGTTTAATTTTTTTAAATTTTTTCTATTATTCCTTTTATATAGTATTTTTTCTAGTATTCTTTTTTAGCATGTTATAAATTTTCACTATTATTATTACTTATGATTAGTTTTTTTTTGTTTAATTTACTCTACCTAATGAAATTAATAATTTATATTATAAAAAATAACAACAAGTAAATACGATATATAAGAACAACAAAATTGTATAATATCACCAAAAAATTAATAAAAAAAATTAAAAATAAGCATAAAAATTTTTCATCTACTTATTTATTTATTTATTTTTTGTTAATTTTTTTAGTTTGATATTGTAAATTTATCACTCTACTTTACAATTACGTTTAATTAATATACATATTAGCTCTTCATAAACCGTAGTTGTCAGCAGCGAATTTAAGAGGCTGAATTTTGTTGAATATAAATCGCGATAAGAGTGTAGTAATTTCTGTTTTGAAAGAGTTTAAAAGCAATAAGATATAGTAGATTACGTGAAAACGAGTAAACTACGGTAATAAGAGTATCACGGTTTATATAGATACATAATTACACACACATCTAATAAATTTTCAATTATTGTATTCATGTAAGTTTGATATATACTTGTTTTATTTATATAAATTATCTTATATTTATATATAAATACATAATTGCTTATTTTAGTATATAAATAATATTTTTAAAAAATTAAATATATGATTATAGACTCATAGTTCATAAACAATAAAAACAATTGTTTCTAAAGGGACAAAGAATGGGTTATATTATAATAAGTTAAATGTATCAAATTACTCTAAAATAAGAGAGCTAGTAAAATAATAAATAAAAAATTAATTACTTTTAAATTATAATCATAAAGTGCATATATAATAAAAATTATAAATTTAATAATAATTAATCATTCACATCATCCATCTTTTTAAGTTAAAATATTTAAATTCCAATATGAATACTCATGAATTTCTGAATTTTAAATTTTTTTATTTTTTGATCGATGAATTGGAAAACTCCAATCTTAGGTACTCTAATGAATTGGACAATCTCCAATTCTAGGTATACAACACACTCACACACTTCTTATATATTTTATCACATTTTTCTTCAATTACATTCTCTAGGGTTTGAACCCTAAACCTTGAAGTAAGGAGGAAGCAGAAATGCCATTAAAGGCAAGGCTCATTTGGCGAATTTTAAATTTTATTAACGTCTGTTTTTCTTTTGGAATGTAATAAAAAGAACGGAAAGAATATTTGCCCCCAAAACCCCCGGGGAAAAGGGGTATTGGGTTTCATCCTCTGCAAGAATTGGACCCACGAATACATTTATCCTTTCAGTGCATCAATATTTTGGGCTTCATATTTTTTGCTGCTACACTGATGGGCCCTCATGAATTATGAAGGGAATGGGAAAACACCAAAAAAAAAAACTCTCATTCAAGGTTATACATTTAATTAACCAACAAATAATAAGCTGAAACGATAAATACTCATTCAAGGTTATAATTGGAATTATGGGTAAAGTCCTCAATATTCAAATAAAATTTCCTTTAAAAATAAAATCCAGGTGTTTCCAAAAAAAAAAGTATTCCTATATTTAATATGCACAAACCATATTGATTTCATATTTAAGATATCCTTTTAAAATATAACTCTAACTAAATATCTTTTAAAAATTATTTTGTATTCAACTTTTTTAACATTAATTTAAAAAATTAAAAAAATACATCTAAATAGATTTGTTGTCTTTTTTAATTTAAAAACAAATCTAGAAAAACAGAATAACTAAATTAAAATTCAAAATTTTAAATTTAATTTTTCTTAACACTAACACATCCTAAATAAAATCCTAAATATTTCTTTAAACACATATTTTAACCAGCTAGTTACCTCTCCTCTACAATAACCCAAGAAAATCTTTTCTCCATAAAAACTAAAAATCCAGACTACTGCAATACCTCCCCTTCTAGTTGCGTTCGTCTTCTCCTGTACTGCGCACAATTGGTACCGTAAAAGTAGGTATTTAAATTAATTAAATAATAATAAATTCTTAAAAATAGAAAAAATAATTAATTAAAAAATTAAAATAATATATTATTAAATTTAAAAATTAAATAAAAACTGAATTTTAAAAGACAAGTAACATTTTTCTTAAAGTATAGCATTCATCACTTTTCATAACTTCCTATGATCCTTTGCTTTTCCACACCTCACTTCCGCATATTTCAAAGAAAAAAAAGCTAAGGATTTTAAATAAAAAAAAATGTTATATGACTATCAAAATTTATTATTTTTAATTATCAATCAATTATTAATGTTTAAAAATAAAAAATAAAATATGTTGTTAGATTTTTAAATTAAATAAATTATACTTAAAAATTTGAATTAATAACTAAATAATAAAAAAATAATAAATTCTAATGTCCCTAATATTTTTCTTTAAATAAAGGAAAAAGAGAGCCTACCCTTTAATTATTTGGAGTTTAGAAAAAAGTAAGATACGGCATAACAATTATTAACAACGAACCAAATGGACTGAGACAACAAGTGTACATTCGAATGCTTTACACAGATGTTGCCTATAATCTAATCTTTGTTTCATACAAACTTATTATAAAGAGATGTCACGTTTAAATTTTGCTTTCATGATTGAATTTATCCAAGCTTGTAGTGGACCAATTAGTCGCTTACACACCTTAGGCTAAAATAAAATCAATCATATATTTTTTTTTTACTAAGATCAAAATTGCTATCATTCCCCTTATTAGGTCTAAATAATAATACCCACTGGAATTGTTACTGACATCAGTTATTTAATTACCACGTAGTATTTAATTCGAACCTTCACATACACTGAAGAACAAGTACTGGCCACACGTTTATTTCAGATATGATAATGGGCCCCGAAATTTTGAAGGATAAAAGTCCAATCAAAACATCACCGAAATAATTATATGAGCATTGACACTTTCGACATCGAAAGTGAAACTATTCTCCAAGCTTTCGTATAACTTTTCTTATAGTTCTCCAATTTCCATATCAAACTGCAAATCTTCACTTGGAATCCATACTAATGCATCATCATTTATAATCCTTTTGGAGCATGAATTTCTGCTCATGAAGTTTATTAATAGAACTTTTAATTTATGATGTGCGCACGGTTTGTTTTGACATAATACCATGCATTATTGGTTGATGTGCCATTGCTAAATGGATATTTTAAAGTAAACTACAATAGCTTTGGCCCATTTGGCTCAACGAACATTTTCATCTATGTTAAAGTAGTGAGGCCATGAACCCTAGGTTGTGCACTGCTAGGGTTTGCTTTCTCTTCCACTTAGGGGAGAATCAGTTTTCTAGAGATCGAAAGTGTTGATCTGTCGCTGTCTAATGAGTTGCTGCATGTATAAGGCGATATTTGAACTCCCACACTTGCCTAAGCAAACGAGTGAGCTGACATTTCTCATTTAATGAACTAATTTTTTAGAATTGAACTTATTTAATCTCAATTTTCATATGATATACAAAATTATCGAATAAATTACCATTTGTACCCATGAAAGATATAGACGCTGACAAATATATCCATATAAGAATAAAATGACAATTGTAACCACGGAAGATAGTTTTCATATACTACCAAGAGTACCCTAACGGACCAATTGCGTAACCAACGTCCGGGTACTCTTGACACACGGAGGTCATCTTCCGTGATTATAATTATCGTTTTATTCTTATATGAGTACATTTGTCAGCGTCTGTATCTTTTATGGGTACAAATGGTAATTTGTTGAACCACTTATCTACAAATGTTCAGAGTCCAAATAGTTTATAAGCATGAGACATTACTCATTCCATGAGCTAGCTTTGCGTAATCAAAAGCTAGGGGAAAAAAAAGTGAGGTACGGCAAAGTAATTAAATTGCTGCGAGTTAAGGATTGGAGTGTGTTTTGTACGTATGAGAAAGATCGTAAGAAATGAAATCGTTAAATAAAAAATGAAAGTGGATCTCAGTGCATGCTTGTGTTGTAAGAGAGTAAAAGGTTAAGATGAACATAAAGAAGAGGTCGTCATCATTAGTATTCCATGTTTGATATATTCCTGATTTAACATGGGAATGTGCAATATCAACAATTTAAAGGAAACTTTAATTTGGATCAAAATTAAACAAACAAAAAAAAATGACGACCCCTTTGAGAGCATTGGATGTGAACTTTCTGAATTAACAACTAGGATTTAACTCTAAAGGTTGTATAATTAATTAAGAACATTTCATATGTTTTGTTTAGAGAAAAATTAGCTTAGCTAGTACAATATTAATTAGAAGTTTGTATTGATTAAAAACATTTCAGTTTGGATTGATTTTTTTTAAAAATATTTATTTATTTATTTATTTTTTTAAAAAGATATTTTTTAATAGATAAAAACTATTTCATATTTAAATAGATTTTTTAAAAAAAGTTTTAATTATTAAAAATGTTTTTGCTTCTGTAAAATAAAATATTGTTAGTTTTTTAAAAAAATAAATAATTTATTTTTTAATAAAAATAATTTTTTAAAAAATATATCTAAATAAATTTAAAATTGAAAAAAAACTTTTATAGTCTACATTGGAATTAGACTAGCTAGAGAAAAAAGATTTATTTTTTTGGAGGTGAAATGTGACTCCCTCTGTGTAGTTAATTTACTTAAAAATGGATTTCTGAAACATCATATTATAATTGGAATAAAAAACGATCTTTTTGAACATTATAAGTCAATAATTATAAAATCATTAACTCATTACGAATATTTATTTTAAAGTTAATTATCAACCAACTCACATACATAATAGTGATTCATCACTTATAAAACAAAATCTCAATTTTAGAGATACATTTATATTTATTTGAGTGTCGAATTACTTTTTGTAAATATTTTCATGTTGTCAATTATTTATCAAATATGAAACAAATTTAATTTCATCCAAACAATAATTGAGAAGCAAAATCACACAAGAACAATATATGTATATAAATATTGAGAAAGTGAAATAGCTAGACATATGAAGGCTCAATTTTTTAGTTATGGAATCTGTGAGGTACTTTTTCCGGATATGGAAATAGGGAATGCTAGACGAGAAGGTGGGACAGCTTTATGTCATGTCTAGATGGTAGAATTCGGAGGGTCCAAGTTGTTTGTTAAAAAAAATAAGCAAACAAGTCGGAGGGTACGTCTTGATAATGACTAGAATTTTTAATTTTAACAATGCAAAACGGACCATCCGTTTTGTATATATATATATATATATATATATATATATATATATATATATATATATATATAATCAATCTGAAAATGAAATTGTACAGTCCGAATTCTTTTTTTTTAATGTTAATTTGAATCTGCCAATGATAAACGGTGGATCCGATTTAGGGTTAATGAAAATATAAAAGTGTGCAACTCGTACAACAGTCTTAGGTTCTTCTTCAAGCTTATTCGTCTTCTTCCTCTGATTCTCTCTGCATTTGTATTTTTCTCCTTTATAGTATGTAACCCAAAAATTTGTTAGTGTGATTTCTGTTATTATTTAGTAGAGTAAGAGGAACGGATGGTAAGTGTGGGGGTTAATGTTGGATAGGGCACCGTTAGGGGGAGCCAGCTGAGCGCGACAAGTGGCAGGGGAAGGACAAGTCGAGGGTCCGTCTTCCCACCTACAACACGGACCGTCCGTGTTCCTTCATACAATACACAGGGTCCGATTTGTGGTATACCTGACACCACACTCAGGTGAAGCACCACCCTTCTCCATAACAAGGTTCATCACATACTATACTTCCATATGAAAATTAAAAAGCGACATATGAAAATAGAAGATTTAATATTTAAATTCATCCTTGAAATTTTAATTATTTTAATTTGAACCCTAATTATTCTATAACTCATGTTAATTTTTTAAATAATTTTTATTAACGTTATGCTGACATAAACAATCAGTATCACGTATTAAAATAACATTCGGTCATATAGAATAAAGGAATGACGTATTTGTTAGTGGCACATGATATGTTAATATGGACAATAATATCACATTTTATAATATGATTTGTTCACGTATCACAATATGATTCAAAAGTAATTTGAATCACTTAAAATAATAATATAGCAGCGATACATGGACAAATTATATGGTGATACTTAATGTTACGGCCCGGCCCAGGACTCTCGCGGGTCAGGCCGACCCGAGCTCCACCCGGCCCGGTTGCGCACCCTCCAACCGACCCGGACACGCGTCCCGTACGGCTCACCCGCAGCTATGGGACAGCGTCCTTGAGAATATGGGCCTGCCCTCCAGGGGAGCCCACTGCTGACATGTATATAAGGGGAAGATTGGCTCTTCCCCCGAGGTACGTCACATTTTTCACATCACCCCTCTTTCCGCCTGCACATTGTCTGACAAGAGCGTCGGAGTGTCTTTGCAGGTGGCACCCCCCTTCTCCGCACAAAGTACTCGGGACCTCGCACCTCTTGGGTCGGACGACCGCGACCAGACGAGCCCCTCCATCACTCCGAATCCTGACCCGAACCGTTCGGTAGCCGATCTACCGAACATTGGCGCCGTCTATGGGGACTCGTCCATGGACTTCGTACTAGTCTAGACTGGGACAGGTAGCGAGGCCGCGCCTCTCGTGCTTGGGGGAGGCGCCGTTTCGACAGAAACCCGACAACAGCAGAGGTCGCCTCCGAGGGACACGACGCAGACTCACAAAAGACGCCCCTTCGGAGGTACTGGCGACAACCACGCCAGGATAATGCAAGAGTTGCGCCATAGGATGCAAGACTTAGAGCGCCGGCTAGCCGAGCGAGAACGCGACCAACGCACCCCGGAGCGGAGCCCCACCCGCTCCCGTTCAAGGAGCCGCTCGAGGCGCTCGCCCAGCCCCCAATACGAGTCAGAGAGCACGGGGGGATAGGGACGAGCCAGAAGAAGAAGTCGGGACCCCATCATTTACGCCCGACACGAGAGACGGCGTGCGTCGAACAGAGGCGAAGAGGACGCCCGACGGGAGAATGACGAGCCGGGGAGAACTACCCGGGGACCAGTGATAATAGGAGCGACCCCTTTCCACCGTTCCGTACTCGAGGTCCGGCTGCCGAAACACTTCGACAAGCCAACGGACATGAAGTATGATGGAACACAAGATCCCCTGGAACACTTGACGGCCTTTGAGGCCAGAATGAACCTGGAAGGGGTAGGAGACGAGGTCAGATGTTGCGCCTTCCCGGTCACCCTGGCGGGCCCAGCGATACGGTGGTTCAACAACCTCCCGTAGGGCTCGGTGACTCAATTCTCCGACATCAGCCACGCCTTCTTGGCTCAATTCACGACCAGGATTGTCAAAGCCAAACACCCAATCAATTTGCTAGGGGTAACACAGAGACCCGGAGAGCCGACCAGGAAATACCTGGACCGTTTTAATGACGAGTGCCTGGAAATTGACGGTCTAACGGACTCGGTGGCAAGTCTATGCTTGACGAACGGGCTCTCGAATGAGGACTTCAGGAAACACCTTACCACAAAGCCCGTTTGGACAATGCAAGAGATCCAGTGCGTGGCCAAAGAATACATCAATGACGAAGAAGTCAGCCGGGTCGTGGCTGCCAATAAGCGGCAGCCCGCCTACAACCAAGCCCGGCACTATGAAGGCAGAGAAAGACCAAAGGAACACGCCAGGGACGGCGGTCCGAGTAAAACACCCAAACCGTTCCCCCGAGTTGGGAAGTTCACCAATTATACCCCCCTCACAGCACCAATCACCGAAGTTTACCAACAGATAGCGGAAAAGGGGATACTGTCAAAGCCCCGACCTCTGAAGGACAGGACGGGAGGAAACAAGAACCTCTACTGTGAGTACCACAAGGGTTACGGACACAAGACCCAAGACTGCTTCGACCTAAAAGACGCCCTGGAGCAAGCTATCAGGGATGGGAAACTTGCCGACTTCTCCCACCTTATACGGGAACCAAGGAGACGCAACCGGGACCACGATAGCGAAGATAGATCCCGGTCAACAAGGCGACGGCAGGAACCAGAGGGTGACGACCACGGCCTTACGGTGGTAAACGTGGTAACGGCCAGGAATACCGCCCCAAGGTCAAAGTCAGCACAGAAAAAAGACGCCAAGGTCCTAGCGGTCTCCACCTCGACTGTTAGAAGTTTCCGAGGTATCCCACCCATCTCCTTCGACCTAGAGGACCAATGGTTTGACGAGGCACCGGAAAGTCCGCCCATGGTCATCACGGCCAGGGTCAGAACGGGCCTCGTCAAACGAATCCTGGTAGATACGGGGGCAGATTCAAACATCATGTTTCGAAACGTTTTCGATGCCCTGGGACTAAGGGACACCGACCTGACGACCCACCAGCACGGTGTGGTAGGGTTGGGGGACCACTTTATCAAGCCGGATGGAATCATCTCACTCCCGACCTCTGTGGGACAGGGGCAAAAGCAATGAACAGTCATGGCGGACTTCGTAATATTACGAGACTCCACGGATTATAACATCATCCTGGGGAGAAAAATCATCAACGACCTGGGGGCGGCCATTAGCACAAAGCTGCTGGTGATGAAGTTTGTTACTGATGACGGATCCGTAGGATCCATCAAAGGCGACTTGGAAACGGCGGTCGCTTGCGACCACGCCAGCCTTTCTCTCAGGAAAAAATCCAAAGAAGCATCTGGGGTCTTCCTTGCTGACCTGGACGCCAGGATAGACGACAAACCTAGACCAGAGCCAGAAGGAGACTTGGAAAAGTTCAGGGTCGGCGAGGAGGACGATAAATTCACATTCATAAACAGGAACCTCCCCCATGAAATGAAGGAGCCTTTGATGGAAATGATCAGGGCTAATGCCGACCTCTTTGCCTGGACGCCTGTCGATATGCCCGGGATAGATCCCCAGCTCATATCGCATCATCTGGCCATCAAGGCGGGAACCAAGCCAGTGGCCCAGAGGAGGAGAAAAATGTCGCAAGAAAGGGCAGAAGAGGTAGCCAGGCAAATGGCCAGCCTCCTAGAAGCAGGATTCATCCGAGAACTAGACTACTCGACCTGGTTGTCGAATGTGGTCCTGGTTAAAAAGCACAATGGGAGATGGAGAATGTGCGTAGATTACTCTGACCTCAACAAGGCGTGTCCCAAGGATTGCTACCCCCTACCTAACATTGACGCACTCGTCGACGCAGCGGCGGGGTACCGATATCTGAGCTTCATGGATGCCTACTCAGGATACAATCAGATACCGATGCACCGACCCGACGAGGAAAAAACGGCGTTCATAACGCCAGGGGAAATCTATTGTTACAGGGTAATGCCTTTTGGTTTGAAAAATGCTGGGGCCACGTACCAAAGGTTGATGAATAAGATATTCAGTGAACTTATAGGCAAAACAGTAGAAGTCTACGTGGATGACATACTCGCGAAGACCACACGACCCGACGACCTCCTTGGCGACCTTGATGGCGTTTTTTCGTCCCTCCGGCAACACGGCATGAGGCTTAACCCACTCAAGTGCGCGTTTGCCATGGAGGCCGGAAAGTTCCTGGGATTCATGATTACTCAAAGAGGGGTGGAAGCCAACCCCGAGAAGTGTCAGGCAGTTCTCCAGATGAAGAGCCCGGGTTGTGTCAAAGACGTCCAAC
Source organism: Arachis hypogaea (assembly GCF_003086295.3). Taxonomy (NCBI): domain Eukaryota; kingdom Viridiplantae; phylum Streptophyta; class Magnoliopsida; order Fabales; family Fabaceae; genus Arachis; species Arachis hypogaea. The sequence continues at coordinate 12,735,517 of NC_092050.1, forward strand.
GACTTGCCGGGAGGTTAACGGCTTTGTCCCGATTCCTCGGCGCGTCAGCAGCAAGAGCCCTGCCTTTCTTCAATCTAATGAAAAAAGGAATGACGTTCGAATGGACCCCAGCGTGCGAAGAGGCATTCAACCACATCAAGCAGATCTTAGCGGCACCACCAGTTCTCAGAAAACCCAGGGCCGGAGAACCGCTCTATCTCTACTTATCAGTAACCGAGGAAGCACTTGCCACAGTGCTCGTTAGAGAAGAGGAAAAGACCCAACAACCCGTTTATTTCGTTAGCAGGGTCCTCCAAGGACCAGAACTGAAATACAGCAAGCTGGAAAAACTGTCGCTGGCGCTCCTAGTCTCCTCCCGAAGGTTAAGACAATACTTCCAGAGCCATCGTATAGTCGTGAGGACGGATCAGGCGATTCGCCAAGTACTGCAAAAGCCTGACTTGGCCGGTAGGATGATAACCTGGGCCATCGAGCTCTCCCAATACGACCTACAGTATAACCCCGACATGCAATCAAAGCTCAGGCAATGGCAGACTTTCTGGTTGAGGTGACGGGGGACCCTCCCGAGGAAACGGGCACACGGTGGAGGCTCCATGTTGACGGGGCCTCCAACCAAACGTCCGGGGGAGCAGGGGTCATCTTAGAAAGCCCAGCAGGGGTCATCTATGAACAATCGACTAAGTTCGAGTTTCCAGTGTCGAACAACCAAGCAGAATATGAAGCTCTCTTGGGCGGACTAACACTAGCTCGGGAAGTCGGAGCGACAAAGGTCGAAGTATGCAGCGACTCACAAGTTGTCACCTCGCAGGTAAACGGAAGCTACCAAGCCCGGGACCCCCTCCTGCAAAAATACTTGGAAAAGGTTAGAGAAATAACGGGTCAGTTCCAGGAGGTCATCGTCCAACACGTCCCAAGAGAAAGGAACACACGGGCGGACCCCCTGTCTAAGCTGGCAAGCACAAAGCCAGGATCGGGTAACCGGTCCCTTATCCAAGGCATGGTGAAGGAACCAACGGTCGCCCTCCATTTGACGAAGTCAAGCCCCTCATGGCTAGACCCCATCACCAACTTCCTGGAACTCGGCAAGTTGCCTGAAGATGAGAAAGCAGCCAAAGCCTTAAGAAGGGAGGCGGCCAAATACGCAATCATACAGGGACAACTATTCAAAAAGGGACTCAGCCAGCCCCTATTGAAGTGTTTGCACCCCGACCAGACGGACTACGTGCTTAGAGAAGTCCATGAGGGGTGTTGCGGACACCACATCGGGGGCAAAGCCCTAGCAAGGAAGCTCATCCGAGCAGGATACTATTGGCCAACAATGATGAAAGACTCAAAGGAATTTGTCAAAAAGTGCATAAAGTGTCAACAAAACGCCAACTTCCACAAGGCACCGGCCTCCGAGCTAAGCTCTCTGACGACTACTCGACCTTTCGCACAATGGGGAGTCGACCTCCTGGGGCCTTTCCCGGTCGGCCCAGGACAAGTCAAATACCTCATTGTCGCCATTGACAACTACACCAAATGGGTGGAAGCTGAACCGCTGGCTACGATATCGTCCTCCAACTGCCGGAAGTTCATGTGGAGGCAGGTGATAACCCGTTTCGATATCCCGGAGGTCGTTATCTCAGATAATGGGACCCAGTTCATGGACAAGAAGTTCATGGAGTTCCTCTCTGGCCTAGGGATAAAGCAGAGGTTCTCCTCGGTAGAACATCCCCAAACAAACGAACAGGTGGAGGCTGCAAACAAAGTCGTCCTTCTTGGTCTAAAGAAGCGCCTAGACAATAAGAAAGGAACATGGGCTGACGAACTCGCTTCCATCCTATGGTCCTACCGGACAACCGTGCAAAGCGCCACGGGAGAAACTCCCTTTCGCCTAACATACGGGGTCGATGCTGTGATACCCGTCAAAATCGGCGAACCGAGCCCCTGACTACTACTCGCGGGCATGAGCGAAGCGGTCGAAAAGGACCTGATCGAGGAGACAAGGGAGATGGCTCACTTGTCAGAAACGGCGTTGAAACAAAGAATAGCCCTGCGTTACAACGCTAAAGTCCTCAAACGGGATTTCGAGGAAAGGGACCTCGTCCTGCGACGCAACGATGTCGGCGCACCGACCCCAGGGGAAGGAAAGCTGGCGGTAAACTGGGAAGGTCCCTACAGGGTAAGGGAGGTGCTCGGCAAAGGCGCCTACAAGCTCGAGAGACTCGACGGCAAGGAAGTACCCAGAACATGGAACGCAGGCAACCTAAAAAGGTTCTACTCATGACTTAACGGCTCGCCGACCAGGGAGCCTAACTAGATAGTCGATACTGGCCCTGTCCACATGTTAATTTACCTTGTCTATTTACTTTGTCAAATACTTGCCCAGCTGACGATTAAGTTTCACTTGTTAAAATTTTTTTTACCTACCTATTGCTCCCCAATATGTGCTTCACACGATTGATCCCTATAACGGCACACCGGGACTGATCACCCCGGGAGCCAGACGGATCACAGCCATAATTAACTCGGCGACAACACGACCAAACCGGTCCGAACCGTTACCTACATAAAAACGGCAAGACGGGCACAAGCAATAAGCCCGCCCCGGAAACGCGGTAACACAAATAATCCAACGGGCAAGGCAAAGATAATAACGGCAACACGACCAGACAACGAAACGAGCGTAAATCATAAAGCAACCAAATGAACATAACTTATAAAGTGTCAAAACATGGGACGAACAAGCAAATTGTTCAAAACAAACAAACGACAAACACGCAAAGTTACAAGGTATCACTTCCTCGGCATATCTACAACCTTGCCATCTTGAATCATTTTGAAGACCCCGATAGCAGAGGTGTCGAAGTCGGGAGCCACAATCTTCATTTGAGCCTTCAAGGCATCCTCAGTCATAGTAATTGCATTCTTTCCCTGATCCTTGGTCGCTTTCAGCTTCTTTTTGAGCCCCTCAACTTCCGACCTAGCGGCCTCGGCCAACGAGACAGCTTCGTCACGCTCTTTCTCCAAGGCCGCCACCCGACCCTGAGCAGAGTTCAGCTGGCCCTCCAAGGTCATCTCCCGCTCGATTAGACGGGCCATCGACTCGTCCGAAACTTTCAACTTCTCGGCAGCGGACGTCGCCTTCTCTTCCGAAACTTTGAGCTTCTCCGCCATCTCGGACAACTGACCCTGGAACTGCTCAACTTGGACTTTGAAATCATTATTGGCTTTAACAGAGGACTCAAGCTTCCTCCGGAGGGCTTGCATCCCCGACAACTCGAACTCAGCCTTTCGAGCTATTACGGCCCCCTGGAGCAAAGTCCGATACATCCATCTAGCCTGTCCAGCCAGTTCAGTGCCAAGGAAATGTTCCTCCGTCCCGGGGATCAATTGGGAGTCTATAAACCTTGTTGCATCAAAATTTCTCTCCATGATACTAAGGGCCCCCTCCGGACTGGCTGACGACCTCCGCCTTTTGGGAGTGTGAATAAGTTCCACGTCATCATCTTCTTGATGGGAAGCGGTTGAGTGCCCGCCAGTTGCCTCCTCGGGAATAGGGGAACCCTGATCCTCGATAGGTCTTTTCCCCGCCTTAACGGCCTCCCGAGAAGAAGTCTCGCCCTGACCTCCAACCTCCACGGCTGGACCCTCCGACTTCCCGGTCTGATCCTCCGCCTCCCCAGCATCCTTCTCCGCTTTCTCGTCGTCACTATCCTCAAAAAAGGTCTTCATCAAGTTTTCAAGTCCGACCACAGTGGCAGACATTTCCACTACAACAAACAACAAACGCATTAGTCGTTAAAACGGATAAAGAAAACAACAGTAAACGCAAAGACAAGCAAATAAGACAACTCACGGATATAGCTCCTGCCGGCCTCCCGTTCACCCATAAGAAGATGAGGGTTCACGGGGTTCTTTTCAAAAATAGCAAAAAGTACGTCAGTTATTTGCTTATCTACAGATGACAACCTCTTGTACGTCACCTTGATAAAGGGATTCGACCCCGCCCCGAAACTCCAGTAAGTCGGGATAAGCCGCTCCCCCTCTAACGACAACCAAAGGGATGACGACTTTGAAATACTTATCTTTGAAACCATGGTAGGAGTCCTCGAAGAGGCCAAATATTCTCCTACCCTGGCCGAAACGGAAAGAGAGAAATCCTTTCCTCGCCTTCCCCTGCTTGGAAGGGTTGGTAAGGTTGAAGTAAAAGAGGAAGACGTCCACTGACACCGGCAGCTCTAGATACTCGCAAACCATTTCGAAACAGCGGATCGAGGCCCAACTGTTCGGATGGAGCTGAGAGGGGGAGACGGATATCCGGTTTAGGAGTGCCATTTGAAACTCAGAGAACGGTATCCGAACGCCAACTTGCGTGAACATGGACTTGTAAAACCAAATCCAATCAGGGACGCGAGGAGAATGGAAGTTGAGCTCATAAATACGCTCGTGGGGGGCAGGAACAACGGTCTCATAATTGGCCTCCTCGTCCGTCCCCCCACACAAGTGACCAGCTCGCCGGAACTCATTCAACTCCTCCAAATCCATTTGGTTGGGCGATGCCTTTATATCGTCGGTCACCCAGGCGTACGGGTCATAGGCCGCGCCAGATCCGGAAGACCGGGAGATGATGCGAGGCATACCTACAGCGGGGTACCAATCCGTTAGTCTATGAGGTCGGGAGTCCATAAAAACCCAGAAACTACACCCTTTCAACTTTATCATGACCAAATACGGTTGAAATCTAAGCCTATCGCACAAGTCACCTAAAAACCTACTCCGGAATGGTACCCCTCCCATAATTCATCTACCCCAACGTTGGAAAGCCATCAGGCAAAGGTAAACACAAACAGCAACTACGCAACAATAAGGTACAGTATAAACACAAGAGAGTAAGAAACAAGAAATTACCTGAAATGGCTGTAGGAACTGGAGTGTGAAAGAGAAGCACAAGATAGCTCGAGCAAGAAAATTTGGATGTCAGGGAGAAAAGAGGATGAAAATAGCAAGAGTGGGAGAAAAAGAAAAAAGAAACTATTTAAAAACCACCACGAGAAGCGCGAAAGAAAGCAGGGGCAAAACGGTCTTTACGCGCGGGATTTTTTTCAAACCATTATGAGCATTTAATGCTCAGCGCGAAGAACGAAGCGACGAACGAACGCCTCAGCAGGCCAAGGGACACGCGCACGAGAGACGCGCCTCTCTTACGGTCAGCCGACTCAACGACAACGCACGAACAAGGACATCACGCGCCACCGATCGCCCTCACGACCCTCACTGGCGCGTCGGGGGCACTGTTACGGCCCGGCCCATGACTCTCGCGGGTCAGGCCGACCCGAGCTCCACCCGGCCCGGTTGCGCACCCTCCAACCGACCCGGACACGCGTCCTGTACGACTCACCCGCAGCTATAGGACAGCGTCCTTGAGAATATGGGCCTGCCCTCCAGGGGAGCCCACTGCTGACATGTATATAAGGGGAAGATTGGCTCTTCCCCCGAAGTACGTCACATTTTTCACATCACCCCTCTTTCCGCCTGCACATTGTCTGACAAGAGCGTCGGAGTGTCTTTGCAGGTGGCACCCCCTTCTCCGCACAAAGTACTCGGGACCTCGCACTTCTTGGGCCGGACAACCGCGACCAGACGAGCCCCTCCATCACTCCGAATCCTGACCCGAACCGTCTGGTAGCCGATCTACCGAACACTTAACATATGAATAAATCGTGTTATGACTTGTGGACAAATTATATTATAACATGTGATAGATCTATGTTAATATATTAGGTATTACTAACAAACAAATCATCTTTTTATTTTATATAGTTAAAAGATTATTCTGATATGGAATACTAACTGTTTATATCGGCATATTATGTCAACATAGTATTAACAAAAATTATTTAAAGAATGAATATAAATTATAAAGTAAAAATTTAGGATATAAATTGAGATAATTAAAATTTTAAAAATTAATTTAAGATTCAAAAATAGATTATAGATATTAGAAACTGCCTGCCTCGTATCTGGTACTACCAGGCAGTTAGTGACTGATTGAGAATTTGACGAGGATTATAATTATAATTTGTAGTATATGCATATGGTAGCTAGATATGTAGCACCATTGATGTGTTATGCAAAGGAAACATACACATCTATTGTCGGCTTAAGATGTCAACCTCAGGAAGTAGTAGCGAATAATATTATCTTTCGTTAATTAGGAGTGGCATGTCTCAGTCACATTAAGGAATTTCATTGACTACAACTACTTGCAATGGGGTCATTCATGACAATGCGATGCAATCAGAATCATAGCTTTTTGACAAAACTACCACTAAATTAAAGTAAATTCCTTATCAATCACAATTTTTGTGAGCGTGTTATAATTATATCCTCCTAATCATATTATTATATCAATCCCGAACTCTCAATTTTGTATACTTATACTTAATTATATATTATTTATTATAATTTGCATAACTAATTATTTAACATTTTTATGTGAATAAAAGTTCCTTCTGATACTCATTACGATTCAAATTAAGTTATAAGATTTCAAACATAGCAACTTAAATTCTAAAAAAATATATAAGAATTAATAATTTTTACTTATGCAATGTGTGTATGTGGAAAACAACTTAAGACAAGCAAGTAGTCAATTCGGTAAACGCGTTTGTGATTGATTTGAATTGGACCCTCCACTTATAAACATTAGAAAACTCTACTCAACACGAGGCAGTGCAGGAGCCTCACCATTGAAATTAAATTAGGATCCTTCAATTCACCTCCATCTATTATTCTTTCCTTATTATTATTAACCATTATTTATTCTTTATTTCTCTGTCAGACGCCCATCATATATGTTCCATCCCTCAATAAGAGTTTGTATTCAAATGCGTTACTTATTACTTATATATCTAACCATCACTTTCAATTCTTATATTATATTATATTTCCCTCAGATTTATTTTGTTGTACATATTACTTGATAATAAATAAAAGAGCAATGTTAGGAGGCCAGCAATTTTGGTATTTTATAACCATCAATTAGTCATTAATAGTGTTTTTAATAGTATGAGATTATATCTAACGGTAAAAGATCACTCACTTTTGTTTTGATGGTTAAGTGCTGGCCAAAAAATACAAAAATTACTGCCCCCTAGACTTTTCCTAAATAAAAATATGATATAGTATATTCTCAGTAGAACATAGGATGCGTTTGATTTTAAAAATAGAATAAGATATAATTTTAAAAATAAGATACAAAAAATAAAAATATAAAAATTAATATTTTTATATTTTTTTTGATAATAAATTAAATATAAAAAAAATAAATTATCAAAGTTTAATTTATTTTTATTTTTTTATATAAAACATAAAAAATTATAAAAATTATAATTATAAAAATTAATAAAAAATAAAAAATTATGTCTTTAATTAATATTTTTGTATTTTTTTTTGTTAAAAAATATAAAAAAAATACTAATTTAATATTTTTAAATACAATATTTATGTTTATATTTTGTCAGTATCGTGTCACGTGTACATACACATTTTTTATGTTTCCTAGTTCCTAGTTGAATTTAATTTCTAGCAAATGGTTTATTAATTGTGTCACTAAGAATGAATAGTCCCTACTGTTCTCGCCGTGACACATTCAATTTCCTAAGACATCATGAAAGTGTATATTATCGCATCATATATTTTTTTATATCAAAATAGAAGTGAAACTCGAATCCGTTATTTTTAAGTGAGTATAAAAAAATTATGTTATTTGAACTATAGTTCATTGACATGTTATCGCATCATATTGAGTCATACGATATATATTCATCGATAAAACTGGGTGGAAAACCTAATTAATAAGTTCATCATCCCCTTTTACTTTGATTCTATTTCGTCCTATATATAATCATTCTAATTATCCAGAATAACCCTCCCTAGCTAGCTTAATTGGCACAGTAATATGCCGTTTGATTGATACAAATTCAATTCAATCAATTCATATACTTTTTCTAAGGCCTTCTATTCACAGAAATAATTAATAAGCACAGTCATGTCCACTCTAGATAAGCATAATAATCAATCATCAACTCATAGAATGAAAAAAAAAATTGCAAGTTGATTATAGTGCTTATAATTTCACTACCTAAGGGTATCGGACGGAGAGATAATAATAATAGAGTAAAGTATTGTTTTTGTCCCCAACGTTTGGGGTAAGTCTCAAAGTTGTCCCTAACGTTTCAATCGTTCTATTTAAGTCCCTAATGTTTCAAAATTGACTCAATGTTGTCCTGCCGTCAGGGATCCGTTAACAGAATTGACGGCGGGACAAAATTGATACGATTTTAAAACGTTAGGAACTTAAATAGGACGAAAACGTTAGGGACAAAAACGATACATAAAAATAAATTTTAATTTAATTTTATCTTTCAATAATATTAATTTTTTACTGTACATAGTATTCAATTATTTTTTAATTACATCTAAATAAATTACACTTAATCACATTACTTCCATTTTAAATAAATTTATTTTTTATAATTTAAAGAATTTTGATACATTAGAGACAAAAGGTATAATTTATATTTTATTGTATATATATATATATATATATATTTTTTTTTCTTTTCTGCAAGTTTATATACTAGTCATTCTACAAATATTTCATGATAACTAAAAATCTTTAAGAGTAAAATTATAAAAAAATTAATTTATTTAAAATGAAAGTAATATGGTTAAGTGTAATTTACTTAGATGTGATTAAAAAATAATTGAATACTATGTATAGTAAAAAATTGATATTATTAAATGATAAAATTAAAATTTATTTCTATGTATCATTTTTGTTCCGAACGTTTTCGTCCTATTTAAGTCCCTAACGTTTCAAAATCGTCTCAATTTTGTCCTGCCGTCAATTCTGTTAACGGATCTCTAACGGCAGGACAACATTGAGTCAGTTTTGAAACGTTAGGGACTTAAATAGGACGATTGAAACGTTAGGGACAACTTTGGGACTTACCCCAAACGTTGGGGACATAAACGATACTTTACTCATAATAATAATAATACGTTATCAATATAAAAGTACATCTAATTAAGCAATATTAATTAAACAAAAATAATTATTTTTATATTAATTATATAAATAATTATTAAAAAATAAATATAATTAAATGACTGTGTAAAATATTTTATATCTTAAATATATGAAAATTAAAATCTAATAATAATCATAATCATAGTGTATTGAGTGAGATGCTGGTAGGGGTGTGAGCTCTAGCTAGAAAGTGATGAACACACATACTCTTTCAATGAAATGTAAGAATGAGCACCTATGAGGAGTGCAATGATAATTGTTGTCCCCTTTGAAAGAAGCTTCACATTCACACATAGATATACAAATTGTGAGTGAAGTACAAGACTTTGGCAAACCCCATTTGATTCCTTTTATATTTAATTTAATTCAAATACATAATCCTCTTTTTCATGTGAAGAAGGGGTTGAATATAATATAATATAATATAATATATATGTTTAATTTGATTTAACTCCACCAACCATAAATTAAGTTCGCATAACTAACATTAAAAATGATATATTAGAAGGGTAAGGTGTAATTGAGAGAGAGGGAAAGGGGGGTTTGGAGCAAAGTCCATGTCAAAAAAGGGCTAAGATCCTTATAGGACCCCGCAAGGATCTCCACCTTTAGCTGGTTACGCTAACCCTCACTGTTTTTTCTCCAACTTTTTCCTATCTTGTGCATAACAAAGTTAGATTATACTATATATGCCTGGATATTTATTTATACTAGCTCTAATAATAATGTTTTATACACTATAAATCTTATCAATTTATTTTATTGAATTATAAGATACATTAGTTTGATAAGTTTATTAAAATTAAGAAAATTCAAGTATTCATAAATACGAAATAATTAAAAATTAATATTTAAATTATTTCTTAAAAGATTATATGAGTTATTTTAGTTCCTAAAAGATTTAACACTTTACTTTAGTCTTTTAAAAAATACAAATATTTGTGAATCAAATTTGTTATTCTGTTGATGTGTTACTATTAAATTCAAGTTCAAGTTTAGTTTATAAAAATTAAATTCGACTCACAACTCAACTCATTAACAAATGAGTTTATATTTTAAGTTCAAGCTTGATTCAACAAAAATTCACGAACCGACTTAAACTTACGAGTTGACTCAAATAATACGAATATAATCTATAAATTTATATGTAAAAAATTATTAATTTTATATATTATCTATTTATCAATAAGTATAATTTACGTCTTCTATTAAAATTTATTTAAAAAATGACTATTATAGTATTATTATTATATTAAAGGTTCGAACTAATAGATTGAGTTTATTTAAGTTTAAGCTTAATTCTTTTAATGTATAAGTTCAAATGTATAAATATTTTTTTAACATTAGTCCTAATAATTAATATTTACTGAAATTTTAAATATGATGAGTGTAAAAAAAAAAACATATTTCAGTATTTCTAGATATGGAAAACATTGTGGTAATGATTAATAATAAATATATATAGTAGATAGGAAGAATGGGTGTGTAAAGATTAAAGAGAGAGAGTGAAAGATAGGGATAGTTCATTCCTATTGTTGCTCACCGCCACAGGCTCTGAGAGAGAAAGGTGGAAAGATAGGGAAGGTTGTTGGTGGGGTCCACCCAAGAAACCTCTTTATTTATCAGTTTTAATTATGCAGTCCGCCGCATGATTGAAGACCCACGGCCGACCACCACCACCGTCCTACGTGGAATTAACTCATCTCTCTCTCCTCCTATTCTTCATCACAATTGACATGGATGTAGAATGTATTTCAAATTCAGTACCCATTTTAAAATTTGGTTAACAAACTACACAACATATTTACTTTTGCTGTTCAATCTCTAAACCAATTTATTTTAGGTGAATATCCAATTCGATTTTTGGCATTTTTTTTTTTTGAAAGATTTTTAACAAGAAATTTTTTTTTTTAAATTTTTAATATTTAATTTTATGAGATTGATTAGTTTTTGTTAATAATATTTTTTTAAAATATATTTATATAATATATTAATTAATAATATATATTTTTTATTTTTATAAATAAAAATAATTTAAAATTTATTAATATTTTTTAATTTTACACCGTAAATTTAACGAATATATTTTAAAAAAATAACAAAAAATATAAAAAAAACTAAATAGCCTTGACAATTATCTTTAAAAGATAATAAAATTTTCAACAAAAAATAATTTATCAATTTTAGTTTATTTTTAATGGATAAATTAATAATTTAATATGCAATGTAGGCTTATTCCGTTAATACACAGGAAAAATATTGATAAAGGGCTAATCATTTTCATAGAAATAAAGATAAGGGTTGAAAAGGGTAATTTTTTGTTGAGAGCCTAGTTGTCTTTTAAGATAGTTGTCAGGAACCCGTTTAGAGGTTTTTCTCTTTATTTTATTACTAAATTCGACCGATCATATTTATCCGATTTAATAAAAGAAATTAATTTTAATGCATTATAAGTGTAAGATAATTTTACACACGTATTCGATTACGTAACGTCATATTAATAAAAATGACTACTTTTCATATTAATCGATCGAGTAAATAGTCATCTAAAAAACAAATATGATTGCACAATGGTATAAAATGCTTTACATTATCATTGCATTAAAATTAAACTCTTAATAAAAACTGACAATAATTTAAATAACTATATTAAATGTACACTAAGATTAATCATTAAAATTTATAACCAATATAAAATATATATTGAAATATAAATATAGGATGACTAATTTTTTTTTAATTTTTTAATAAAAATAAAATTAATTATTAAAAATGGTTAAATAATAATTTTATCAAATATGTTATATTATTAATAATTTTTAATTATTAATTTTACATGAAAAGTAATTATACGTAAATATTTACCTCTAAATTATAAATCTAATTAGCGTCTAGTTCGAGTTTAATAATTGTGCAACAAAGAAAAAGAATTCAGGTTAGAGAATGGACGCTGTCAATTATGTTTCGATAATGTTATTTTTTTCAAAAATTTATATAAATATGCAATACAAAAAAAATGATGTATGAAATGACAATATCATCCTTCAGAATATACTATACGTAAGTAGTAAAGTTAAAAAAAAATAATAAAAAAAAAAAAATTGGGAGGATTGCGCAGGATGAATGATTACAAAATCACCAGCAATGACTAATGACTGAAGAATGAAGATTTAGCGTGAAAGAGAATAAGGCATTAAGCATATCTCCTTTTAAAACAAACGATACATTGCTAAACGCGTCACTACTGCTTTCACTTTCCCTCACTCATTCACGCCTAAGCTTGAGCAATATATGCTGCTGCTATTCTTTCATCTCCTCACCAATATAATTGGACCACCTCACACAATCCAACACTATATTCTAATAGGTGAAAATTCAGGTGTAGTCGACTTCAGGTGAAATTGATAGTTGAGAGTCATTAGATAAAAGTTTAGTCAAATTAGTCAAATCATCTAACAGCTCTCAATTATAAACTTCACGTGAAGTTGACTACACCTGAGTTTCCACCGTTCTAATAACACCCCTGCGATACTCTCAACTTGTTTTTTTTTTTTTTGTTAATTTTTACATGGTTTTAAAGAACATATATGATAAATTTCTCTTAATGTCTTTCGTTTTAGAAATTATTCAAACCTCAACTTTACTTAATTACTTGTATAGGCCATACTTTTCTTTAGCTCTCATCAATTGTTGATTTTAATTCAGCTAGTATGTTATCCATCGTTTCAAAATAAGTGTCATTTTTTACTTTTAGATTTTTTGAAAAATTAATATATCTAAAAAATATAAAAAAAGATATAGTATAGAAAAAATTCACATACACATTTATATTTGTATCAATTTTCTTAACAGTAAAAATAATAAATTTGTTTATATTTTTTATTTAATAATTTTTTTAATCCATATCATTATAATTTCTTAGCGGTTTGTTTTAATGTTAAAATTTGAAAAAGTAAAATTTAAAGTTTCAATTTTTAAAAAAACAATTAAAAAATTGTTTGCGGATTCTAAACCGCCACAAAAATAATAAAAAACTGCCACATAAAATTCCTTCACAAGAGAGATAAAATACCACCTCTAAATAATGTCGTGCCGATTTTATAAAACCGAGTTCATGGCCTCAAATTTTGAAAGTTTACAAAACTGTCACAATTTTTTTCTGGAAGTTTTAAATAGTCACAATTTAAAAAATACAATAGCAAGAGTATTGTAGTATATTATAAATTATATTTTTAAGAATAAAATTTTTAAATAATTTATAAATATAAAATATTATTTTTTATTTTTGAAAAATGCTAGAGACCAACAGAATTTATGATGTGTAGCTATCAATTATTAGCTATTGTTAATATTTTTAATAGTGTGAAATGACATCTAATGATGTAAGATTATTCATTTTTTTTATAATTAAGTGTTGGTCAAATTTTAATAAAAGTGCTGTCCTAAACTTTTTCTAAAATCCATATATCTTACTTAACGATTAGCTGGATTATTCACCTACAAATATTCACGTTAAAGATGATAATATGCATGATTAAACTTGTTTAAAGTTAGTTTACCAGTCTAAACAAGGCGACTAGTGAATTTATTAATATTGAACAGTTTATCTAATTAAGGTAACCAATAACGGAGTAGTATAGTATACAAAGTATGTAGTAGCACATAAATTTCTCATCATCATCTATCTCAGCTGAAATTAAACCAAACTGATAATGATTAGTTGATTACTGATTACTGCACTCTACTCTGTGCAGATCGAAGTTTGTGTGGTTTCACATTCCATACCACAATCACATGCAATGCATGTGCATATGTCATCAATTCATCAACTGTTCAGATTCACTCTAAGCGTGCGTGCGCCTCCCTCGTCTCTCATCTCTCTTCAATTTCAATCGATAATAATTCACTACGCATTTCTATTCTTCAAAACTTTCCTTTTCTTTTTATTGAATATTAACTTCATTTTAATATATTACTTGTACACTCTACTTTCTTTATTCTTATTGATCATTGTTCCACTAAAATTATGATAGAAATGTTTAGAAAGCACACTTTTTTAAAAGGATTTATTTTATTTATATAGATCACTTGTCAAAATGACTATCACATTATATTGAATTCATTTTCTTATAGAATACAATATCGTTTTCTAAATAAGCTGTGTGTATCAACTATTTTTTGCTTAATTAACCCACACCAATTAATTAGTAATGCAATTATTTGAGTATGTAGTGATTAATTACATAAGTTATATTACATTGATTTGGGATTATTGTCGCCAAACGCAACTAACATAATAATGGTTAGAAGATGTTGGATCTTGTTCAAGATTATGGCATGGTGGACACCACTTTGAATAAACATGCCTCACTGGTCACAACTAGTTCAATATCAACGTCTAGCATGTCACTTTCTGTTAATTCCTCTCTAGAAGGCCTCATTGACATTATGCATATGCAAATGAAAAGACCAATAATAATTATTATTGCAACTTAATTACATTTGAAGCTATCAACACCTCTCAACTACACACCCGTCTCTGTTCTGGAGGTTCAACTGAACAAGGCTATGATAAAAAAGATCTTCCTCTTCTTGCATTCGCCCAAATGGTCCATTCATCTTTGCCTCTCCCGAAAACGTATATAGAATATCATCATGATAACAATATTAATAATTATGCATTTATATATAAACCAATACAATAGTAGTGTATATATATTACCAAAAAGTGCCACTACTGCTTCTATAATATGACGTTGCCGACAATACATCTATTTTGTTTCTTTAATTATTCCTCGTTCTTATTCTTAGGGGTATATGTGTTATTAGTTAGTTTCCTTGAGTTGTTTAAGTAGCAAGAGGTGCCAATTCATGAATTGCTACTCATCATGGTGCAACCACTAATTTCCATGCATATCAAATAATGCTCTCTGGCTAGTTAGTCTCTCACTAACTAATTAACACGTTCCTATGTTGTAATTGATAAATTAATCACAAATAATAATATTTAACTTCGTTCATCGTCACTTACTAAATTCGTGATCGAACACTTGCTGATAAAGTAAGTATATATTTAAGTCCCAAAAATAATGCATGGTTGGTAGAATAATTCAATGAAAAGGAAGAATAATGCTAATTGGATTGTGATGGCTGACGATGCTGAATCCCGAAAAATTAATGTTATATCTATTACAAGTCTCATACTTTTAAAAAATAAATTTTTTTAAAAAATTTATAAGCGTAAAATATTTTTTATTTTTGAGCTTTGAAATTGAGTTACTAGATCTATCCAATTCTAATTATAATATGATATCAGATCAGAGTATATCAATTCAATACTTTCAATATCTCTTTTAAAGGTATATATTATTAATTATTGAATTAAAAAACATGTAACTGATTTTATATTTAACAAATTGCTAGACTCATTTATCGTTATATTAATGGAAAAGAATTATGATTTGAAGTAGAATTCCGTTGGAGGAGCAAAGAAAGTGGGGTTCCTTGGGTAATGAATGGCATGGCCTAAGTAGGAAAACAATGTTTACATATAAGTTATGTATGTTTTTGTCTTTTTCTTTGTTTATCTTCTACGTAAAGTTGAGAGACAAATGCACCAACTCGTGACTTACACGTTGATTGATCGCACTGTTGTTGCTCAACTTACGTTTTCTCTACCTCCTTTTCTCATAGTTCCTTCCCCAAAATACTTGTCTACGAATCATTCCCACACCGTAGTTTATACCTTAAAATCGACAACAAAACCTTTTCATAGGGTATTAAGCATAATCTCATTTTGTTATCCTACCATTAAGCCCATAATTAACATAAAGTGTTAGCTATGAGCCTATGTTTAAGAAATTTAGTTAACAAATTACATAAGTATGTTATCCTAATTAACATGCCACGGACACCTTAGCTTACTGGACAACCTTAATTAGCTGCTTCGACAGAAGAAGAAAATGTATGTGTGATGAAACATTAAAAAAAATAAAAGAAAAGAAAACTAACCCTAACCTATTTCTCACGTGGAAAATTATTTTTTCTGACAAATGACAATAATATTGTTTCTTCAATTCATTGTGAAGTTATGAAGCTGCTTATTATTAAGATAAAGCATCGTCACTCGAACTCCAAATACAAGATGTTGAAACATCTTTTAGTATTTTTACAGTATATTTAAATTGACATTAGTTAATATGAAATATACCAAGTTGGATTAATCAAATTTTTAATAATATTCATTTACATATTTGTTCAACTATATAATTGTGCAATTATTCTTTATTTTTTGTGAAGCCCTCATTTTAGATATTTGAGATGTTTAAAACTTATAATCAATTCGATTCTTGAACCTTTAAATTCTCACTATTATTATGTACGCTGAAATTTTCATTTTTAGTAAAGAACTAATTTTTATCTGTACTAGCTAGGATTACTAAAAATAAATTAAAATATTTCATTGTTAATAAAGAATTTTTATTATTTTTGGTTAATATTTGATGAATCTTAAATTTTAAGATCTAAATTATAATAATATAAAAATAAAAATAAAATATTGATAAAAAATATTGACTAACATTAATAAAAAGTATTAAATTTTTAATATCTTTCTTATAAATTAACAATAAGTACAAAATATTGTGATTGTTTTCGTCTAACAAATGCACCATTTTTAATAAATGGTATAAATAATTTGTGCAGCAAATTTAATTATTGTAGAAAATATTTAAATAATAAGTAATGCTATATATTTAAGTCATTTTATAAATTAAGCTTAATTAAATTAAATAATAAAATTTAGAATAATAATGTTAGTTACAATTGATTTTTATTATATTAGATCAATTTGATTGAATTTAATTAACAAAAATATTTGAATAATGTGTAGTATTATTACTTAAAAAATATATGTAAAAAACTAGATATAAAATTTGATTGATAGAAAATTATTTTTTCATTTTGTAACTTTTAGTCATCATTCACGTAAAGTGAAAGTAACGGAAAAAATTAATTTAACATAAAATTACTAAATTCAAAAATAAAAAAGTCTCATTCTTCAAAACATCTCGTAAAACAAAATTGTACCCAAATCTGATTATTTCTAACCTTTTTTTTTTAAATACATCTTTAGATATTTGGTATACTTTATGAAGAAAAAATAATCTTTCACAAAATTCATGAAAAATGGGATTTATTTTATGAAAGATTGATTGTTGTGGGAGGATAAAAGACACAAGGTTAGGAAATAGAGAAAGGAGAGAGGGAAAAGGTAGAAAGAAGGGAAGAAAAAGGGAGGGAGAAAAGAAACAAAAAGAAAAGAAAAAGGAATGTTAAGTGGGTGGTATAGGCAATGACGTCACCTACTGGGGGGACAACCATCAACCCATGCGCATTTCAGCGGTCCTTCTTTCTTCTTTCTTTTATTTATATTCTCCATTCTCTCACTCCTAACTGAATCTCTTCCTTCAACTTTCTCTCTCTTCCTCTTCCAATTCCATCTCCTTCTTCGTTCTTCAACCCTACTCTTAATTACTCTTGTCACATACATTCAGGTGAGCTTATATTCTTACTATTATTCTTCTATCTGCATCTATCTCTAATTAAGTATTCATATGGCGGGATCTTATCTTAGCTTCCATGCATAGATACATGTTCCCACGCAACACCATGAATGTAGTATATATCATTCGTCATATATCAAGACATAAAACAATTGCAGCTCCAAAACTACCACTAGTACGTAGTTTTCATCGTACGATCATGAATGTATCCGATTATCTTTCTTTCCAGAAACTTCCTTCTTCGCTCCTTCGTGAATATTGAAAATCCAATTTCACCAAATAACTAATGACGAGGGGGCCGGGTCGGGGGCTGGGTTTTGTAATAGAAATAGAAATAAAAGTCATGAACTACTGGTGGAAATTAGAAACTAGTAGAAAGAAGCTGCAAAACATATAGGGCACAGGCACATACATACATTCCCCTTAAAGTTGTGTATTTTTAGGGTGAGCACCACACCACATTCTCAAAGTCAGATATGTGCCATGAAAATTCTCGACAAGCAGACAATAAAGTCAGAGTCCCCAGTTTCCCCATTCAGAAGACTCACACTCACACTACATACATACACTCTCTACTCTTCATTCTTTAATTTCTCTCCTTCAAACGTCTTTTTCTTCTTTATATTATCTCCTCCTACAAACTACGGCAGGCAGGCCTTGATCCAATACAACGGTACCTCCCTTTCCACAAACGCCCGCGCGTGCCCCCATTCCTCATAACGTCACTCATATACTATATTCTTTTCTTTAATTTAACTATACCTACCTACTATATACTAATCACTAGTAATCAGATGCCTCTACACCTCTATTACTATTTGTTTTTCCCTTGCTTAAGCTTCAAATTAGAACTCTTATAAATAAATATTATTATATTGTTTCCTAAAAAAGTTGGTTTTGTTTGGTTATGGTTTAGTTTGGTTTGGTTTAGTTATTTTAATAAGGTGAAGTGGTTATAAGTGAAAATAGATACATAATAATTAATAGTAATGTGGGAATGGGGAACCCCGTTCTTGAAGAATGATTCCCTCCATTCACTAACACAAGACAACATCATTAGCACAAGCCTCTACCTGTCCGTTTCTCACCCTCTCTTGCATAACACATATACTAGTAGTGCCTAAGCCTCAACTCCTTCATCTCATGGTTTTTATCAAAATACATTTATACCAAACCCTCATCATTTGGTTCTCTCTCAACCGGGGCCAGCAGCGAACAAAAATCATTATTGTTTTCTGAATTTATGGACTATTGTTAAATAACACGCGCTTATATTTTATTTATCCCTTTTCATTCCGACTAATTTTTGGTATGACTAGTGTTGCTCACCACCAAATGACCCTATGATTATCTCTGATAACACTTGTCACCTTCTTCTATTAATTACCTCATTCCTTATTATTTTTTTAACTTTTTGGTCTCACTTCATCTATCACTATTCATTCGCCTTGGTTATTATTTATACATGATGATGAACAAGTTATGTGGTGTGTGGTGAATTTGATGCAGAAGTAGTACAAGTAGATGGAATCATCGTGTGTCCCACCTGGTTTTCGGTTCCACCCAACGGATGAAGAGCTTGTTGGTTATTATCTGAGGAAGAAAGTGGCATCTCAGAAGATAGACCTTGACGTTATCAGAGAGATCGATCTCTATCGTATTGAACCCTGGGATCTCCAAGGTACACATACATATACATGCATATGATATGATAGTGAAAATTGATGAGATTATTAACTAGATCTGAACGTGTGAGTGCAGAGAGATGTAGGATCGGGTATGAAGAGCAGAACGAGTGGTACTTCTTCAGCCACAAAGACAAGAAGTATCCGACGGGGACTCGAACGAACAGGGCCACCATGGCGGGGTTCTGGAAGGCCACCGGAAGAGACAAGGCAGTGTACGACAAGGCGAAGCTGATCGGGATGAGGAAGACTCTCGTGTTCTACAAAGGGAGAGCCCCTAACGGCCAGAAAACAGACTGGATCATGCACGAGTACAGACTTGAATCCGATGAAAACGGACCCCCTCAGGCAAGCCTTCTAGATTGTTCTATATAGCTATTAGATCTAATTAATAATTAGTTTGTTGCTATGTTACTCATTAATTTTGCTTTTTTGAGTAGACTTGTATTATGTGTATGTATGTTGAGGAAGATAAGGGACGTACAAGCTTTCTTGGCACACTACTTTCTCATCTCCCAACAACAAGTCAAAAGTCTCACTTCTTTCAACACCGATATAATTGAACGTTTTCTCTTTTCCTTTTCTGCTACACCCTTTTTCTTACCATTTTTCATTGTCAAACGTTAACAAATTAAATCCTATCTCATTTATATTATTTGACTGCATCACCTACTGCAAAAGCTAAAGGAGAACCACTAACAACATTCATAACATCATCATCATCATCTTTAACTTGGTCAACTCAAAGTCTCAAACATAACAACAAAAAGGAAAAACAAAGTCCACATTTCTTTTATATATTTATATAGAATTAACAAACGATTAATATGTATGCAGGAGGAAGGGTGGGTTGTTTGTAGAGCATTCAAGAAAAGGACGACAAACGGGCAAACGAAGACTATGGAAGGATGGGATTCAAGCTACTTGTACGAGGAAGGGAGCGGCGGCGGTGGCGGCCCGGTTGTTGAGTCAATTGAGCAGCTGCTCTCAAGGCAGAGTCGTCATCATCATCATCATCAAAGCAGCTTCATGTGCAAGCAAGAAATAGAGAACATGCATGCAAATATAGCAGCAGAGCAATTTGTACAGCTTCCACAGCTTGAGAGCCCAAGTTTGCCGCTAGTTAAGAGGCCAACAACAAGCACAATGGCACTAGTCTCAGAAAGCAACGAAGATCATAACATGTTATCGAAGAAAGTAGTGACTGATTGGAGGGATCTTGATAAGTTTGTGGCATCTCAACTGAGTCATGGAGGAGACAGTAGTAGGCACGAAACTGAAACCGATGATGCAGCAGTGCTCCCAAGCTTTATGGATAATAACAACCATGACAACAGTGATAGCATCTCGGACATGTCATTGCTGCAGCTTCTGCAGAGTAGTAGTAGTAATAGTAGGGTCAACAATGAAGGGAACAGGTTGATGATGAGCATGAGCCCCTTTCTAAACACAAGCTCTGACTGTGATATTGGGATATGCGTCTTCGAAAATTAAATTATTAACAATGTCTTGCGTTGCGTGCATGGAGAACAATATATATAGCTAGATCTTAGTTTCTTACAATTTCAATTCCATCAGTGCTGATGGATGCTTACACATACTACATGCTACTCCTATATTTTTGCATAAACATCTCAATGTGTGGAAGCTAAGAATGAAGAACAATGCGTGTGCGTGTATGTGTTTGTGTGCAAATAGAGATGCATGCGTCAAGCTGGCTCTACAATCTAGATAATGGGGCTTTTAATTTCCCTTTTTAATATATATATTAGTTATTATTATTATTATGATAAGAGAGAGATGTATGTGTGGCACACTCTACAATCTCTTCTACCAAAATTTGAATGCATGTATTCTTTAATTTCTGCCTCAAAACAAACCTTACTTGTTCTCTTTTAGTCTTTTATATCTCATGTTGTAAAATTATTTTTCTACATACATAACATTTTCAATTTCTTTGACTAGGTCTTTGCTCGCAGTAGTGAATTAATATAGATATATAATAACACAGACTGGTTACTGTTAATTACTTACTAATAATGCCATGCATCAGATGGTTAGTTGGCTAAAGAACTATTAATATAAATAGGTTATTAGGTTATAATTAAGAACTGTGTTGTTTAAATAAGTATACAGAGTTAATAAGTATAAAAAGCAGAAGCTAAGAGCCTTCTTTTAAAGCTTTTTATTCAATGAAATGTGGGATAGGTTACATCATATAATATTTTTTCGGTTTTTATTCAAGGTATTTTGCTTCTTCTACTTAATTATTCTAATAAAAAGAACTAAAAATTATTTCTAAATTGACACTTACCTAACTACTTGATTAGAGGAAGGAAAAACTACACAAGATTATCCTATAAAATTTGAAATTGGTCAAATATTTCTCCACCTCTGATGATGATCACATCAGTCTAACTCCTTAATGCATGAAACTGAACGTGATCATGAAAAATTACTTCAAATAAATTAGTAAATCAAACCATCATTTTGTCCCAAGAAGTTTACTCGTCAAACAAAATGTTTTTTTTTTTTGGGAAAGAAATAAATGATAATGTGGTCCTTTAAGATAAAGATTAGCTTCTTTTTGACAAAATAAACATTTTTTTTTGTAATTGACAACTAATTTGTGAATATATTTAATCTAATTCTACAAAAACAAAATTATATTTACAAAATATCGTATAAAAATTTTATCGCTAGAATTTACAAAATATTTGTACTTTGTATATCTAAAATTCTTCATTTCATATACGTGTATTTTTTATTAGCTCGAGCTTTAATATTTCTATCTCCTTAATTTTATATTATTTTTATATGGTAAAAACTTAACATGCAGATATTTTTATGTATGATATTAATAATTAAAAATTATTAATTAAATAATAATTTAATTAAATATTAAATTATTAAATAATTTTTTATTATTAATTTTAGATGAAAATAAATACATGTGAATCTTTACTTTTTGGCATAGTATTAACTTAAAATTTTTTATATAAAGCATGTCTACCTTATGTAAGAACTTGTTAAGTTGGTATCTATAACTAAAAAAAAATATTTGCACAAGCTAAACTAAGGCAAGTAATCTTTTTGGCATGCAATGAAATATAAAGCATAGTATCAACATTCATCATATTTCATACTTTTTTTTTTAATTCCGTTCCGTAAGGAGAGAAGACACTCATAAAGTGTTTTACCTAAGAGAGACGATTAGTCGATATGTATGTTTGGCATGCAATGAAATTATGTAGGCATTTAAAACCCTTCCATTTGTGTGTAAAATTCTTATGAAATAAATTACTTCATACTTTAGTTGATGATAGAATAACACATGCATGTAGTTATACTTTTACTTGAAGGGATGCTGCCCATATACACTAGAGTAATTATTTCATGAACAAAGCCAACGACAACAACAAACCATAGGCTGAGGATGGATGCGTGCGTTGTTATTATTTATTTATTGGAGCCATTCAAATAAGACGTCTAAAACATTTTTTTAATATTTTTTTAATAATTAAAATTTAATATATGTATAATTAATTAAATTATGTTATTTTTATCAAAATTAAATTAAACAAATTAATTTGATAAAAAAATAATAAATTAAATCTTAAATTTATCTAAATTAATATTATTTTTTATAAAAAAATAACTACAATATTTTTATTATAAAAAATAATTAAAATATTTTTATTATATATATTAATTTTAAAATCTTAAATTATAGTCTTTTTCTTTTCTACCGTTATAGAGTTAGAATTTAGAATTTTTAAAATTAATATTAATTTATTAATTTAAATTGGTTCAAAAAATACTAATTTAAATTAGTTTAAAATTTAATTTATTAATTTTTTGGCTAAATTAATTTGTTCGATCTAATTTTAATAAAAATAATACAGTTTAATCGGTTATATATGTTAAATTTTAATTATTAAAAAATATTTTTTAAAAAAATATTTTTAATATTTTTATCTAAAGAATCCTTTATTTATTTATTTGGACAGGATGTTTTTCTATTTCAATTCTTAGTGACATCAATTCAAGTATTATTTCAACAATATGTTGCTAATGGTTAGCGGCTCAAAATCATATTTATAAAGAAATTACTTACCAACATAAATATAATTAAAATCATTTTATTTAAAGATAATAATAAAAAATTATTACATAATTTAACATATTTAATTAAATTGCTTGATATAACAATTATCTATATATATTAATCATTATTTGTTATAAAAAGTTATTCTAATAATTTTTATCTAAATAGCCACCTATTTATATAGTTACCACTATATATTACTATACTATATATGAGTAGCACTAAAAACCACGCTGTTGTTGGCCTACAGCCATTATTATTCCTCATTATTATTAACTACATTTTTGGGAGGTGTGCACTTCTTTTATTTTTATTTCATATATTTATCATGCATTTTTTTTCCATTCGTATTTTAATTTTTTATTTTAATCTTGACTCATTAGAACATTAGATTGTTTGGCATAATTATTGGAAGGCTCGAAGCTAAAGCCTATGCTCCTGCCGCCGTTAGCGGTGATGACCTTGTGTTAGTATAGGCTATTATTCTTTTGAATTTATCATGGTTTCATATATATCTCGATCATCACCGTATGTATAGGATGAATTTAGAGCAAAGATTTCTAAACAATTAAACTCTTGTAATGTGTATGACACCTATAATAAGGATTGGTAGGTTAGTAACTATTAGAGAGGTTAGGTAGTGTTTGGATAGTGTCTTTGAGACATAAATATATAGTAAGACATAGATATAAAATACACAATATTTTTTGTTATATTTAGTAATGATGTATAAGACATATTTATCTTAATTAAATATTATATTTATCTTTATCACTGTAACACCACTATCAACATTGCTTTTCACCATCACTGTAATTAATTTTTTAGCCTCAATCTAAATAACTATGAAATATCATCAAAATCTTTAATTCAATAATCAAATTAATAATTTTTTTATATATAAAAAATTAAAACAGAGATCCAAAAAAAAAAGAAACTTGAACAAAATATATCCAATGAAAAAGAATAATAAAAAAATATAAAAACAAGTACAATTTAAAAAACAGATATGGAAGCCGTGAAGACAGATCTATATACAGGAAGAGGCAACGGAGGCGTCAGCACCGGCACAAACCAACAAAGACAACGGAGGTGGGTGAAGGTAGATCTAGAGGCAAGGCGAGGCAATAGAGGCATTGACACAAGCAACGAAAAAGAGAGGCGAACCAAGGCAGATCTGGAGGCGGCACGACGATGGGATGACGGAAGGCGACAGGGAGGCAGCACAATGATGGTGACGGCAACAACGCTGAGAGGGAGATGAGGGCGGCGGCGGAAGAAGAGAGAGAAGGCAGAAGAGAGGAAGAGAGGCGGACAAAGGAAGGAGGTGGTGGCGATACCGGTAGTGGTAGCGGTGACAATGGTGGAAGGAGAAGGCATGAGTAGAACAGAGGTTGGAAGGTGGAATGAATTGGAGAAGAAGAGGGAGAATTATGAAGATAGAGTAAAGGATAAAATTAAAATTTTAAAAAATAACTAGGAATAAAATTTAAAAAAATTGTATCTCATGGATTATGTCTCAGTGTCACATCTTGAAAGAGATATACAAAATACATGTATTTTATGTACATTTATATGTAATCGTGTCCATCAAAATTTTATGTCTCAACAAACAAATAGTGTACACATTTTACCTTGTCCATGTCTCTAGTGAACATGAACATGAACCAAACGCCATCTTAATGCTGTCTTTGTATGTGACTAAGGCATTTATATTTATTAAAGATCAGTTTGAATTGGTTTTTAAATAAAAAAGTATTTGATCTTTTTAATTTATTTTAATTAATAAAAATTATTTTATATTTGGATAGACTTCTAAAAAAAATTTAAATATTAAAAACATTTTTTTTAAATAATGTATTGTTAATTTAAAAAAAAATAATTTATTTTTTTAATAAAAATATTTTTTAAAAAAACATATTTAAATAAATTTTAAATTAAATAAAAATATTTTATTTTTTTTAAATATTTTTTAACTAAAAAAAAACCTATCTAAACTAGTACTAAATTTGCATTGTTAGGATTGCTTATTTGTCTACCAAGATTGCTTAAAATGATGCTATGACGTCAGAAGCTGTTTGCTTAATTTGATTTTAATGTGTATTTGTTTTGCATTACAAAGAGAGTGACTAATGACATGAATATCTCTCTCTCAATTAATAGGTTTAATGTGTCTCTCTCTCTCTCTGTATGAATATAATAGATAAAAATTATTTAATAATTTAATATATTTAATTAAATTATTATTTTTATATAAAATTAATAGTCACTTATATATTATAACATTTTAACTTATTCTTCTCAAAAGTCAAGAGTTACTGCTTAATTAATAATTAGGGCAAATTACAATAATAAGCTAAGGGGAGCAAAATTTTATACGAATCAGCCAAAATGAAAATTGCTTCATAAATCCACCAATGCACGTTTATATGTAGTTTGAACCAGCTAAATTCGAACTCTATTTCTACATAATTCGAACCAACTTGGTTCGAATTATACACAAAACACGCATACACAAACACACGCACACACTAATTCGAACCAGCTTGGTTCGAATTACACACACAGTAATTCATGGTATAATTCGAATTAAGCTGTTAAAAAATTAATAATTTATTAAAAAAATTAATAATTTAAAAATTAAAAAAATATATATTTTATTTCATTCGTTAAAAAAAAGCTAACAAAATATTTAATTACAAAATTTCTTTAAAATATTAATGAGTTATCAATTCAAATTCCATACAATACTTTTCTGTCCATTACAAATTTTTATAGTACTTCTAACATTTTTTTGAGCCATTTTTTAAATTATTTTGCATAGAATAAAATATTTTTTGTGGTATAATTTAAATAAATTTTTAAATTTGTAATGTCCTAATGACTTAGGACATTAAAGAAATACTCTACATAGTCACTAATAATTTAAAAATTAAAGAAAAAATATTTTTATCATGTATTTACCTAAATCACTAGAATATTACAAACTTTTATAGTACTCATAACATCTTTTAAGCCATTTTTTAAAATTATTTTGTATAGAATAAAATATATTTTTTAATTATTTTGTATGGAATAAAATATTTTCTTTCATTTCTAAATTATTATTGACTATGTAGAGTATTTTATTTAAAATTTGAGTACATGCATGTATTTACCTAAGTTATTAGAACATTACAAATTTTTATAGTACTCCTAACATTTTTTAAGCCATTTTTTTAAATTGTTTTGCATAGGATAAAATATTTTTTGTAGTATAATTTAAATAAATTTATTAAAAAAATTTATTAAAAAATATTCATGAGCTATTAAAAATGGACAGAAAAGTATTGTATGAAATTCGAATTGATAGCTCATTAATATTTTAAAGAATTCTCGTAATTAAATATTTTGTTAGTTTTTTTTAACGTATGAAATAAAATATATATTTCTTAATTTTTAAATTATTAATTTTTTTAATAAATTTTTTAATAAATTTTTTTTAATAAATTATTCATTTTTTAACAGCTTAATTCGAATTATACCATGAATTACTGTGTGTAATTCGAACCAAGCTGGTTCGAATTAGTGTGTGTGTTTGTGTATAATTCGAACCAAGCTGGTTCGAATTATATAGAAATGGAGTTCGAATTTAACTGGTTCGAACTACATATAAACGTGCATTGGTGGATTCATGAAGCAGTTTTTGTTTTGGCTTATTCACGTAAATTATTTTCTCCCTTGGCTTATTTCTGTTTTTTGTCCTAATAATTATCCAAAAAAGGGAGAAAATTGGTGGCAAGAAAATCAATTATTAATAAATTATGATAATATTTTATGCTACAAAATTACAATGAAGAGTGTTAAGGCCAGCAACTTTTGTGATTTGTAGCCATTAAATAGTCATCAATGATGATTTTAATGGTGTAAAATTGGTGTGAAATTTCATATAATGGCTCACTTTTTTTACTGGTTACATGCTGTCTAAAATTTGATAAAGTTGCTCCCCCTAGATTTTTCTAATTACAAAATCTAAGTATTGGAATGATAAGTGTAATTATTAATTGTGTGTTATTATCCATATTTCATTGCATTTAAATATTTTTTGAGCTATATATCTATTCCATCCTCTCCCAAAAACAACTTTATGCTACTTTTATTATCAAAATTGAATTACTTGTATTACAATGGTAACTAAATGAAGGGAAGATGAAGTTGGAGAAACAAAAAAAAAAAAAGGAAAGAGTAATGTGAGTTGCATTTAGGCATGGCATTGTTGGCTAGAGAGAATGGAGAGCCTGTGATTGTGAATGGCTTTACCCGACAGCTCTCCCTAAAGTCCCACTTTGGCCAAGTACCACTTTGCCAACCGAAAAGGACTCATTATAATCACCCACATTTATCTTACAATAATCAACCATCACTTCTACAACCAAATCAACATTCGAAAACACAAACATATAGAACAACAACATGTTTGTTAATTAACAAGTGTCATGTCTTAAAACTTTATACAACTATTCAACACATTATTAATAAATTAATTAGCCTTTATGGGTCTTATAATCATCATCAATATCTCATATAATATAAATTAAAAAAAGAGAAGAATGGACCATCTACTACTACTCCAAGTTCTCGTAGAACAACATATATAGTTGATAACCAAAAGAGAAACCTAAAGGGAGGGAGGAAAAAGCACCCAAATGAATGTGGGGGAAAAAAGTTAAATTGAAGTCAAGAAGTAGAGGTGAAAAGTAGGACCAATCACACAACAGCAACTAAAAAGCATAAACATAACATAAGATAACATAAGGAAGGTTCATGAATTAGAAATTGACGGTGGTCATTGGTCAGCATGGAGAGTTTTGGTGGGTCCTTATGTTGTCTAGCATGCGTTATCCGCCATTGCTTCTCTTCAGCATGCTTTGTCTTACCATGCACAAACCTTCTAGTCCCATGCAATTTATATTTCCTTTTTTTTCTCCCTCTATCTTTTTACCTTTCTAGATAGCTATACTTCCAAAAGTTTCACTTCTTTATTGTTAAAACCTTCAAATTAAAGACTAATATTTGGATTAAGAAATATGAGAAACCAACATTAATTTAAAAATTAACTAATAATTAAAAAGAAAAGAATACCAGAAAAAATATTTGAAAGTAAAAATAATAAAAACACATCTAAAATTCAAATAAAAAAATCCGAAAGCAAAATAGACTAAAACCTACTTTTAATTTAGGCAATTTAGTTAAATTGATTTATTATAAAATTGTTTTTTTAAATTGTGGGATTAAGAGGAAGATGGAGAAAGAAGTAAAAAGAATAAAAACAATTAAGTGAATGGACTTATTTAAATTTACTAACGTTAATTGATCCTTTGTTAGTGTTAGGTACCAGACAAATGACACAGCAAAATATAGAGATGAAAAATTAGAAATTTGTATAAAATATGAAAACAATTGAATAAATTTCTTTGAGAATTACAACTTCTCTCTATCACAAGGAGACTACAATAACACTCTCACTTGACAAAAGGAGAACACACTTCTCTCTATCATATATAGGAAAAAACTACTCAAAGAAATATTATGTTATTCTATCTGAATGACTTAATTGAAATGAATCAAAGAAAAGCTCAATTTATAGGTGAGTCTCTTCAATATGAACCATCCGTCAATTAGAGGTATATAATTCTTCTCTTTTTCAACCATTAAAATCCTAAGGTTATTGTTAGGATTTGGTTGAATTAGTCCCACATTGCTTAGGATAGCAAATGGAGTGGGTGGCCTAGGCTATAAATATGAGGCTAAGTTCTCCATTTGTTTTTGCACCAGTCGAAAACACTTTAAGCTTGTATCTGATTTTTCTTTTCCTCTATACTCTTTGAATAGAGAGTGTTGTGAGGTGTAGTTAGATATTTGCTTTGAGAGAGTGTGGGTGTATTGGGGTGCCGGTATTAGAGAGAAAGAAGTCTATGTGTTGTAACAATTTTCACATAGTGATATTCTCTGGTTGTCATTTGACAACGGCCGTGGTTTTTTTCTCCGGTAATTGGAGTTTCCACGTTAAATTCTTGTGTTGTGATTGTGTCTATTTTATTTCTCTGTCAAAGGTGTTTTCTCAAGGGGGAATGGTGTATTATTCCCAACAGTTATAAACTAAGATTGTTTATTACCTTTCATTTTATTTAGTTATTATTTATTTATTTATTTTCTAAAATTAACTTTACTAATTTTTACAATCTCCCACTTAAAGCTAATTTTGATAAATTTTCAAAATTCATGTTGCTCATGTATTTCATAGGCCATACGAGGATTTACACCATTCAAACTTTTCTGTGTTGATTGGTTTTGTCATGGCATCTGCTAGGTTATCTTTAGTGTGAATCATCTGCATATCAACACTTCCTTCTTCTACTACTTCCCAAACAAAGTGATATTATACTCCAATGTGTTTTGTTCTTGAATGAAAGGCAGGATTCCTTGTAATGTGCAAGGCACTCTGACTGTCACAGTACACAGAAATCTTCTATTGTTTGTGCCCGAGTTCTTCTATCAACCTTTGGATCCAAATAGCTTTCTTGCATGCTTGTGTAGCTGCCATATATTCAGCTTCTGTAGTAGATAAAGCTATAACAGTCTGTAATTTAGATAGCAAGCTCATAGCTCCTCCTGCAAATGTAAACACATAGCCTGTAGTAGATTTTCGTTTATCAAGATCACCTGCAAAGTCTGAGTCGACATATCCATTGACAATGAATTCCGATCCTCCAAAACATAATGCAACATTCGAGGTCCCTTTGATATATCTCAAGATCCTCTTAACAATATTCCAATGCTCTTTACCTGAATTTGCCATAAATCGACTTACCATTGCAACTGCTTGAGCAATATCTGGCCTTGTACAAATCATGGCATACATAAGGCTTCCCACTGCTGATGCATACGGCACTCGAGACATTTTCATCCTCTCTGCTTCACTACTTGGGCACATACTTGAGGATAATTTAAAATTCATAGGAAGTGGGGTTGAAATTGGTTTACATTCTTCCATGTTGAAGCGTTGCAAGATCTTCTTCAAATAATTCTTTTGCGATAGCCAAATCTTCCTATCCTTTTTGTCTCGGTGAATTTGCATCCCTAAAATCTTGTTTGCTGGTCCCAAGTCTTTCATATCAAACACCCTAGCCAACTGTGCCTTCAATTCTTGGATTTAATCTTTGTTGGGACCTACCACCAACATGTCATCCACATACAACAGCAAAATGATGAAATCATTATCACCAGACCTCTTGTAATAAGTACAATGATATGAACTAAGTCTGTTGTATCCAAGGCTAATAATGAAAGAATCAAATCTCTTGTACCAACACCTTGGCACCTACTTTAGACCGTACAAAGATTTAGTTAACCTGCAAATCAAGTTTTCTTTTCCTTGTTCTTCAAAACCTTCTGGTTGGAGCATATATATCTCTTCTTCAAGTTCTCCATGAAGAAAAGCAGTCTTTACATCTAATTGCTCTAGATGTAAATCAAATACAACATACATGGCCAAAACTACTCTAATAGTAGTTAGTCTCACCATTGGAGAAAATATTTCATTGAAGTCAACACCTTCTTTCTGAGCATATCCCTTGACAACCAGCCAATCTTGCACGATACCGTTCCACCTGATCATTACTATCTCGTTTGATCTTGTAAACCCATTTGTTACCAATGGCTTTTCGACCTGCTGGAAGTTCAACAAGTTTTCAAGTATGGTTCCTATGTAATGCCTCAATTTCTTCTTGCATTGCTGTCATCCACATAGAAGCGTCTGGATTGCGCATAGCCTCCATAAAAGTTGTTGGTTCTCCATCTTCTGTCAAAAGACAATATGCATCATGGTTTGTCAAAACATAATTTGAGTGCCATAATGGTGTTCTTCTTTGTCGAGTGGATCGACGAACTTTTATGTCATTAACCTCTGCTTCTTATTCTTCGTGCTGTGATTCTGCTTCAGAAAGATCACCTTCTCTGTATTTTTTATCTATTTGAACATTGGTTATCTCTTTAATAGTGTTGTCATTTTCTTGTTCTTTTTGTAATTCATCTTCTGCAAATATCATATCTCTACTGACAACTACCTTGCGAGCAGTGGGATCCCACAGGCGATACCCCTTAACTCCGTCAGCATAACCCAAGAATATACATTTTCTAGACTTTGGGTCTAGCTTTGTTCTTTCTTGGGAATTGTACATCACGTACACAGGACAACCAAATATATGTAAAGAAGAATAATTAGGTGGCTTACCTTGCCACATCTCCATTGGTGTCTTTAACCCAATTGCAGTTGATGGTGACCGATTTATCACATAACAGGCGGTTTTAACAGCTTCTGCCAAAAAAGACTTGGCTAAACTTGCAGTTTACAACATAGCTCGTGCTCTTTCTAGGAGAGTCCTATTCATTCGCTCTGCTACACCATTTTGTTAAGGCGTATATGCAACTGTGAATTGTCGTTGAATACCTGCTTACTTGCAAAATGTTAGAAAATCACCATCAACATATTCTCCTCCATTATCTGTCCTTAAATACTTGATTTTCTTTCCAGATTCAAGTTCTAACTTTGCTTTGAACTCTTTGAACATCGCAAATACGTCTGACTTCTTCTTGATCGGGTACACCCATAGCCTCCTAGAGTAATCATCAATAAATGATACAAGATATTTTGCTCCTCCTAGGAACATCTCCGGCCATTCCCACACATCAGAATGAATCAACGTACTCCAATATGTGCTTGCTCCGAGCAGTTGATCTACCAAACGTCAATCTATGTTATTTGCTTGTAACGCAGTGCTTACAAAATGGTAAGTTTACCGATTTGAGCCCGGAAATGAGATTACGTTCTACAATAATTTTCAAACCTCGTTCTGACATGTGGCCTAGTTTGCAATGCCATATCATCGTCATTTTTTCTTGGCTTGTTGAAGCAACTGATGCCTCTGCCTCTTGTAAAGTATCTCCCACAAGCATGTATAGATTTGCTGCAATCTTTTCTGCTTTTATTACCACAAGAGCTCCTTTAACAACTTTCAAGATCCCACTTTCAATAGGGTCTTGCAACCAGGTTCATCCAGTTGCCCAATCGACAACAAATTCTTCTTCAAGCCCTTCACATGCCTTACCCCTTGAAGTGAACGAATAGAACCATCAAACATTTTTATTTTGACAGTACCTATTCCAACAATTTCTAAGGCATGATCGTTTCCCATAAACACAGATCCTTCCAAGACAGGTTCATATGTACAAAACCAATCACGATGAGGAGTCATATACCATGTTGCTCCTGAATCAACAATCCAAACATTAGTGAGCTGTTTGCTGCCTTTAGAACCAATTGTTGCTTCGCCATACAGGATTTCTCCATCATCAAAGGTACTCGCAACACATCCTTGAGAACTTGATCCTTCTGGAACCTTCTCTATACTCTTCTTATTCCAAGAATCTTTCTTGAAGTGCCCTCTCTTTCCACAATTGTAGCATTTGACTTGCTTCTTACTTTGTGATTTTGGTCTACTTTGACTCCCACTAGAACCACGCTCCATTGATCTCCCTCTTGTCATCAACAAAGCCTCTGCTTGTTTTGAGCTCTCTAATCTATCTTTCTTATTCTTGCACCTAGATTCTTCCTTAAGAATCGCAGCAGCCATGTCATCAAAAGAAAGATAATCAGTCAAAACATTATTAGTTAAGTTAATGATAAGATGATCATATGAATCTGGTAGACTTTGAAGTAAGAGCTCTGCACGTTTGTTTTTCGCTATGGTATATTCCAACTATGAGAGTTGGGAAAATAGCGTATTTAGATTATTGATGTGATCCGTTGCCGATGTGGATTTACTCATTCGAAGAGTATGAAGTCTTCTCTTCAAGAATATCTTGTTGTGAAGTGACTTGACTTCATATAATTTTGTGAGAGCATCCCAAATTTTTTTGCTGTCTTTTTCCCTGCTACACTTGATAAAACTGAGTCAGCTAGTACCAAGTATAAGTTTGCAACAGCATTGTTGTCCATCTTCTTCCATTTTTCATCTGTAATTCCAGTGGGTCTACCTTCAATTTCTGTCACGCAATTGTCTTTTCTCATAATGGCTTTTATCTTCAATTTCCATATGGAAAAATTACTCCCACTGAATTTTGGAATTTCATACTTTGCTGCCATTTTTTTTAGACGGTAACTCGCAGCAGAAAAAAAAAATACTAATCAGTAACCTTTGGCTCTGATACCACTGTTAGGTACCAGACAAATGACACAACAAAATATAGAGATAAAAAATTAGAAATTTGTATAAAATATGAAAACAATTGAATAACTTTCTTTGAATTACAACTTCTCTCTATCATAAGGAGACTACAATAACACTCTCTCTTGACAAAAGGAGAACACACTTCTCTCTATTATATATAAGAGAAAATTACTCAAAGAAATATTATGTTATTCTATCTAGATGACTTATTTGAAATGAATAAAAAAAAAAACTCAATTTATAGATGAGTCTTTTCAATATAAACCATCCATCAATTAGAGGTATATAATTCTTTTTTTTAACCATTAAAATTATAAAGTTATAAACTAAAATTATTTATTATCTTTTATTTTATTTAATTATTATTTATTTATTTATTTTCTAAAATTAGCTTTATTAATTTTTACAGTTAGCTAGCTCCTTAATGGACTTGCAAAATAATAATTGTTGTGCAAATAAATTTATAATAGAATCTCTTACTTTCTTATTGTAATAAAATAAGCTTGTGGGCAAAGTGATTCTTTGATTGTAAAAGACAGATTCTTATTTTGTTTTTGTGCTAACGATATACATTATCTCTGATTTGGAACAGAGATTCATCATCTTTATTCATAAGATTATGATATGATAAGAAATATATATATATATATATATAGGAGTAGCGGCTACTAGGCTACAACTACAAGGTGGACCAAATGGTCCAATGGCCCCATCCATTCCAACATTTGCGAGCCTATTTTTTTGCATTTTTCTCTCAACTCTCAATTAAGCTAGTAAGCTACCATCCAGAAAATTAAATAAAAATAAATCGGTATTTGTGTACCCCACCCTCTTATTAGAGCGGGCACAAATGACAAACCAATTGTCAATTGTCTCTTGTTATTAATTTACTCCCAACAAAAAGATTCATTGTTTCTTTTCTCATTGTCATTATAATATTTATCGTCCACTATTATTGTATCTACTTTATCTTATTTTTTTTATAATAATTTGTATTATTAAAATATTATATATATACAAAAAATTAGTTACTAAATTAATTATTATATATTCACAAATATTCATATGTCTTATTATTTTATAAAAATATATATTTTATACAAATAATTAATTTTTTGTTTGCATCTAGATCAATTGATATTATATATATATATATATATATATATATATATATATATATATATATATATATAACTAAAGCAGTGTATGTAGAAGCTACATATAAATATACTAGGTTGGACCAAATGGTCCAACTGAATTAGTATTATGAAATTAACAATGGACCACTTCATTCTACTAGTCGCATTATGGTTGTGATCTTATGTATGTCTTCAACCACGCACTCTAATGTATATAAGCCTTGCATATGCAGCATTATATACTTAAGATGTTAGGAAAATTATCAGGTGTTCCAAGTACTTTTATGGAACATGGCTGTTCCAATAAGTAAAAGATTCTCGTATTAATTTTGTCGTTTAGCAATTTTTTAAGATTCTAAAATCCTCTAAATTAGACATTAAATGACATAAATGGGCAGCTATAAGAGGTTCGCTGCTCCTTGAATTGCTGGCTTTCAATAACTGACTTTTTTTGGTGACTTTTCAGTAACTGGCTTAATTGTTTGGAAAAATTATCAATAATTTTTTATAAATAATAACTTTATAATTTTTTAAGACAATAAATAAATAAATTTCAACCTAGTAATGATTTAAAAAATATAAATTCTAATATTTAAAACATTTGTATCTATTTATGAGTATCATTTATCATCAATAGTTTTAAAATTTAAGTCCGTTATAATATACCACTAATCAATTAAATTTCATACTTATCATCTCAATTGAATTAAAATATGATAGTTAAATATAATTAATATTTAATTAAAATAGCTATAATAACAACTTTTAATTATAAATATTCAGAATATATAACGTTAGATTTACTTAAACATATTTAATAACACTTTTATCAATATTAGTCTATTTTATATCTTCTGGATCAAATAGATTATTTAAAATATCTCTAAGTATATTTAGCTTTAACACAACAACAAATACTTATTTAGTATACATTTTAATATATTATGATTAATAAAGTTTATTTATACTTCTATATTATATTTTTTGTATTTTTATTCTCAATCATTTTTTTTTAACTCTTTTCTTTAATTATTTTCAAACATAAACTAAAAAAATTATAATTAAAATTTAAAATTACATCATAGAATATCATCTTAAAAAAACATTCACACCAACAAATAAAAATAAATTTATCTGCTTATAATTGAGTATACTAGATAATTGTATTATCTATTACATAAAAACACCAAAAAATACACATAAATTAATATGGACAAAAATAACATTATAGGCAAAAATACTAATTTTGTAATTAAGTCCCTACCGTGACAAAAAGATTAAAATTAATAGAATATTCTCTTAAATTATACAAAATTTTAAGTCAAATATTAGACATATTCGTTCTATTTAACAGAATATTATGTTAATTCTAGTATTTTTGTCAGGGACTTAATTATAAAATCTAATATTGTATAATGACTCAATCAGAAAGAAAAAACAGTATATGGACTTAATTGAAAATTCAAACTATAAGGATCGACAAAATAATTAAACCAAAAAAATATAGAGTTTAATTTTTAATGCTCAGACAGTCACGTTCGTGTAACCACATCCATTTTTTTTTATAACCATTCACGCAATCAATAAAAATAGTAATTATTTTTATGATGTGGTATTTATAATTAAATGCACATGTAAAATTTTTTACGTATCAGTTAAATTCTAAAATATATTCATGATTTAAAGTTATCTTTTTATATTTAAATATAAAAATTATTTGTTACATTATACACAAATTAGCGTAAACAAATATGTAAGTATTTTTTATTTGACTTTAAATAAAATACTAATAATGTTTTCATAATATAAAATTTAAAAAAAAACATATGAAATCTTAAGTTCAAATTTTACCATTGTCAGAGTCGTGTTCTAATTGTTATATACTACGATATGTTTAAAGATTATACAAAAACTAAATGAAGCAAAATATATATGTTTAAATTAGTATATTTTAATTTGACGCGATTTCACAGTCTTTTATATTAATATTTTATTTGAGTCAAACATTATATGTTATTACTAATATTGTAAAAGTTTCAAGATCTTTAAAAAAAGATTACGTGATGATACACAGCTTTGGCTCGCATAATTTATCCAGCTATGGCTGGACTCATAAAGAAGTCTTAAAAATTTTTCTACAAGTGTCAATTTTATCAGAGGAAAATTGGATAAGGGAACTACCAGTTGAAGACCACATATAAACCACTCAAATTGCACATCCACAACATATTTTCCACCTCAATCTTGACCGTTAATATTTTTTTTATTAAATCTGAATGACTAAATAAGTTGGAACAAAAAAGTTCCAGATTTATACGATGGAATAGGTGATAAGCTTCCTATCTTATTAGCTTGTCTTTGCTGCTGGCTATTTGTGTCAGAAATAATTTCAGTGTAAAATAATATACATTTTCATTTTTATATATTCGTTTTTTAAAAGTTAACTTGGAATATTGCTTTATAATTTGGTTCACCTTTTTCTACAAGTAAACAACGAAGATATCGGCTCAGTTTTTTTAATATTGGAGGGATTGGTGAGTTGTGCAGGGATATGGAATATGGTGGTGTTAGACAATGGTGTGGGGCAGCTTTTTCTGGGCCATGGCAAGGGGAGTCGGACCGAGCGATTGTCTTGCGCGGGAAAAAAAAATTGAAGTTGTGTATGAAATCGTAGGGTCCGATTCGTTAAGGGCCAAAGTTACGCTTTTTAATTTTGATATTGAAAGTGGAATCGCAGGGTACGTTTGGGGTTTTATTTTTTTATTTTTTTTTTTTTTTGTGAAGGACTCGTTGGGTCCGTTTCCTTCAGGAAATTTTTTTTTATGGACTCGTTGGGTCCGTTTTCCTCAGGAAAAAATATATTTTTTTTATGGACTCGTTGGGTCCGTTTTCTTGCAGAATTTTTTTTTTATAGGATGCGGAGGGTCCGAGTTGAGTATATATATATATATATATGTGTGTGTGTGTGTGTTCATCTTCCTCCCCAGATCTGATTATTCGTTGTTCTGCGTCTTCTTCTTCCCCCTGTTTCTCTTCTACTTCTCTCTGTGTCTCTTTGAGAGTATAGTCGATATTTATATATGAGAGTATGAAAAATGGATGATAGAATTGCACTTAGAGTATATTATTTTGGTCAGATTCTGTTACAAACATCTGAAGGAGTGAGATTTAGTTGCGAAAAGCCGTTAGATATTGTTATTCCGTTCACAATCTCATTTGAGGAGCTAAAAGGTGTGATTTGTGAGAAGATAGGTTTTCAGATATAAAAAAAAATATCATGTATGGTATACAGATATCCCATACCGGTATTTGGTGGTTTCGTGCAGTATCAAACCAAGTATGTAACCGACGAAGCGAGTATGCAGGAGATGTTTTCAATGTATTTTGAAACTCGCGGTCAGATATCGATGATAGAGTTGTACGTCGAATTCGAACAATCTGAAGCGGACCGAAATATTGAAGGGGAAGAATATGATAGTGACAGTGAGGAAGAGTTTGAAAGCAATTACGAAGCCGTTGCTCCAGACGGAGAAGAAGATCAAGGTGACGGGGTGGTGGCTCCAAACGTGGGAGACGTTGCAAATGCACTCGCAAACGAAGATCCCTTTGAGGAGCCGTCTTTCATGCGGGTTCTGGACTTGGAAGCCATGCATGCGCCGGAGTTTCCGGAATATATGAGTGCCGGTACGTATTAACATATAAATATAGAAAGTATTAGACTTTAGGAAATAATCTATGTTGAGTGATGTAAATAAGAATATAAGTCACGTGAATATTAGTTTGTGTGCATTCGGCCAAAGTTTTTTATGTGTTTATGTTTGTATGATGTTAAAAGTGGGATGACAACATGATAGGAATAATATTTATATTGATGTGGATATAGGGAGCATTGACGTAGTCTTAATTTCAGTTATTAAATGTATTTGTGTTAAATTATTTTGATTTGGCTGTCGTTGTGGTAGAAATTCCTATGGTCGCA
The DNA here is from genome assembly GCF_003086295.3 of Arachis hypogaea. NCBI lineage: Eukaryota > Viridiplantae > Streptophyta > Magnoliopsida > Fabales > Fabaceae > Arachis > Arachis hypogaea. Next base: position 12,774,339 of record NC_092050.1, read on the forward strand.
GATGGTGAATTTGCAATCGGAATGGAATTCAGTTCTAGGGAAGCTGTTATGATGGCGGTGAAAGATTATACCATCCGAACTGGCTTAACCGAATCCCACGCGAACAGTACGCGTTGGCGTATGACGGTGGCTACCGCTGGGGTCACATGACGACAAACCTAGTGGAATGCATCAACTCAGTGTTGAAGGGTGCACGCAATCTTCCGATAACGGCACTTGTCAAAGCCACATTCTACAGGTTTAACGAGTTGTTCACTAGAAAAAGACACGAGGCGGAGTCGCGGATAACAGCTGGACATGTTTTTTCTGAGGTTGTCACGTCAAAATTGAATGCAAATCAACTTGCATCATCAAACATCCAGGTTAATTGCTTCGACAGGATGAATGAGGTCTTCGAGGTTCGTGAGATGCCAGGTGGAACTGAGTATGCCGTCGACCTCCGTCGACAACGATGTGACTGTGGTGAGTTCCAGGTGGATCGGATTCCCTGTCGACATATTTTTGCATGTTGTGCAAATTAGCGACTGGATTGGCGAGTGTATGTACACGAAGTTTACAAGATGGACCAAGTTCGGAGGGTTTACCGAGCTAGGTTTCGGCCACTAGGGAATCCCACAACGTGGCCTGTGTACAGCGGCCCTCGATTTGTCCCGAATCCGAACCTGAGACGGGTGACGAAAGGTCGCCCGAGGATGACACGTTTCTTGAACGAAATGGACACACGAATGTTACGTGCTCCTAGGCGTTGTAGGCAATGTGGAGCCGAGGGACACAGCCGAAGTAGATGCCGTCGGTCAGCTGGTGTAGGTCCCAGCAACCCAGGACAGTAGATTTATGCCTTTCATGTTTCATTATAGTACTTTATGGCATTTGCTTGTTTATGTTTATCCGTTTGTGCTAACCACCTTATCGGAACATTGTACTTTCATGAAACTTCTTTATGACACCTGAAACTTCTTTAATTTGTAGCATAATCGACGATAGGAAATTCACATTTAAAGGGTTCCAACATACAAACACAATATTAAGTTCAAATTACAAGTTTCCAACATACAAACACAATATTAAGTTCAAATTACAATTTTCCAACATACATACACAATATTAAGTTCAAATTACAAGTTTCCAACATACATACACAAAATACTTATGTGACCCACACAACTACTTTCTCATTGCCCATTTTATGTCTTCGACGAAGTTCTTGCATTTCTTGGCCTTCTTGAACAAGGACGGGGTGTATCGGTTAGCGTTACGACGTGGCGGGTCCACCCTGAGATTGTAATGTTTACCTGTTTCACCTGTACATAATTTAATGAAACAGACTATCCAAAATGATGCAAACACGGGATAAACAAGAAAAAAAAAATACACCAACAACTTCATAACATAATCATAAAGACACAAGTCCTGAAATTAATGCAATATAATCAATGGACAGTGAAATCAAGTCGGACCTGCATCATCCCCATCATCAAGGGCATTGTTGCGGGATTCTTCATCCTCGTCCATCTCCTCATCGTCGCTCTCGTCTTGATCCTCATCATCCGGTTCTTCCATGAGATACTCATCTGTTTCATGCTCACCTGCCCCGGCATTTTCTTCAATCTGACCCATTGATACACGCCGTAGGTTCCGGCTATTAAGTATCCCCCGACCACCATCACTTCTACTAGAATCTCCAGAAACCAAACCTCCAGAAGCAACTGAGGCAGTGTGGCATGGAATCCTCGCGTCCAAAGAATACCTACCGGGCATAAATTCAGGTTGATGGCCAAATTGTGACTGGCCTGCATCCGCAGCTATGAACCCAAGCAACTGGCTAAAAGAAGCACCCTCTCCTGCATCCCACTGTGGGGTACTCCAGTATTGTTGATGTATTGGATATGACGGAGTAAATTGTGTCTGAACAACATATGGTACCGAGGCCTGCGGTTGTTCTTGAGGAGCTGGAGGTGTAGTTGGATGTGGCTGTGACTGTGCCCCCGGTTCTTCATTGGCTACATCAATAACTGGGCTACCCTCATCCTCCATTACTGGGCTACCCTCATCATTCATAACTGGGTTACCCTCATCATCCATAACTTATTCACCTACATCGTTCTCTTGAACCACAACATTTGACAAGTTCAAATGGTTGCCATATTCTCTACGATACCAGTGCATGTAAGCATCCAACGGATGTTGTGAAGGTTCCAGATACTCAGTCAGAACGTTATTATACCTGTTTGTCCAGTGCATAATCCAACATGAATGGGACGGGGCTGTGGCCCAGTCAAGATTCTTAGGACCAGCCAGTGTTTCTCCGTGTGCCCTTCCCGGATTCCATTCTTGATGTGGAACTCCCTGAACAAAACCAAACTGTCTTCTAATTCTATCCGTTGCATGCCACTCAATAGATTCGAATGAAATCAACGGAACCGTAGCACTCCACACTACTGCGTGCATGAGGATGTCTTCTGGGATTATGCCCGGATCAATGCGATCCACACCATAAGCAACCCACACGAACTGCACACAGCACAAGGCACACATGATTACAAGCCAAATAACAGTCAACCTCAATTCGAGACAAATACTTTTCTAATAAAAACACACCTGCCCTTCCTGAACCTCATCTAATGCCTTTCTAAAGTGGGCGAGGCTAAGATATCTATACCGATTGTCACCACGCTCCCAGTTACGCCACCTGAAATTATTTATGTCAGTAGCACATCTTAAATAGAATTATGAACATACCAAGTAAGTTGCCAATGTTACCTGTTCGCAAGCGGAAAACTGCGGGGTTCCCTAGTAGGGGGCGCAAGATAGGGTAGGCGGATCCAAAACCAAGCTAGCAGAAGTGTTAACGGACCATCGATTTCTTTACAATCAAAACGAGATGCCCGGCATAAGGACCTGTATAGGTGCGCCAAACATGCCGATCCCCAACTAAAATGACTGATACTATGAAAATCCCGGAGCAAAGGTAGAAACTTCCAGTGCACAGATGCCCCTGACTTGTCTCCAAGTAAGATAGTACCCAGTAACAACATAATGTGGCACTTGACGTACCTCTGCATACTGATTTCGTCAGTCAGTTGTATACGTTCTTTCAGATTCCTAAGCCATGTCAATTTTATGCCACTCCCTCTGCAGTCGGCCTTCCTCGGTGCAACCCCAAACTGATGGAAACACTCACTTTCCAATGCTTCGAAGCTGCTCAAGGTCATCCCTGTCACCGGAAGGCCGTTCGTCGGGAGGCCCAAAATAACGGCTACATCCTCCAGCGTCACAGTGCACTCACCAATCGGAAGGTGGAAGGTGTGTGTTTCCGGCCGCCACCTCTCCACTAGAGCATTTATCAATGCTTTCTGGCATTGAACTACTCCAATCTGAGAGGCATGATAAAACCCAATAACCCGTAAATGATCCTCTACACTCGGATGGTACCGATCAGGGGGCAGTGGGTGGTCACATGTCATCATCCGTAAACTCTGCAAGAACATAACACGTTACTAGTCAAATCATGAATGATTACTAATTTACAACTTAAATTAATCATACTATTTAATCGATTAATCATAATTTCTAACCCAATTACAAAAAAAAAAAAAAAAAACTACCAAATGATCAAACTACAGCATGTAAACATAACTTCAAAAGATTATCATAAGTCCTATAATTATAATTTCCAAAAATTAATCATAATAATTAATTAGTTAATTATAACTTCTCAGCTATTTACAAACAACATTTGAAAAATATTGTCTAACTAACAACATACAAAATTAACGTTACTTTAGTATTCTTATTTTATTTACAATTAAATTCTTATGATTTACCTTTCTTCCCAAATGAACTATGTATTAAGTAAATTGGCCTTGCAATTAATATTAAAAAATTTCGTTATTAATGATGCAGTTCCAGATTATAAATTCTTAAATTAATAACAAAAGTAAATTAAGTAATTCTAATTTCTAAATCTATTACAAAATCAGAATTATAATTTCCAACATTAATCACAAAAGTTAATTAGTTAACTACAATATCTAATCCTATTACAAAAAAATTTCTAACATATTCTCCAACAAAAAATTATAATAAATCCTAAATATATAATTTCCAACAAAAATGTGTCATAATAATTCCTAAACTTATAATTTATAACATGAATCATAAAAGCTAAATTACTAATTATAATTTCTAAATCTATTCGAAAAATAATATCTTACCTTTCCTCTAACTAACTAACAACATCTATACATACACAATAACAAACAATTTACAATCATAATTTATAAGTTTAATCATCAAAATTTATTCATTAATTAAAATTTCTAACCGTGTTAAAAAATATTATTTAACATATTCTCCAATTAACTAAAAATATCTAAACATAATAACAAAAAATTATCATAATTGCTAATATTATAATTTTTAAATTATTCATCAGATTTTATTAATTAATTAAAATTTCTAATACTACCCCGAAAAAATTCTTACAAAATCTGTAACAATCAACATTTACATATCTATCTACCTAACTGCAACATTTAACCATAAAATATAAAAAAATTTCATACAAAATTTAATTAAAATACAGAAATTTGCAAAAAATTAAAAAATTTAACTTACATAATCAGGATCAGACAAATAATTTACAATGTGAAGTTCAGGACGATCAACATCTCTAGCTTTGTATTTTTTGGCCATTTCCACAAATTTTATTGCATGCAAATTTTTTGAAGAAGAGAGGAAGAGGATGAACACAGAGAGAAAGAAATGGGGTTTGAGACTTGAAAATGATGTTTCGGACTGAGGGAGTGGGGAAATGGGGGTATGCTGGCTGCTGGGGCACCGTCCTGGGGAGAAGCTGCTGTCCGACACGTGGAAGGGGGCGCAATCGCTGGGTCCGATTCGTGGGGGGAATCGCTAGGTCCGATTCGTGGGGGGGGGAGGGAATCGCTGGGTCCGATTCGTGGGGGAGAATCGCTGGGTCCGATTCCTGTTATGGCATTCTTCCTGACACCACACCCTTGTTAAGCACCCAGTCACCCCATATCCACGCCTAACACCAACTGCTCTCCAATATCAAAATTAAAAAGCGGAAGATATCATTCATTCTCATAAGTAGATATATTAACATTAATTTTTTATTTAACTTGAGTTTTAATGACTTAACCAATTAAATAATAATTTTTTTAAATTATAGAATTATTAGAAAACTCATCTTTTATATTTTTTATTTATTTTTAAATCACCTATTTAATGATCAGTTCCAACACAAAAAAAAAAAAAAAAAAAAAAAAACTCATGCTGCAGAAATTTTACTTTTAAAAAAATCTTGTTTTTTTTTTTTATTGAAGTAAAACTGTAATAATCGTGCGTCTAGTCTAGTCTACCCACTTTTATCAGAGAATTTTAAATAATAAATATTTTGGATTAACCTAAAACAAAACGAAAGAACATATATGTTTAGTAGTTACATGCTTATCAAATATTTGTGTCATATACAAATTATAAAACTTTATAAAAAATTTAAAAACTGAAAGGGAGTTACTTAATTTGGCTATAGTAAACTTACTTAAAATACTATTCGAAGGTATAACATACATAATATTATGTACCATTGTGGTTTTTCTTCGATGAAAAAACAAAATTTTTTCGAAAATTTTTTTTGCATCAATTTAATTTCAATGGAAGAATCACTGTTGTCTTTTATTTTTTTTATTCCTCTTAGCATTTGATTTTTTGTTTTTGTTTTATTTAGAATTGATTAATAAATAGATGGTTTGAAAAAAAATTAAAAAATTAAAAAATAGGAATGTTTTTAGAAACTCTTGCAATTTAAAAAAATTATTATAGTTAATTAATTAAATGATCAAAATTTAAGTCAAATTAAGAATTAGTATGTATATTAACTATGATGATACTTGTATAATTCATTTTATCCAATAGTTATTAGACATGTCATAGAGAGTAACTAACCCTTTATTTAAGAGAGGATCAGATAGAATTTATCTATATGAAAAATTTTTGGGGGCTACTAATTTTTAATATTTTTTGCTATCATTTAACCAGCATAAATATTAAATTATCTTTAACAAATAAATTTTAATAATTTATGTGTGCAAATTCTGAAAATTTTGGGTATAAACTGTATTAATTTATGTGTACAAAATTCTGATAAATATAAGTATAAATTATATGTTTGTTGTGTGCAAAATATTTATAAATATAAGGGCAAATGATTGCTGAAGTGGAGTTCCATTTAAAATTTGTCAGTGACTAAAGAATTACTGTATATACAAATACGATATTCGAATTTCGAACACTTATACAGAAAAATAATCTAACTACTAAAAAAATCTAAATTGATTATCAAAAATATTATTTGTACACTAAAGTCAGTTACCAAAATTTGCCATCATGTATTTATGTATAAATACATATATTATTTAATTTATTTTTAAAGGTAAAGTATACTTTTTGTCTCTGATGAAGTTTGACAAAAGTTTAAATACCCCTAAGTTTTATTTTGTTTTAATTTTGTCCCAAAATTTTTTTATTTGCATAAAATATACTCTTAATGACTAATTTTTTAAAAAATTAAAATCAATTCAACAATAATTTCATAAGAACAATCCTGAATACAAGCAAATCAAGCATAATTTTTATGCATTATTGTTAGATTGGTCTTAAATTTTTGAAAATTTAGCTATCGAAGGTATATTTAATGCAAATAAAAAACTTTTGGGACAAAATTGAAATAAAATAAAATTTAAGGATATTTTTGAAATTTTTTTCAAACTTTAAAGACAAAAAATATACTTTACCCTATTTTTAATATATATTTTATATTTCAACATATATTTTATACAATAACTAATTTTAATAGTTAATTTTAATATACACATAGTATAATTGATTAGTGTTCTGGTTTGGAATTGGACTCCAAAGTATAATTCGTTCACAGTGGGAAGGGTGCTGAAAATGTCCTTTTCCTATGCATTATGCTACTGGCTCCTCTTCCATTCGAGTAATGTAGAAAACTTGCACAAAAAAAAAAAAAAAAAAAAAGCTCCAACGCTCAAGTAAGTATATAATCTAAAAAAATTAGACTTAGAATCGAGAAGCTTTCTGATTTGTTGTATATCTTGTTCTTTTTTTCCTGCTCTCCATAGGTCGCCTGCATCAGTATTTATTGTGAACTTGCGTCAACCGTCCTTTTTTTGAACGTGCCGTTAGGTAATCGGAATCATGTAAATATATTGCTGATGCCGCAAAATGATCTTCAAACTGTTTTGCTAACTCCTGGAAACGTGAAATGGAATCTGCAGGCAAAGAGCAAAACCAGTCAAGTGCAGGACCATCTAAAAAGGATGGAAAACAACGACATAAAATAGGGTCAGATGCACCGTTAACGATCATGATAGATCGGAATTTTTTGATATGTTGCTTTGGATCTCCCAAACCATCATATGGAGTTAGAGTCGTTGGCAATGTGAATTGTCTAGGCAGTTGAAAGTTCATGATATCGGCCGTGAAAGGTCCTGCCGAGTTGTCAGGCTCATCCTCCTCGTCGTTGGGCGAGGTTTCATTGTTATGGGGATCTCCGCCATCATCATCTTGAGGGGTTTCCGAAACATGCGTTGGGTGGGATTGATGCTCATCATTGGTGTTTCGCCCGTGATGGGTGTCGTTGTGCTCAAGGCGGGCGTTGGCTATCTGCTGAATTTGTTGTTGCATTCTTTGATTTTCCCCCGCCATACGTTGATTTGCCTCAGCCATGCGTTGATTTGCCTGCTGAAGCTCGGTTACCATCCGAAGGAGCTCGGACGTAGAAGGGGGAGGCACATCAGCCATTAATGGATGTTAGGGTATTTTGGGGCCTAGAAAGAAAATTTTTCTATAACCTCGGCCCCACGGTGGGCGCCAAATGTTCCTGCCTGGTTGTGGCCGAGCTATATGTCTCCTTGGAGGGTTGAACGTCCGACCTTATTGGAAAACTTCAATATGCCTCGACCACCAAGTGAAACAAAGGGGGGGAGCACCTGCAAAAAGCACTCCGACGCTCAAGTCAGCTAAAGAGAATTATTTGAAGAGTTATTTTAGCTTAGAACGATGATCTACCTTTTCAATTTCAGCTGTTTCCTTTATAACTCGGAGATGGTGGCCGTTTATTGACCGTTTCTGTGTAATCGATCATAGTGGTTTAATGCCATAAAGTCGGCAAAGTTAATGTGCCGATTAAAAAGGGATTCGCCGAGCTATAATTCGTAACCGACGTATAACGGTTGTATCAGCGACTATAAAAGTGTATAACAGTTTTTAATTTAAATTAGTTGCACCGAGTTTGACTTTATAGTTTTAAGGCATAACGTAGTTTCCGAAATATTTAAATATGGATCAAATTATTTATTAATTAATTTATTTAAATAGATAAATAATTTAATTACTAAACCAATTCAAATTAGTTACGTATCAGTTTACTTACATATATATAACAATTACATCTTAGCTAATATATGACCAAGATGTTTTAAATCATTATAAAAATGTGAACTTTCTAGTTTGATTATCATGTACTATTTAAGCCCATATATAATTTCCAATCCCTTAATTAGGATTTGGTTATAATTAATGTGGGGGTGTGATGGTTAAAAAGACAGATTTCAAAGCCGCATTGGTCCACATATGTAGTGAACAAGTAGGACCCATGAAAAGGGCAGAAAGAGTGTGTATGTGCTTATCAACTTTAAGCACTAAAGGATAATGTGTCATCTTCCTGTCGAGACTCAATAGTGTTGAAGCTAAAACAAAGCCATCCCTACAGAAATTCTCACCATTATCATCATGCTACCGAGTTTTTGGTACACCTTCTCTAACTCTAATTATACATACACAAAAATGTAATCTTGTTTTTCCAATAACTTTGAGCCACGACAGCACCATCTACCTCCAATAATTTTGTACCATTTTTCGTGACAATCATTGCTAGGCTTTGATCACATATGTTCTCCCTAGTGTCAATTCGATTAATTGGATTTTCATTACTCTATAAAGTGATTCACATTTTTGTATGTGCTCGACATAATGTTCGATAAACAATTTATATTTATTAGTGATATCTGATACCCCTTTTTCTTTTTTGATTCAAGCTAGTGATGAATGACTTGCTGCTACTTTATTGCTACTTCATATGAAGCTTAATCTAAATAAAATAAACGGTTATTATGGGCAAGAGATTAGCTTAAATTAGATTAGATAGTTAATTATGATTAAAAGATGTGAGTCACATCGTGTCGGGGTTCAATGGAGTATTATCATAGTGGTTAATTTTGCCTACTAGCTTTAGCATAGCTTTAATTTGTTACTTAGAATGGGCGCTAATTAATTGCTTTAATTGTATCTGCATGTCTCGCCGTTGGTAAAAGAAAGGCATCAATAATCATCAACTTCTTTCTAGCAACTAGCAACTCGATCTTCTTCACAAATATAAACTGCTTTACATACTAATGTATGTATCAATAGCTACTGAGATGATAAATAATTTATAACTTAATAATAGATTTTGGGTTGGGTTCAAATATTCGAAATTGCAAAAAATAAATATTCTTTTTGGGATTTTAACGAAAGGTATTTTGGAAAAAAAAAGATAATTCCATTAGGTGTATATTAAAATGAACTACTAATACAAAATATAAACATAATTTTAATAACTGATTTTGATATATAAATAATATTTTTGGAAAAGAAATTATGCCCCATTACTTTGTGTATGCAATTTAAATTTGCTTGAATTCATTACAAGTGATCAATAACCTCTGTAGAGAAATACTCAAAAATAGTTTGTCAAATTTGATAATGAGAGAGTAAAATGATAAATAAATTTTTAAAGATTTATATTTCAGATGGATTAGTCTCTAAAAAAAAATATCAATAAAATTTTTTAAAATAGCAGATGCAGACACACTACTTTAAATTAATCCTTATAATTAAGATAAAAGGTCTTAATAATTTGAACTAATTTGTCCATATTTATTATCCTATAAAAAATTTTATTGATATTTTTTTTAGAGACTAATTTATCTGAAATCTAATTGTTTAGCGTTTATTTGTTACTTTATTCAGAGAATAATTTAAACATGTGTTTTCATTTTCAAGAGTGATTTTTGACGAATGTTAGTGTGACCTCTGTCTATAGAGCCTGTCATCATCATTAACATGTATGAAATCGATTATAGTGTTTAGGTCACAATCTGTAAGAGAGAGTAATATTACTAGCTAGCATATTAGTGTTAGAAGAGATATATAGTAGGGTGAAGCGTGGCATATGAGAATGAAAAGGGAAAAGAAGGGGCCATGGCCATGAAGCTAAGGTGACATCAGCCACACCCATAAGTCTCTTTCAGTCGCGGCTCGACCAACCACGTTCCATGGAATATACAAGACTCAATTCATCAGTTGTGCTGCCTGCGAACCAAGTTGACAAAAACCATATTATTATTATTATGGTCGGAAAGTGCTTTCTTTATGAATGGGCCAATCAGGGCTATCCACGTGTTATGGCTTTTCAAGAATGGGCAAAGAAAGGATAAGCAATTAGTGTAAATGGTTGACCAAACACAAGTTAAGTTAAGGTCCCTCCTTAGCTTTTTATCATACCAATCATGGCACGCACGCAACTATGAATTCAACTACATACTATGCATCTTTGTCATCACTAATTTCGATCTCATGCAACAAAATTAATAAGTTAAGGATAGGATAAGGAATGAAGAAGAAAAAAAAAGAAAGATTAAAGTGTACTCAGGTTGTGCTAGCTTATAGCCACCGTTAAATTAAACAGTAGTGAAAGTTAAATGCCACTATTCTAGGATTCTCCTTCTTTCTGTTATTAAGTCACTTGAAAAAGTAACATTGCTCATTGGATACTTTCAGTTATATATTTCCGAAGCTGATGATATTACGTTATCGAATTTTTCTGTTAAGACTAGCTTAGATTGTTGGAAGTAAACCAACATTGAGATCTTTTAAAAGATCCATCTTATCTATAATAAATACAAAATTTATATAGTGTAAGATGCAGGAATGCCAAAAATTAATTTTTGAAGTGGTTGAATGGGTAGCGTATGAATGTATGTATATGTATATGTAGTATATATGACAAAATCTTTGCTAGCATCATGCATGTCTGCCTGTCCGAGTGTATATGTATTAACCAATCATATTTTGTGCTTGTTTGGGCGTCATTATTTTGATAAAAAAAAAATTTTTTTAATGAAAAAAGATTTTTTTTATTTTTTAGTGTGTTTGGCAAATTTCTAGTAGTAAAAGTAAAAGCATTAGAAAAATAAAAAAAAAATTTTTTTGAGAAGCTGTAATTTACATCTTTTTTTAAAAGATCTTTTTCTCTTAAAAAAAGATGTTTTTCATCTAATAAATAAACAAAAAAGTACTTTTATATCGTTATACTCAAACATAATTGATAGATAAAAAGATCTTTTTGCATGAGATACCCAAATATAAAATTACTTTTACTTTTCCATAAGATCTTTAAAAAAAAATAACTCAAAAAATTTTTTTTCTTAAAAACTCACCCAAACAAGCTCTTTATATTAGACATATACTAAAATTTGCTATTAAAATTAGTTATTAAAATAGAATACATATTTAAATAGAAAATATATATTAAAAATAAATTAAATTATATCTATTTATATATAAATACATAATGATTAATTTTAGTGTGTAAAAGTAACATTTTTGGTATACATCTAACATATTATCTTAAAAGCGATAAGCCTCTATTTCCATTAATTTCATTTATCACCACACCAATTCAAAAGTCATATGAGTTAGCGTCTCTTTGCGACACTTTGCCTATCATTCATCTTTGAATTCTCATTTATTATTATTATTATTTTCTAATTCCATATTATATTAACGATAATATTAAAAAAAAAAAACAGTCAAAATTTATCTTATTTAATAATTAATAAATATTAAATAAAATAAATTCTGATTATTTTTAGCTAATTCTTTTTCTTAGTTTTTTGTTCAACAAGAAAATAATATTTTGATTTATCTTTGAATAAGAGTGGCTAATCCAAAAAAAAAAAAAAACACTTTACTTATCAATTTCTTACTAGTTTATGATCATATTTCATGATTTCATCACAAAATATAAGTATACTAGTACTGGTTTACGATAGCATGTATTTTTTATTGTAGCTTCCTTTACTGTTTTTTTGCCTTCCTTCCATGAAACCCGAGGATTCCTTTTGTTTATTGTTTTTTCTATCAGCATGAAACCATCGGTATTTTTGGTCTTCGAATGGAACCAAGTTCAAGGACCCATTTAAAATGATGGGCTGAATTTTGTTCATCCATCAACAGAATATCCAAGGTTTGTACATTTGAATTTTTAATAACGTCAAAGACATCAATTAAAAAAAAATAACTTGGATTGGTTGAGTCATAAGCTCATTCCTTCATTTAATCAAATATCCTGCCTTATGTATGCAGCAAGTTATTGGACAGCGGAAAACCCTTAAAAAAAGCTCAAATTCGCAGGGAATTAATCTTTGGTCTATCAAGCTGGAAATTAATCTTTGGTCTATCAAACTGGGTCTTTGGTCTGTCAAGCTGGGAGATACCGCAAGTAACCAAAAGAAAAAAAAACCCGAGTTGTCCCAAACCAAATTAAATACCTGCATTCATGTATGCTAACACCATCGAGCTGAAGAAACATTAAAATATTAACATCGTCAATTACCCAAAAACAAACCAATTTGGGTTTCAAATCTACTCATTTTTTAACCAGATGTGAGATATGCAGCAAATCAATGATAAACTTTTAAATAGAACTTAAATCTGTGATAAATTCATCCATAGGCTACCAGGCTCGAAGATACTTTCACCTTATGCATCTTATGATGTTGTCATTATTATCATAATATAAAAATATTCATCATAGCATTTATCGTTTTTTTTGGTATCCCCTTTTTTTTTTTGGGTAATAGTATCCCCCATTTATCATATTTCTGAAAACATAAGCCTCTAGATTTCTTTTCCACTCACATTTTTTCAACCCCAAATGTGGCCTGCTAATGTGCTTCCTCCAAAAACCGTGATCCCAAATAAAAAGATCTCCAGCCCATGGTACCATCCTCAGTGAAAAGTTCCTACCATTAAAAATGTCCGATTTGGGACTTTAGGCCTAAGTCAGCCCAGATCATATTGTAATTTCTTGGTCTAACCCAAAAAAAAAAATGTCCTAGATAACTCTGTTGTGCAACAAGCCAAGTGGCCAACAACTACCGTCTCACAATAAGTCTTCCACATCTCACGCCAACTTGCTGGTCTGGTGGTCAAGGATATATGCTAACCAAAATCATAATACAGCAAAAATAACTAGCACACATTAAGCAAAGGCAACAAGGACTTTAGTATATAACTTCACGGTTTTGTCATATTGTCAAGACAACAAATAGTATAAAGTGGTTCATATTCCAGATAACCACAACCGATTATAGGTGCATAACATACAATCTAAATGAACAGACAAAGACCAATTTTTCAATTCATTCTTCTAATAGACCAGACACCTATTACAATTAAGCCCTTTCACCACGAATCCGCCTAGCAAGCTGGATGTCCTTGGGCATTATGGTCACCCGCTTAGCATGGATGGCGCAGAGATTAGTATCCTCAAACAATCCAACAAGATAAGCTTCTGCAGCTTCCTGAAGAGCAAGAACAGCATGGCTCTGGAACCTCAAATCCGTCTATACACAAAAAGAGAAACAAAAATAACTTGGTTATTACAAACATATAATACGAACGACAAAAACAGAAAAAAAGCACATGCAGTCTGGATTTGTCACCTTGAAGTCTTGGGCAATTTCACGAACAAGACGTTGGAAGGGCAGTTTCCTGATCAACAGTTCAGTACTTTTCTGATACTTGCGAATTTCACTGTTCAAATGTTAGAAAATAAGAAAATTATTTTGATTTTGATCCCCATTCAGAACAGAGTAAATATAAGGAAAAGAAAAGAAAAATTTAATGAACAAAATATCTATACCGAAGAGCGACGGTTCCTGGGCGGTATCTGTGGGGCTTCTTCACTCCACCGGTGGTAGGGGCAGACTTTCTTGCTGCCTTTTATATGAAACAAACATGCAAACAATTATACCTTGCGTAACATTAACCTCATGGACACTTTATACCCATTACACATAACACATGTAACAAAAAGAAGCAGATGGGAAGAAATAAAAGAGAAAAAAGGGGGGGGGGGGGGGGAGTAAGCTAATCGAAACCATAATGAAAATGATCATTCTACTTCAAGAAATTCAACTAAAATGGTAATTGGGCACGCATTGTTTCCCAATAATCTTACACATGCAGCACAAAATTTATCAAACTTAGAAATCTACCACAATAATGTGAAATTCAAAGACCCAAAACATCGAATTTATTCAATTCATTATGAATAATGAGCAAGACCAAACATGCTAAGTTGGAAGACATGTTTTTCATAAGTCTTGCTAAAATATAGAATAGTTCCCAATTAACAAATCAGATAAAATAAATAAAATAAAAGATGTTAATACTGCAGCAAATGATCAAATTGCTATTGTCGAAAAATCCAACTACGAAACTTAAGCAAACAAAATAACGATCGAATAATCATAACCAGAATTAACAAGCCACTAACACATGCAACAAGAAAGAAAAAGAACAAATTAAATTGAAAATAAACGTGAAAATCGAAAGCATATAAAAGCTAAAGAATTAGAAAAGAATGAAAACCTTAGTTGCGAGCTGCTTCCTTGGAGCCTTTCCACCGGTAGATTTGCGAGCGGTTTGCTTCGTACGTGCCATGTCTGCTTACGAAAGACGAAAGAGGAGATTATCTACAAATCGAAGCACGTAAGGGACCGAAGACACATTGAATCACCGAAGTATGAAGATTTAGGTGGGAATAACAGATTGGAAGAGAGGGAAGAAGGGAATTACCAGGTTAGGGTTTTCAAATTCTTCAATCGCCAAGACGAAAGAGGATTCGATATTCCACCGACAATGAAACTAATAAATGCCTTCGCAGGTTATAAAAACGCACGTGCTACCCCCTTTTGAAAGCGCGGCCTAAGTGTTAATTCCTCCTCAAGAATTTTAAAAATAGGATATTTTAATTTTTTTAAAAAATTAATACACAAAAATATTTTTAAAATTTTATTTCGATAAATAAATTAATTTTTAATTTATTTTTTAGTAAAATAATTATTTAAATTAATTTTTAAAATTTTAAAAGTTAAATATTTTAATCATTAAAAAAATTAATACATAAATTAATTTTTTATTTTTTTGTCAAATATAATAATTTTTTATTTATTTTTTAACGTAACTCACCAACAAAAAATATAAATCTGACATACTTTTTTTTGTTAACATAGTTTTTGTATATATTATAAATAATATATATGTGTGTGTCATATAGATGGGTATGCTAAATTAGTTTAATTATATTAAGTTAATTGATAATTTAGTAATTAAATTAAAATTCAAGTGAAAATAAAAGAATAATTTTAATTATATTTTATTTTTAACTATCATACCAAACTAAATTATATTAAATACAAAAGATCAAATAGTTTTAAATTTTATTGAATATTATTATTATTATTATTATTATTATTATTATTAATAAGTGATAATATATATATTTTTTAATTTTAATAACTTAATAATATATTATTTTTTAAGTATTTAATTAAAAAATATTAATAAATATGATATAATTATGGACAAAAAAATATATTAGGATTAATAAAAATATTTTTTATTTTAAATTTATATTTATTCAAAAAATTTAATATTCATTTTAACAACCGTGTACAATTAACTAATTTATTAATTTGAAAAAGTATATATAAAACTAAAAATAAAAACAAATACATATAAAAAAAACAATATTTCACTTCTTAATATTATCGAATTTAATTTGAGGGCAGGTTACTCAAATAAAATAGTTACAAACACATTTTATCAGATTACAACTTTCTAAAACTGAAGACACAATTACGACTTTTACAATTCTATAAAAATCGCTACTGGTACCAGCGGATTAGAGATCAATGTAAACCGCTATTGATAGCTGCGATTTATGTGGAAAAAGGTGCACGCAAAAACTGCTATAGGCAGCGACGGTTTCTGAAGGAGGAAAGTAATGCATAAACCGCTACAGGCAGTAGCAGTTTACGTGAGGTTTATGCATATGTGACTTGTCTATATATATTCCTCCAAGGCAATGAGGTAGTAGTGGAGTGTCATTTTTCACAAATAGATTGTGAGAAGAATTTCCTAGCTCTAGTGCATTACTCTGGTTAAATTCAGAAAAACCAAAGGCACGGTGTTAAATTTATAGATAGGAAATCGCTGATCATTTTTATTCGGTTATCGAATACATTGGTAGATATAAAAAGCAGCATATTACAGAAGTTGGGGGTGTGTGGGACAAAATGGGTAAAAAGTTATTCTACAAGATTCCTATTGCTGTTATGTCAACCGATGTGAAGTATGAAACATTTGTGATAGGGTCCGATGAAGATATGCAGGTCTTGTTTTACTGTAGGCGAAGTTTTTCCGAAGTTAGAATACACAAGTTGTTTACCAAGTTGGAAGATTGCATCGACAGCTCTGGGGCATCAGCACCAAATCTTCAGTCGACAATGATGGGGTTGCCTCAACGTTGATGCCTGTGGTTGCACCTGCTTGTCTGTTGATTGATCCTCCATGTGTTGCAGTTGGTACTGCTAGTTCACCTCGGCGTATTCCTGATTTTGTAGTTGAGTCTAGACCGAATCGAGTTGAAAATGCAATGCGAGAGGATGATTTAGACGATGAGTCAGTCGACATTGTTGGAGACAATGATGATGATACTCCGAGCAATCCACCTATACCCCCATGAGCCATCGAGTTCCGACACACAGCAACATTCTCTCCATTTGGCAACTTTGAACTTGGAAGCCATAGGCCAACAGCCGGACGTCGATGCAACCTTTGGGAGTCAGGGACTGCATGATGCAACCGCTCTAACAAAATTTCATATTGGTTAATCTTTCTAAAGTAAGGAGGAAGACGTACTGATCGTAAAGGATTACAGCATCAAGCGTGGAGTTGAGTACAGGGTGCTTGAGTCAGACCATATTAAATACTGTGGGAGATACAAAGAGTTCGGTAAACGGTGCACGTGGATGATTCGTATCATGCTCTGGCAAAGGAAGAGCACTTAGGAAGTGCGGAAGTACAACGGACCGCACACGTACTTGGCGAGATCGGTGAACCGCTAGTTATAAAACCAACCATACACAGAAAACTTACATCTCAAGCGCTCAATCGATCTAACGCAAGGCAATACTGTATAACCCTTTGCTCCTTCCTATCATTTGGTAGTAAGGAGGCTGCCTACCTGAATGATAGTTAGCGGTAAGATGAAGGTTTAACACGACATATAATAGTTTATTTACTTGGAATAAATAAACGACACCTGGATGCCAACGGAAATGAAAAATCGTCAAACCCTTGCGGCCTCAGAGTGGGAAACCGTCAGAAGATCCAACTTTGTAGCAGTTGAAGAGGACCTGCCAAATTGGTGACATTTATGTTCGTCACTCGATACATGCATCGATACAATCATGCCAATGCAGCGGAACCCCAGCTATAACTGCCCATGTCATCAAGATTCGCCACAAAAGGCAACCACCGAATATGAACCCGGTTCGTACTCTTGTCACCAAATAACTGAGTGGATAGCAGCATCATGATATAGGCACATGCGTATATGTGAACAATATTCTTTGTCGCATCAGTTAGTAACACCCTAAACCTCTCATGAAACCATGTGAAGTGTACTGTCATTTGCTTGACTTTATTCGGCGGTGGCAGCTCACTGAATAACTCTTGAAATCATT
Organism: Arachis hypogaea; assembly: GCF_003086295.3. Taxonomy (NCBI): domain Eukaryota; kingdom Viridiplantae; phylum Streptophyta; class Magnoliopsida; order Fabales; family Fabaceae; genus Arachis; species Arachis hypogaea. The sequence continues at coordinate 12,792,305 of NC_092050.1, forward strand.
CCCAAGTTGGTCGGCTACCTCCCCTGATTTTTTCGAACTCAGCCAGGCACCCACTAACGGCCTTCCCATCGATGGACAACCCAAGCTGATACGCCACATCTTACAGCGTGATGGTGCACTCTTTGAAAGACATATGAAAAATGTGCATCTCGGACACCACCTCTCAATGAATGCACTGACCATAGGCTCATCCAACCAGAACCAATGGCTGTTCAGCCTGGCCAAGTGGTACAAATCAGCCCTCTCCAAAAAAGGTATGATCTGTTCATGTATAGGCATATTCTGTTGCCTTCGAACGCTGTAGATATACCTACTCGGCTGCATCATGCATTAGAAATAACTACAACGCAATTAAATTCTACTTGATACACGCATAAACACTAAATAATTACTCCAAATATCCCATTTTGGTTCAATATAAAATTAACTACATATTTCATCCGTAGACTCTCTAAGTACAAAAACAGAACGAAATCTAATATTTCATCCGCATTAAATTTTGCACACTAAACTATATATCTCAAGGTATAATATTGTCTATATCCTATAGGCTACATACTAGATTCTATATTCCAGAGTCTAATATTAAACTATAAACATTAAATTATATATTCTATTTTTTATACCCTACGTTCCAGATCCTATATTCCAAAGTCTAATACTCAACTATAAAGATTAAATTATATATTCTAACTCCTATACCCTACATACTAGATTCTATATTCCAAAGTCTAATTAATACTAAAAAAAACAAGCTAACCTCGTCAACAATGGCACCGGCAATATGGACAGGGACGAACCTACATTCAGTGAAGAGGGACATTTGCCTCCACAAAGTTAAAAAAAAAAACTAATACTTATATATATATATATATATATATATATATATATATATATTATATTTGTCCCAAACTAAAATATAAATAATTTTTTGTATTTTATGTTTAAAAAATATTTTGTTAAACTTAACATTTAATAATAATTATATTGTTAAATTTGATTTAGTATAAAAATAATAAATAAATAAATTCAAAAAATAGTAATAATTAATTTTATTATATTAGTTAATTAGTTGATAATTAAATTGAACCTTTGTTTTCTAATTAAATACAACTTAAATTATTAGTGACTTTTTAAAAAATATTTAAGATAAAATATATTATTTATATATTAATATACTCTATTAATATTTATTATTAAAATGGTCTTATTTATAGTAATTATTTTGGTTAAAAAAATTATTTATACCATAAAGACTATAATAAATAGATTTCATAATTAAATATGAGATAATAAAAAATAAAATAATTGTTAAGAACATATATAGAAAAATAATATTTAGTCATATTAACAATAAAAAGAAAGTCATTATAAATTATTTTTTTATTATTTTGAATATTATACTTGTGAAATTATCTTGTTATTATTTTAAATACGATAATAAGTTATTGTGTGTATATTTCTAGTTCTTATCAATATGTATGATAGTTCTAATTTAAAATTTTAAATATATCTAAACAAATTTGGGTTGGTAAACAAGTGTTGGAAGTTCGAATTCCATCTTGTATGTGTAGTAACTTATTGTCCCTCTTAAATAAAACTCAAATTCATTATATAGATTAGTCCTTAACTTGTTGGGTATCGTAGGAAGCTAAAAAAATATATATATCTATACTTAAATTTTATTATATTTTTGCCCCCACGACTAAATTTTTCTGAATCTGTCACTGAATGTGGACAATGTCGTTCAATCGGTACAAGCAATGTTTCTCTTCTATGTTGTCCACTTGAATGTCACCATTGACAAAATCCAAATTCGCTCCCAAAGTCCTCCTCCCTCCCTCTAGAATTTTCTCTCTCTAACAAAATTGCTACTCCACACCAAATAAAAAAATCTTCTACCGGCTATTCCAGTTTTATAGCCCCTCTTCACATAAATCGCGGCTACCTCCAGCAGTTTACAGCCATGCTGTTGAAATCACAATTGTGAATCATAAAGAGATTGTAAAAGACTATGAGTGAAGTGTATTGTATTATTAGTCCCTTAGTTACATTAGAAGCTATTCATATATATATATATATATATATATATATATATATATATATATATATATATATATATATATATATATATATCAAGAAGAGACCAAGAAGAGGTAGTTAGGAACAAACTCAGAAACTATCACAACCCTATTGACTTCACTAACTAATTATTTAATCTTAGTACTCTTAACATCCCCCCTCAAACTTAGGTGAGGTGAATCACTCATTCTAAGTTTGTTTCTAAACTTATCAAAGAGTCTTATTGACACTGGTTTTGTCAACACATCTACTACCTAATCTTGGGCAGGGATGTGTACCACAAAAAAGCTTCTTCTGGTTCACAAATTCTCTCACAAAATGAAGATCTAATTCTATGTGTTTGCATCTGCTGTGCAATATGGGATTAGCTGCAAGTTGACAAGCACTTTGGTTATCACAATAGATAGTCGGGGTAATTTTTTAGCAACATTCAACTCTTGGAGCAGCTGCTGTACTACCACCACCTCTGTCTGGGCCGACGCAAGTGCTCTATACTCAGCTTTGGTACTACTTCTGCTAACCTTGCTTTGTTTCTGTGACTTCCATGCTATTAAGTTTGCTCCAAGATAAATGCAATATTTCGTAACACTCCTACGATCATCAAGATCGGCTCCCCAATCCGCATTTGCAAATGCAATAATCCTATAGTAAGAACTTTTTGAAAATATCAAACCTTGTCCCGTCGTACCTTTGATGTATCTCAAAATTCACTTAACAATTTTCCATTTCTCAGTCGTAGGATTATGCATGAATTAAGAAGCTTTATTTACGGAATATGACAAGTCCGGTCTAGTAGTTGTTAGATATTGTAGGCCCCTAACAATTGATCTGTATAATCCAGAATTTTCACAAGGTTCTGAGTCATGCTTGTGCAGCTTCACTGATGAAATCATTGGTGTAGGCATGGTGTTAGAGGTAGACATCCCAGCTTTTTCTAATAATTATGCAGCATATTTTTCTTGAGATAACAAAATAGAACCCTCATATAAGTATTTCACTTCAAGACCAAGAAAAAAAATTTAGCTCCCCTAAATCTTTCAAAGGAAATATCTTGTTTAAATTTACAACGAGTTCTTCAATTTAATTTAAGCTACTTCCCGTTACAACACTATCATCAACATATACAAGAAGATATGTGATAAAATTTTTCGTATTTTTTACAAATAATAAAATATCCGATTTAGTATTAATAAACCCAAATTTTAAAAGAGTGATTTGAGTGTCAAAAACCAGGTTCAAGGAGCCTGTTTCAACCCATATAAAGCTCTGTTGAGCTTACAAACCTTGTTTAAATTCTTACTCTCATACCATTGGGGTTGTTGCATGTAGACTTACTCTTCAAGCTTTCCACTAAAAAAAGTATTATTGAAATCAAATTATCTCAACACCCAACCTTGGGCGAGAGCAATTGTTAACACAATTCGAAGGGTTTAGGGTCTAATCATTGGACTAAAAATCTGTTCATAGTCCACACTTTCCTTTTGATGATAGCCTTTGCCAACGAGTCTAGCCTTTTATCTTATAATTTTTTGTTTGCTATTTCGTTTTATAGCATACACCCACTTGCTTCCAATTATGGTAGCATTGGGCTGTGCATCCACCAAGTTCCAAGTGTGGCAATTTATTAGAACCTAGTATTCTGCATTCATAGCAGACTTCCAATGAGGAGTATTAAGAGCTTGAGTCACACTTTTTGGTGTGTTCTGATATAAGTCCAAAGATGTTGAGGTTGTGTAGGCTCTTGTCTCATGGATACCAGCTTTTGACCTTGTTATCAGGAGATGAATGTTAATTGGTGTAGGACTTGTTGGTGGCAAAAAAATTTCAGTTTCAGTGTTTGAAATTGATGGTGTAACTTGATGTTGCTGTAAGTCTTTGTTATTCTAAGTTAAAATTTTATATTGGACTTCTTGTGCATTTAAGGGTGCTGTCATCTCAAAGTCAGACATGATATTAGTAGTAGTATGAAATTGTTCTAGATAATGAGAATTTTATTGTTCTGTAACCACCTGCAAAGTCATAATAGTTTCATGAGAAATTACATTTAAATTATTTGCATTAGATGATTGTAATTCAATTGAAAATAAATTATGATAAAGAAAGAATTCTTCATTAAAAATAACATGTCTATACACAAATAATTTTTCAAATTTTGTCATGCACTTATAACCATGATGTGCATTGTTATATTCTAAGAAAATGTATTTTTCAGTTTTATATTCTAATTTATGCTTATGATATGGTCTTAAGTATGGAAACCATAGGCAACCAAAGACTTTAAACATAGTATAATCAGGTTTTCGTTTAAAAAGAGTTTCAAAGGGAGAGATGAAATTAAGAGTTGATGTGAGTAATCTATTAAGTAAATACACAAGTGTGCCAAAAGCATCCTCCCAAAATTTCATTGGGAGAGATGCAGTAGCTAACAAAGACAAATCCGTTTCAGTTATGGTCATGTGCCTCCTTTCAACACATCTCGTTGTTGATGTGTGTAGAGACATGATCATATTGGAGAGCTTTTAAATTACAATTTGTTTGATTCTCCATTAAAGCTTTATAAGTTTTGAAGGATGCAAAGGCTTGAGCTTTATTAGTCAATAAAAAAATACTGGTATAGCGACTAAAGGCATCCACAAAAGCAATATAATATTTGAAACAAGATCTAGAAAGTATGGGAGCTGGCCCCAAATATCCACATATACTAGTTCAAGAGGCATAGTATGAGAAGATGTTGAATGAGAAAAAGGCAATACATGCATCTTTGGCAAGAGAGCAAAACTCACAAACATTATGCACTTCTGAATTTTTAGGGACAGTAACGCCATAATCTTTTAGAACGTGTATCACATTTGGAACATTAGTATGGCCTACACGTTTATGCCATAAATTAATAGTATTGAATTTTGTAGTAGTAAGAGCAACACTATTAAGAGGCATTGTGCAGGAATTTATAAGAGTAGTAATAACAATAGGTGCAGTATTTGAAAAATTTAATGGAACAGAATGTAACTCTTTAGATTTTTTATCAAAATGTAAATTGTTACAAGATTCTATCTTTCTAATGGGTACATCATTTTTTTGTAGACATGAATTAAAAGTATGATCAATAGCATATTTCTTAGTACATGGTGAGGTATAGAAAGAACAACATAAACATGTAGCACCATTCTTCAAACAAGAAACATTCTTAGGTATAATTAGGTGATCAAAAACATAAATTCTCCCTTTAGTGTGGCCCTGGAGAAGGAGTTGGCGAGAAACCTGATCACGAACAAGGCACTTTTAGGCCAAAATTCAAAGAAAATATTATTATCCTCTGCAAACTTTGAAACACTCATTAAATTCTGAGTAATATTAGACACATGCAAGAGATTTTGTAAACGATAGCCAAAGTTATTAGATTTATCCATTAATATTAAAGAACCATAATTTAAGATAGGAATACCTGCACCATTACCCACAAAGAGTTGATCTAGATCAGGAGGACCTTGAGAAGATGTTAACAAGTTGGTTGCATCGGGGGTAACATGATGACTCGCACCTGAGTCTGGGTACCAGGCTGATTCACCAATTGAAGAGGGTGCAGTGAGATATGCTCGAGATTGATGGAATGATGGAGATGGTGATGGTGGAACGGTGTTAGAAAAAGGTATCTGTGGTGTGTTGGATGTAGAATTTGGTTGATAACTTTGATCAAAACGAGAGTAGCAATTCTAGGCTACGTGACCATTGCATCCACAAATTTGGCAAGAAGAGCAAGGATTATCCCATAGATTCCTTCTTCCTCTTTGGAATCTTCCACCATGACCTCTCTGTGCTCCGTCTCGGTTATTGGAGCTAAAGAAAGATTGTGACAAATGCGCAATGGGAATGTGACTACTAGGATGTTTGAAACGATCAAGCATATCATCATATGCTTGTAGTAACGATTCTGCCTCAGCCACTGTGAATGTACCAAGTCTAGACATGATAGAAGTGATATAGCCACTATAGTCCTCTGGAAGCCCATCAATGATGGCTTGAATATGATCATCATCACTAATCTGATGGCCAATCGCAAGAAGAGATGCAACAAGTTTGTGAATCCGGCCAAGGTAATCAGAAATGGTAGTCGTTTTCTTGACACATTTTAGTTGTGCTTTGAGACTTTGAATCTTTATCTTTGATGTAACAGAAAAGAAGTTAGTGATGGTATTCCATACTTCAACAAAGGTGTGACAATATAGAACTTTATTCTTAAAGGAATTAGATACTGAAGAAAAAAGCTAAGTAGTGAGTGCAAGATCATTCTGACGCCATTCTTTGTATGCTGTGGATTCTTGAACCTGTGTTGTGGTTGTTGTGGGAGCAGGTGATGGTGATGGTATTGTAGCAGGTGTAGCACCTGGAGTGGTGTTTGATGTGGTAGAGAAATCTTGATTTGAAGAAGCTTCAAGAAGGGTTGTTTGCACATATCTTGCTGGTGTTTTAGTGGGATCTAAATGATGCTCCATCTCAAGAGTCTGAATTATGAGCCATGCTTGATGTTTCCATGTATTATAGTTGTTGTCTTTAAGTTTTTCAGCAAGAGGAACTAGTTCTGGTTTTGTTGTGGCAGAAGAACTGCTTAGAAGCATTGCCATTGTTAAAGGAGATGAATGATTAAGGAATAAGAATCAATGAAGCAGAGGGGAAAAAAAATTCAATGGCGGAAGAATAGTGGTTTTGAGGCTCTAGATACCATGTTGAGTCACAGTTGTGAATCATAGAGAGATTGTAAAAGACTATGAGTGAAGTGTATTGTATTATTAGTCTCTTAGTTACATAAGAGACTATTCATATATATATAGTCATGCATGACTATCAAGAAGAGACTAAGAAGAGGTAGTTAGGAACTAAACTACTCTGCAGTAACAAACTTAGGAACTATTACAACCCTATTGACTTCACTAACTAATTATTTAATCTTAGTACTCTTAACACATGCAACGTCTCTCATAAACCGCTACTGCCTGTAGCGGTTTATACATTACTTCCCTCATTCAGAAATCGCTGCTGCCTATAGTAGCTTTTGCATGCACCTTTTTTTCACTTCACTACTAGTAGCGGGTTTAGGTTGATCTCTAGCGGTTTCTGTAGAATTATAAAAGTTGCAATTGCATCTTTAGTTTGAGAAAGTTGTAATCTAATAAAATGTATTTGGAACCATTTTTTTTGAGTAACTTGCCCTCAAATTAAATTCGATAATATTAAGAAGACAATATTTAAAATTATTTTATATAATATAATATCTATAATTATATAATTATTTTAATAATAATTAATAAATATTAAATAAAATAATTTTAAACTATTTGGACTAATTTTTATTATTTTCTATTATTTAATCAAATTATATATGGTCATTTTTTTTCTCACATTAACTATTGACTTTCTTATTTATTAATTAAAATTATGTGAATAGAAAAATCTAACTAGATCACAACTCTCTCTCTCCCTCTAAGGTGCATCAAACTCCAATCTTGAACAAATAAAATTGACCATTATAAAATTTTAGAAGGTTTCGATTTGTGTTTTAGTTTTGATTTTGATTTTTAAAGTTGTATTTAAAAAAATAATAAAAAAAGTAAACTAAAAACAAAATCTTATTAGTTATAATATTTTCTCCTGTACTTTACAAAATTCTAAAAGGTAAACGATAACTAAATGTACTATTAGAATAACTGCAAAACTCCCCCACCCCCACCCTTTCCAAAAAAAAAAAAAAAAAACAAACAAACAACGATAAAAAAAAGAAGATGGAGAATGGCTCCGCAAGCATGAGGAGCGAGATCGTCAAGAAAAGAAGCAGGAGCTGAGTTCCAACTGATGAAATTGAAGGTTTAACTGCTTTATCTGCGACAGCTTTGAGAGCTTGAGAGCTCACCACGTTCCGGATTCGATATTTTGAGCTCGATTCAACACATCATTCCCAATTTCAAAACATGGGTGCTTCAGAGTCTACTCTACAAGTATAATTCTTTCTTATATTCAATTCTATGTTGTTTTTGTTTGCTTTATTAATTTGTTATGGCTGAAGGCACCGGGTGACAAAATCACCACCGTAACTGAGCGATCCGCAGCCTCTGACCCCATCTTGGACAAGCTCAAATCCCTCAAACTGGTATGTAGTACGTTCTTTGTTTTTGTTAGTAATTAATAAGAACACCAGGTGTTTGATTATTTGTTTCTTGTGTTTTTTTATCCTTCCCTTAACTTTATTGTTCCTGTATTGTAGACATCGCCCATTCTAACGTCTCCCCCTACAGAGGGTACCTTGACTGAGATCTTGGTGAGAAGGCCTTCCTCCTCAGTTCCAGGTCAGCATCTCCTATGCCTTAATCATTATACTTTCCCTCCAATATGTTCATACATATCATATATACTTCGGTTGCAACTGATTAATCCTCAAAAATCAAAACTGAAAACTCAAATAAAATATTTTTTGGTGAATTATTACTTAATATGTTACTTGCAGAATATATGACCCATGATAAAGGTTTTGGATACTGTAACTTTAAGCCAAACTGATTGTAGAATAAGCAACGATACTCGATCCCTTGTTGTTGCTTATCTGCCAAGGCTAAAGCTATAAACCCTTCAGTTTCTCTTTAAAATCCTTACCCCTTGTTTCCTTTCCATACTTCAATTAATAAAAGCTGACGGCATAGATATCTCTATATGTTATGCTAGATTGCAAAATTGAACATTGCTGAATGGAATTCCCTCCACTCATTGATGTGAGAGAGAGCCTCTGTTCCTTATGGTTTTATACTTTTATTGGTTTTATGAAATACTTTGATGCGAGTAAGATTCAGGTTTTTCAGCTTCGCTTAAGAAGGTTGGCTCGTTTCATGGTCGCAGCCCTCTTAAAGCAAATACTTAGCGGCTCTCTTTTTATGGTTGAAACAGCTATAGTGAATCCAAAGGTTATACTGGAGCTCTTCTCAATCTATCGTGAGTGGCAAGAGGAAAAGGCTGAAAAAATCAGCAAAAGACAGGTCTGTTCAATAAACGCATGATTTCTAGTTTTTAACATAATATGTTGGTTCAAGAAATGTAAACTTGGTGTGGTGTTTTGGGAATGCCAGTTACAATGGTATGATGATAATTTGTCAAGACCTTAGTTTTTTGGCTGTATAATGCTGCATGAAATGGGAAATTACTTCATATCTTCAATAATGGTAAAATGTCATGATGTAAAGTTCATTGATAGCATCTCATAAGTTTTGAAACTTGAAGAATTGCCTGCAAAGTCACTCATAGAGTTCAACCATAGTGAAATCCTAATACATTAGCTAAAACTAGACTTTTTCAACCTTCCACACTGATTAAAAGGATTTGTAATTTTGTATACCTTTTTAACTATTTCAATATGAAAATATTGGTGGTGAATGATCATGAAAAAGTTATCTCCTATCATTAGTTTGACTTTTCCAGGCAGGAGATTCTGAATGGTGATGCTAATTCTTTGTTTAGTTTAGTGAATTGAGGTATGCTTGGAGAGGAAAAATTGACAAAAATAAATAAATAAAATGATGAATAGTAGGGGAACCCTTACATGGTGATAACTGCCGGCTTAATGTGTCTAATGTACATATGCAGTGGACATGATTATCAAATTCAAAATAAGTTACCAAGTAGGATGAATCTTTATCGGAATGTGAAACTCCTATTTTCTGGCTACCCCTTGATCATTTTTTTTGTTGTTTCTATATTATGTTGTTTCGCACTATCATTGTATTGTTGCCACTTAGGAAACTTGACTTGTATTCCTTCATTATGACTTATAAAAGCAATGAGATATTCCTGTTATCCTGTACATGTAGAAAATTGACACAAATCCTTGCAGGAGGAGATAGAAAACAAAATAGAAGTCGCAGATGCTCTGGCAATCAAACTTCTTCAGAGATATAACTACTCCATGTCCACAATGAGGACTACTTCACAGCATCTATCGGGAGGTAATTATTAACACACGAGTTTTAATAATGTGTGCAATCAAGGTCTTTATAACTTTGTAGGCGCAGTGAGTAAAACTGTAAAAATCTGTGACAGATGGTTTCAGAATCTGTTAACTTGAAAGAGAAGATTCCTTCTTTCAATGGTCTTAGGCTCATAGAACTTTAGAAGGCTCACCAAATCATAATATCCTGACCATGTTTATACTTTGAGGTAGTGATGATTGTTGAACCACTTATTAGTGGATGATTACCACCACATATTTTTCCGGCTTACCATTGTTTGTGCATTCAGTTCATTCACTTCAGGTGGAAATTGGTGAGCTCAAAGGAAGGTTGACTGAAGTTATCAATAACTGCGACACATTGTGCAAGAGGATTGCAGCAGAGGGCCCAGAATCTCTCCGATCTTCTGTCAAGCCCTTCGCATTTTCTACAGTTGACAAAGATAAAAACTTAGCCTCACCCTCTTGTTTGCCAACAGTTTCAGAAACAAATTCACCTTCTACTGATGCATAGTTAGATCAGCAGGTTTGGTTCTTGTCCATATATTCAGAGGGCTCCATGCTTGTTATTGAATCTGAGGTAGTTTGGAACTTGAAGGGATCACATTCACATGGTCGTCTATTAATATTGTGTATAGAGGTTTTCATTTAATTGAGATCTAATACGTGGCAACCTTTGGAGCTTTCCGGCCATGTTACAATGCTACAACAAAGGGAGATTTGTTCCCTATCACTGACATGACATGTGCAGTCTTTTTTTCGGAGGAAAAAAGAGGAGAACAAATAAAGAAAGAGAGAGAGGGGGGGGGGGGGGGGTTGAGGTGTTGGTTTCGATTGCTAAATTGAGACGGTGTTGATTCAAACAATGAGACGTGATATCAACGTTTTCGTCCATTGGCTAGGGATTTAAAATATCGTTTTTGACATCAACTGTTTTAAGATGCTTGTTAGTTTTTTTATAAGTAGTTTTAGACAAAATTCATGTATTCTTATGCACTCATTAGAGAGAAAACAGAAAAAAAAAACCCTTAAAATATTAGGGTGCGTTTGTTTTGAATTTTCATTTTCTGTTTTTATTTTTAGTATTTTTTGTTTTTTAAATTTTGTGAAGAAAAAAATAAAAACTGTAGATGAAACCAGAAAACAGAATTTTATTATTTTCACAGTTTTCACTTTTTCATTCATAAAATTCAAAAAACAAAAAGGAAAAGTATAGGTAGACAATGAAAATACTAAACAATGTGAACAATAGATATATCAGATGTTCATTTCACTAGGTGTGTACGAATGGTTATTCTAATATTAAAATTTAGGTGAGTAATTTAGAGGTGTAGTGTGTTTTTATTTGATTAGTGGTTGTTGTTGTTCAAAAAAATCATTGGTTACCTAGCATAACCCAAACAAAAAACACTGAAAATAAAAACGCAAACCAAATACATCCTAACAATGTTGTTTTCCATATTTGGTTGGTATAAAATGTGGTAACCTCAACTGCAACATGTGCACATGGCCACTTTCTTTGTGATACACTTTGCTAACGGCGTTTACAGTCATGTTTTTCTTGTCGACGGGAGCAATGATGTTACACATGAAGTTGTATTATATCGGCCATGCAAAATTGTAGTTAATATGTTGTTGATGATTGTCTTATAAAATCAAAAGAATAGACACAGCCAACAGTGTGGAAAAAGACATGAAAGGAGTACACGAGAAAATTGGATCAAACACACATGAATCATGCAGAGCATTGTCACCGGATGCAGATTTCGGATATGATGATCCCTAAAGTCATATAGTTATAGATTACAGAAACGAATCATGCAGATTACATATGAAGTGTCACGGAAGATAACTAACCGAATGCTCCCAGTCCCATCGATCTAGGATCCAGCCAAAGTAATAGAGACAGAGATTTAGCCCTTTTTTATTGACTATAGACAGACAAACTAATTCAAATGACGAAATCGTGCAGTAAAACTAATAGTAGAGCATCCTGAGGCCTACAGTAGATGAAAGCAAAGTAAAGAAAGTATGGGAAAAGGAGCATTGGATAGAATGAATTGAATTCGAGGGGGTTACACGTTACCGCGATATTATATCAAGCAATGCACTTCTTACAACAGTAAGACAACCCCAAAACCAAAACGTACTCATAGATTTATAAACTCTCTTAAGCTATGATGATGAAATTGAATCATTTAACAAGAACAGAATTATATGACTAAAACAGAGAAAAAAAAGTTCCTTAAATTAAATTAAATTTGTGGCAATATTGATCTAAACTGAAAACAAAACCAGAAAAGAAAAAAAAATGAAGAAAGGGAGTAGGGAGTGTAGCAGATCAAGGTTGTTGCTGAGCATCAATGTAGCCAGCATCAACAAGAACCTTCTCCTTCTTAGCCAACTCAACATCCTGATCGACCATCATCTTGACGAGCTGCTCAAAGCCCACCTTGGGCTTCCACCCAAGCACCTTCTTGGCCTTTGTAGCATCACCCTTGAGGTTATCCACCTCAGTGGGCCTAAAATACCTCTTGTCAATAGCAACATGGTCCCTCCAATTTAGGCCCACATGACCGAACGCCACCTCCAGGAACTCTTCGACGGTGTGAGACTCCTCGGTGGCCACCACATAGTCGTCGGGCTTCTCCTGCTGCAGCATCAGCCACATAGCCTCCACGTAATCCCCGGCGAAACCCCAATCCCTAGAAGCCTGAAGATTCCCCAAGAAGAGCTTTCTCTGAAGCCCGATCTTGATCCGGCCCACGGCCCGCGTAATCTTGCGCGTCACAAAATTCTCACCTCTGCGAGGAGATTCGTGGTTGAAGAGGATGCCGTTGCAGGCGAAGATCCCGTAGGCCTCGCGGTAATTGACGGTGTACCAGTGCGCCGCGCACTTGGATGCAGCGTAAGGGGATCTCGGGTGAAACGGTGTGGTCTCGTCCTGAGGGGGTGGTGTGGACCCGAACATCTCCGAGGATCCCGCCTGGTAATACCGGATGTGCGAGCGCCCAGTGGCGGAGATGTGGGAGCGCACGGCCTCCAGAAGGCGGAGGGCCCCGGTGGCGACGACGTCGGCGGTGTAGTCGGGGATCTCGAAGGAGACGGCGACGTGGGACTGGGCGGCGAGGTTGTAGACCTCGTCGGGGAGGATGGTGTCGAGCCAACGGCGGAGGGAGGAGGCGTCGGAGAGGTCGGCGTAGTGGAGCTTCATGCGTGCCTTGTGGGCGTTGTGTGGGTCCACGTATATGTGCTCGATCCGCTGCGTGTTGAAGTTGGAGGAACGGCGGATGAGGCCGTGCACCTCGTAACCCTTCTCCATCAAGAATTCCGTCAGGTAGGAACCGTCCTGACCCGTGATTCCGGTTATCAGAGCCACCTTGCGTTGCGACGGCGGAGTGGCTTCGCCGTTGGGGGCGGATCCGGATCCGCTGGACGACATTGATGGAGAAGTGTGAGTGAGTGAGAGTGAAGATCTGGGGGAATGGAGAATATGAGTGAAAGAGAGTGCGAAGAAGATGGTAATTTATGGAGAATGGATAGAGAGAGAGAGAGAGAAGAGAGAGAGAAGGAGAGACGCGGTTGTTTGTGTTTGACAGTGGGAGGTGGGGATATCAGAAATGGGAGTCAGAAGATATTAATCCTGCTCATCCTCTGTAAAAGTCTCACTGTCCTCCGATGTTTTAATTGTAATTCATTCTTAAGCCTTTGATTGGCAAACCAAAACAAAACAAATGAATACAAAATAGGCAGTACAAATTTAACTTTAAGCAAAATCCAATACAATTTCCAATAATTTTTTTTTTTTAAGTTAGGAGTGGGACTCAAATCTGTAACATTTAAGTGAGTATAAAAAAATTATGTCATTTGATTAATCAAAAAAAATATTTGCTTTAATATTTTAAATATGAACAAATTTTTATTATCATATCCATTTTTTATTTTTTTATTTCATTAAATTATTTAGTTCAAGTCAATTTCTTATGTGCCAATGAGTTATAACTCAAATGGCATAATCTCTCCATACTCAATTAAGAGGTTGCGGGTTCGAGTCTCCTATCTTTGGTAAAAAAAAAAAAATTCTTATGTTAGATATCAATTGAATACATGAACAAATAAGTTTGTACATTAAATAATTATTTTGGTAAAGACTAGATGCAATCGATTTTACGTGAAGTTGATAGTTAAGAGTCGTTAGATGAAAATTTAGTCAAATCAGTTAAATCATCTAACAGCTCTTGATTATCAACTTTACTGAAGTCGACTGTACTTGAGTTTCCACTAATTATTTTTTATTATAGAAGATTTTGACGCAGACAAAATTGACCACGAAATATTTAAATAAATTTAATAACCATCAAAGTTTATTTTTGTGTTTTGTTTCAATGAGTTCTGAGCACTCCCTTAAGATTTCGGTAGAAGAAATTGATCTTATGAAAGAAAGCATTAAAAAAGTTAAAGTACGAGAAGAGGTGGACCCTAATCCCCCCAAAGAACCTTACGATGATCGATGATGAAACCTAAACTACTATGAAAACTTCTTATAAAGAATTGTTACTGGAAGTTCTAGGCAATGGAATGGATGATATTAAAGATTTTTCGGAAGACATTGAAGAAGACTAACCTAATCTTGAGGACAAGTGGTACAAATTAAAAGGGACGAAGACGACTCTGTTAAGGATACTGTCTTTGACCCTTGTCCAATTATTCAAGTTACAAAGGATGACTTTCATAAATGACGTAAACCATGACACGCTGCTCTCATGGTCAAAGTTCTTGAAAAGTGAGTGGGATTAGAATTTATGGAACAACGCCTCAATAGAGATTGGGTAAAGAAATGTAAGATTAACGTCATTGATATGGGTCGTGTTTACTTTTTTGTTCATTTTTCATATCAAGAAGACTACTGCCATGCGCTACTGGATGGTCCGTGAATGATTATTGGACAATATCTTATAATGCAAAGGTGGAGACTTTTTTCTGTCCTTTGAGAATCAAGTGAAGAAGATCGAAGCTCGAATTCTTATCCTTAGCTTACCCATTGAACTATATAACCATCATTTTATCTGGCATGTTGGATCCACTATTATTACTATACTAAAAATAGATTGCGCAACCTCCATTCACTATTGGAAAAAATTTGCAAGAATATGTATGGAGATTGATTTGTCAAAGAAGCTAGTGCCGAGAATATCAGTCCTTGAAACTATTATCAACATTGAGTATCATGAGTTACATCTCATGTGCTACATTAAGTATCAGGGATTACATCTCATCTGATTCAATTGTGGCAAGTATGGTCATTGATTGGAAGAATGCAGTGAACCACCAGAGGATAGTGGGTTTAACAAGGAGGTCGAAACCGCCGACAAAATGGGGTAGGATAGGGGTAATCATGATCCATGAATTATTACTAATCCTAGCGAGAATTAAGGAGCTCAAAACTACTCAATCATTAGCAAATATTCTCAAGATCCCTAAACTTTGGATCGTGGATGATGGTCAAACGCTCTAATAGAAGAAAGTCTGATAAGGGTGCAGTTAATAGTAAGGACTTACTTATTAGAGATAATGACCAACCTAGTTTGGAAAGAAATAATTCTAATCAAGAATGCAATAACGAAATAGGGTCCAAGTTTAATGTCTTGAATGCATAGCATGAAGAGAAATTTGTCGCTCATGAAGATCACGTAGAGGACCCAAAGAATGAAGCCATGCATGGACCGGTTATTGTGAAAAAAGAAGCTCAAATATATTCTAGCACTATTTTCCCAACCTATACAAAAGTTTTGAGAGTTGGTGCAGACAAGAATTTTCAAGACAACAAAAAATAATTTTTTTTTTCTTTGGACCCAATGTAAAAGGTAAAATATCTAAAATAAAAAATAAGAGTAATGACTTATGCAATTTAATCTTGAACATTTTTACTGATCTTTCTAAAGTCAAGGAAGTAAATGAAATTTTAATTACTCTAATTTTTAAAGTGGATGCAGCCACCAGTCTCAAGCAAATACGCCCAATAAGATTGTGCAACGTTTCTTACAAAGCTGTGACTAAAATTCTTGCTACTAGATTCAAAAAGGTGATGGTAAGTTGGTCTCCCCAACCCAATTATTATTATTGTTCAAGAAGTCATCCAATCTATAAAGAACAAAAGAGAAAAAGAAAGATTGATAATTATCAAGCTGGATCTTGAGAAAGCGTATAATAAACTAAAATAGAGTTTCATTAAAGATACCTTACTTGATATTGAGTTTTTTCCGCAGTTCATTGATTTGGTTTGTTCATGTATTTCTACTACTAAAATAAGGATCTTATGGAATGGTGAGGCTCTGGATGAGTTTTTTCTCTCCAGATGTATAAGGCAAGACGACCTATCTCTCCATATATTTTTGTCTTCTGTATGAAAAGATTGTTTCAATGGATTTCAGCAGCTGTCGAACATGAGTTTTTGAAACCTATTAGACTTATGAAAGATAGATCCAAACTCTCTCACTTATGCTTCACCAACAACCTCATCCTTGTCGAGGTTTCTATGGAATAAGCAAAGATCATTAATGGATTTCTTGATGCTTTCTATACAATAGGTTCGGTCAAAGAGTTAGTAATGAAAAGAACAGAATTTGTTTCTCAAGTAATGTTGGCATCAATGTGAGAACTGAGATTAGTGAAACTCTCCATTTTTCCAGAATATATGATTTAGAAAAATATCTTGGAGTCCCTCTGCTTTATTCCAGAGCATATAAGAAAACCTTCAATCGTATCATCAATAAGCTTAATTTCAAATTAAGTGGATGGAAGGCCACATCACTATCCCTTGGAGGAAGAACTACTCTGGTGAGATCTGTCATCTCTTTCCTTCCTAGTTATAATATGCAAACTGCTAAGTTACCTATTGCTACTTGTAATGAGATTGATAGTAAATACAAGCCGAACAAAGTAAGAAGATTCACCTTCTTAGTTGGAAGAAAGTTGCTGAACCTAAACATTCTGGAGGGTTAGGATTTCAATACGCTAAGGATCTTAACCATGCTTTCATGATGAAAGTGGAGTAGGGTCTTATAGAGAAACCGAATACCCTTTGAACTAGAGTTTTGCGATCTAAATACAAGTGTGGAAATGATATCATTCAAAAAGTAGCTAGGAGAAGCGATGATTTAAATCTTTGGAAGGGAGTTTATGCAGCTTGGAGTGATGTGGAACACAACACTGTTTGGAAGATTCGAGATAGTTTTAGGATAAATTTTTGGAAACATCATTAGATTCCCAAAATGGAAATACTGAAGGTTATGAGAACCGAACCGATTATCGAACCACTCTAATAATTGATTTACTGGTTCACTGGTCTAACCAGTCTAATCGTGGTTCAACCAGAAAAACTGTTTTAGAATAAAATAATAAATAAATTATAAATAAACATTATAAAATATAATTATAATCTAATATAAATATTAAAATATTCTCCAAATTTAAAACACTAGATGATAAACAAATTCATGTGAATGGTAGTCACTTTATAATAATAAACTAAAGATATTGTACATCATTCAAGCAACAATATTCTGGTTCCAACAAGACACACAGAATCATGTATGTGTAGTTCAGCACAAAGCTTATTTATTTATAGAAACTAAAAACACTATCAGCAGAGGGCAAAAGCATGATCAAACGGTAGAAGCCTAGAAAGGGCAGAGTCTTTGACAATTGTTATAGGACAAGTGATCACCCAAAAAAATCCATATAAAATAACAATGATAATATCGGCAAATAATATGATACATAACAAGATGGATGTAAGTATGTACAACTTCACCAACAAAACATTTTATACAGATCAAGACATACAATAATAGTGACATAGTGAGTTTAAGGTTTTACTTTTCCATAACACTTTTTGTGAAGAGAAAAAAAATACAAGTAATTGAGTGTTTAAAAGACAACATGTAAAAGTAGAAGAAACTACATTTCAACAAGTGAAATTTAAAAACAAATGCAAGGAAATATCAAATATGTTCCTTTTGTAGCACCAACAACTAATTAGTGCCAACAATTTCAACCAATAAAATCCAATAGTCCATTTAATGTCAACATTAGAATTGATCCACATACACAATTTCATTTCTATATTTCAAACAATAACAAGTATTAATTTGCTTGATTCTAATGAAATCAACCACCACACATAATCAAGGCAAATACATTAACAAATTAGTTCTTAAATTCATATCAAAATTCTACTCAGATTGGTACTTACCACCATTACCATCACCATTATTAATAGCAACAGAGTAACAAATTCATTTCTAGCAATAATTTCAATAACACAATCAATTATTTGATTTCTATTCACAATTTCACATTCAAAAATCACTAAACAGAGCATGAAGTCAATAACTATTTCAACAAAAAATTCAGAAATATCATACTCAAAAATTAAAAAATGGCAACAGCAGCATAACAAATTCATGTTAATCAATAATTTCAACAACAAAAAATCAATGATATATTTAATTTCAATTCAAAAATCACTAATTTCATATTCAGAAATTAATGATATATTGATATACACAATAGAGCATAAAAGAAAATCAGGACGACCACGGAGAGACGAGCAAGATGACCACAGCGAGACGATGGCAACACCACGGCGGGCAGCTCAAACTCGAGGCTTCGAACAGCGAAGCTAAGCTACAAGACAACGCGACGACGACGTTCCGACCTAGGGATTTGGGTTTGGGACAGGGGGAAGGAGGAGGCCGCGGAGGCGCCTTTAACGATGGACGGCGGCAGCGGATCCATGGAAGAGTCTAATTTTTTTGTTTAGAGGTTAGGGCTGGTGAACGATGGCTAAGGGGCATTTGAATTTGATTCACGAAGGAGGAGTCGGGGGGTGAGTGACTTGTAGGTTAGGTTTCTTTTTTTTTTCCCTCAAAAAATTAAAACGACGTTATTTTTTTAGAACCGGCCGGCTCCGATCCGGCCCGACCGATTCAACGATTTTGCAGCAGTTTTGAATTTGGCAGTTTTAGGGAGAGGACTGGACCATTTTTTTCGCCGATTTTCAGTAGAATCGGTTCAACCGGCCGATCCGGTCTGATTTTCAGAACATTAAGAATACTAGAGCAACACGCAAATCAAGTATTGTCTATAGCCAATTTAGATGCCTCACTAATAGACTTTCTATGTGTTTCAGTTGATTGGGATATTGACAAATTAAAAGATTGGCTCCTTGAGGATATCACCAAAAAAGTCACGGTGATGACACCTCCATCCCCTTGGAAGGATGTTGACCAAGAGCTGTGATCAACCTAAAAATCAGCTTATCATTCTATCCGTCTTGACTTGAGCCCGACAAATAGGACTTCAAGTTGATCTGGGATTGGAAAGGACTTGAAAGAATTTGTTTTTTTCTGTGGTTGGTGGCCCATGAGTCCATCCTTACCAATGCGAAAAGAAGAAGAAGAAGAAGACATATGATTGCCTCCCCAATCTGTCCAAGAAGTAATTATGGGGAAGAATCTGTCCTCCATGTTCTAAGAGATTTCACTTTTGCTAGAGACACTTGGCGGTTGCTGGTGCATCATGTGATAATTGGAAACTTCCTAGTTAATAACACAGAATTGGATTATCAACAATCTTTCGAGAGATCAAAATTGGACATGATTATTTGGTGTAACTATCCCTTCTCTTTGGTACTTCCGAAATCAGTTAGTATTTTATGGGAAAGATATCCATCCTTGTGTTGCTTCTGAGTTGACCAAGGCTCGGTGAAAAGAGACCTAAAAAGTGTGGAAGAAGAGTGTTTACTCCATGAAGCATAAATCTAATGTAAGTCAACTTATTTGATAGAGTCATTCTCCTGAATCATGCATTAAAATCAACGTAGGTGGTTCCTTTTTCCCGCACAACTTGAACGTGGCATGTGGAGGAGTTCTTCGAGATCACCTTGATAAATTTGTGAAGGACTTTGCATGCAATTTAGGGAATTACTCTATTATGCATGCAGAGTTATGGGCTATTATTAAAGGTTTACATATTGCTTTGGCCAATAATTACCAGCATATCATCCTAGAATCTGATTCTATGATGACTATTTTGTTAAGGAAGGATGTCTACAATACCACCCTTGCAAGCTTCTGATTGAAGACATCTTGATCATGGAAAAGCATTTTAGTAATGTTAATTGAAAGCATATTTTGCGTGAAGCCAACTCGGTGGCTAATGCACTTGCCAAGAAGGGCAAAAACTTTTCCCGGATCTACACATTTTCAACTTTGCTCCTGCTGATATCAAAGTTTTCATTTTCTTGGATTGTCTTGGTTGCCTTAGAATTAGGGGGTCTGCTTAAAATTTTTTTAGGTTGTTTTGTCTTTGTTCCTTAGGGTCCTTAACTCCCTTGTGTCATAAAAAAGTTTACCTTCGTCCCATAAAACTAACAAAATGTTAACTCTATTAATATAATTTCTTAAATACCCCTCTTCTTTCTTCTTTCCTCTTCAGCTTTCTTTTATAAATTTGTTTATTTTGATCACCGTTATTATCCTTGCTACTGCTATTCAAAGTATCTTAAATTATAATCCCAACACTAATGTTTAATTTATTTTTTTCTAAAAAAAAGAGATAGGAGGACTGAGTAGGGAAGAGACAAACAAAACTGCTTCCCCCAATTGCTTCCAAACTTTAATTGCTTCTCTCTCTCTCTCATTGTGAATCGGAGAAGAGCAATACAAATTCACGAATTAGTTCACGCATTATGTCAAATACCTAGAGAATTCGAAATCTTTGGAGAACACGTTATCAGTTATCACACAGCCAACGCACACTTGTGAAAAGGATCCTATGTGAGACGTTGAAGGCGTTGGCGATCCACCACTCAATCTCGTCTTCAAGATCCTGCTATGGCGTCTCCCAAATCTCTGAAGTGCTAAGATTTTGCAACCCCAACATTGAGAAGCTTTGTTCTAGGAACTCACTCTAGTAACTGTACACATGCGCATACTAGGTACCAAACCTCACATCCACCATGTGCGTCGCTATCTCTTAGAGACCGATCACCGTACTCGCTAGCAAAATATCTATCACGACTTCATCTCCAGAAATCGATTCCGCTGCTAAAATCTAGTGATCCTCAATGTTATTATCGCAACTGTAATCTCCTCCTTTGAAATTGCTTCCGTTGTCGGAGTCAAACGACGAGCTCTGAATTGTGGAATTGGTCTTCTGTCCACCTTTTCCCTTACTTTGTATTTTTTTTTTTAAAAAATTAGTGTAAAGTATAATGTTGGAATTGTGATTTAGAATTATGATTTTTTATTTGGATTTAATTTAAAGATTCTTTTAATAACATTAGTGGTTATAATAATAGTGATAAAAGTTAAAAAATTATATAAAAAAAAGACAAAGAAGAAAGAAGAAAGGAAAAATGTATATAAAATTATCTAAATAGAGTTAATTTTTTGTTAGTTTTATCAGATGATGATAAACTTTAATGGTTATCAAATTTATTAAATCTTTTGTGGTTGATTTTGTCCATGCCTAAATTTTTTATAGTTAGAATTGAGTATTTATTCTAAGTTTTTATAATGAACATGCCTTTAACTAAATTTTATTATATCTGAGATCTTTAAACTTTCTTTTTATAAAATAAATAATTTTTTTTATGACTGAAAATAAAATAAAACAAAAAATAAAATAAAAAGAAAAACTCAAGAAAGTCTCTTGAACTCAAACAATATCTAATCTGGAAGAGATTCAAAGATGTTGCTAGTGGGATCAAGCCACTTTGAATACTCGATCGGATTTTAAGCATCACTCTTACCAATAAATTAATGATACCATTTCTTCTCGAAATATCAAGTTTAAATGGACCTCCTATTTTTTGTTAAGTATTTAATGAATATACAGAACCAATCCTCATCTTTTATGATTCAATGCCAGACTCTCTTTGGTCAGTCATAAACGCACCCTTTGAATCAATTTCGCAGACTATTTTCTTGATACCATATTCCTAAGCTAAGATCATCTCTTTCCAAATAAAAAAGTTCGGATTTTTTGATATCCCATTACGGGAGGTTGTTTGAGCAACGCTTCACTCAACTACCCCTTTGATCCCTAATCACACAACTAAACCCAACTACTTGAACCTTTTGAAAAATGCTAGTATCACTGTTTACCTTTAAAACCAAGCGAAAGAGAACCCCGTGAACTCACATTGGTGGAGCAAAGTTGTCGTGGCCGAGAGAAGGATTGCTTAAGCTTGTTTTTCTATCTTCTAACTAAGACAACAACCTTAATCGACGACTAAGCTTCGTTAGGGTTAAAGATTTTTTGATTGTGTTGTCTCCAGATCTACCAAATATTAGAAAAGAAGAATTCACTATAAGAAAATTGTTAGATACTGTCGAATTTTTTTGGTGAATTTGCTAAGAAAATTTACCAGTAATTTGTTTACTGTTAAATTTAGCGGTGAAATAAATTTGACCGTATAAACTTCGTTAGTAATTATTTATCGGTGGATATTAACTTTTAATTGACAAAATTTTAGAGTTTTTACCGTCAAATTTATCTTCGGTAAATTCGACAGTAAACTTAAACTTTATTTTTTCTAAAAAAATTTGTTTAAAAATTTAATATATAATTTTAAATGTTTAAATTCAATAATTTTTAAACCAACAAAATTTAAAATTTTACATTTTTCATAATAATTTGTCTATAATTTTTCATTAAAAGTTTACAAACAAGTTCACACATCAAAGTTTAAGACTAAAGAAGAAAAATAATAATTACTCATGTAAGGAAAAAGATATATAGCACTATAAAAATAAGATAATAATTACTTATTGTTTGATATGAAAAACAAGATACCTCATAGTGGTTAAGTAAATTGCATAAGTAAAACTTTTTAGATAATAAAATGTTGAAAGAAAAAATTAATTATGCAAATGGACAAATTAAGATTATAAACATAACCAATACACAAATTATAAATATAATCAACACACAAGTTATAATTAAACAAACAAATCAAATTTCATATATTCAAATGAGTAAATTACTAACAAACTTAGTAAAATTAACAACAATTATTTCAGCAAAATTAATTCAGAAAATAATTAAATCAGACAACAATGAACTCAAAAAATTAATAACAATCAATAATAAGTTAATAATTAACAAATTAAGATTAACTCCGAGAATTAACAATAATCAACACTAATTAACTTAGAAAATAATAAAACTCAGATAACAATAAACTCAGAAAATTAACAATCATCCAAAATATCATCAACTCAGAACAAATCCTAAATTACACCATATCTAACCTAACATGATTTAATTTCTAATTACATTAAATTAATATAACAAACCTTATTAGTCACACACTTAATTAAAAAATTTAATCAATAATTTAATAAAATACCTAACAAAATCCTAAATAAATAAAAAAAATATGAAAAAAATACAAAAACTATAAAAAATTAACAATGATGATGGCTATAGAATGTTAAAAGCGTGGTGGTGACAAGTGGCAGTAAAAGCTACACTGGTGGATGTAGGATTTAGTAATATAACAAACAACCAAAAGAAGAAATAGACAACAACCTTAGCTTTGGCATGCTAGACCTTAGACACAGTGACAACGATAAGCTGCCGACCTCCGACGGCAAGGGACATCAACAGCGGCGGCACGACAGAGGCTTTTCACAGAAAATTCAGCAGTAGTGACGATGACGTGCTAATCTACGACGATAATGTGGTCTACTGGCGGCGATGGCAATTCCAGGTGGGAGCCGCGTAACCTTCTTCAATGGAGAGAGAGAGAGAGAGAGAGAGAGAGAGAGAGAGAGAGAGAGAGAGAGAGAGAGAGAGAGAGAGAGAGAGAGAGAGAGAGAGAGAGAGAGAGAGAGAGAGAGAGAGAGAGAGAGAGAGAGAGAGAGAGAGAGAGAGAGAGAGAGAGAGAGAGAGAAGAGGTTTTCGCGTTTGAATTTTATCCAAATTTATTGTCGAATTTACCAATGAAAAAATTTAACATTAAAATGTTTGTTGTTGCCTAAACGTTATATTTTACTAAATTCAGTTACCGTCGAAATTTTCTGACGCTGAATTATGCGATAATAAAATTAAATTTCACACCATTATTTATTATCAAATTTAGCTACGTAATTTTAAATCTGATGATAACTTATTCGGGGGACGAATTTTTACTTTTAACCATCAAAAATTCGTCGCTAAATTTGTCAATAACATCTATCGCTAAATCTGTCAATAACATCCCTCATTAAATCCAACAATATTTAAAGCATTTTTTACGGTGATTATTTCTTTTCCATCACTACAGACTTCATCACCGAAAACAAATCTCCACCATGTTGCAAAATTGAAGGGTCATGTTAGTGGAATTGATTAATAATAGCGAGACTTTATATAGTTGATAAGTGATAACGTGATTGTAATAAGATAGAAATTTATATACAATTATTTTTATATAAAATTTGTCTTTATGCAATTGTAATTTTAATTATTATTTAATAATTTTTAACTATTAACTTTACAAAAAATAATTATCTATAAATATTTATTTTGTATCAATATTATGTATTAATAAAGATAAATAAGTCTACACGAAAACAAGTAAAACCATGTAAACACAATGTTTTATTGGTACAAATACATCTCGATGAATCTCTCCAATACTGGTTTGTCGAATAACACAAATAATTAAAAACTAGATTGTTTGATAACTATTATATCAATATCTTTATTATAATAATTTAGGGTTAAGTATTTTTTTCAGCCCTAAGATTTGAGGCTAAAATTAAAATCGTCTCCAACCTTTTTTTGTTATTAAAATCATCTTCAACGTTATAAAACATTATAAAATCATCATTTTGTTAATAAATAATATTTTTTGGACAATTTTACCCTTAAACAAAAATTAAAAAAACCTCCCCTTAATACGAAACCCTTCCCACACTCTCTCACTTCCTTCAGAGGAAGCTCTTCCCTTCCTTCTGTGCTTCCTTCCCATCCTCACTCACATGGATCTCCTTTACCATTCACCATTCCTCTTCCTCCTCCACCCGTCTCCAAGGCACTTCGTTATCGCTAACGGAATCAACCTGCGACTCCCGATAGAATGGCCAATCTTGTTACGTTTCGCTCATTTCGTCTCCTACCCTATTGCATGACAAAGATAGAGGAGTGAGAGAGGTAGAACGAAGGAGAGATATGAGAAGAAAGGGTGTTGTCTCTGGAAGAGATATTGCAATTTTGAGTTCTTGTTCTCATTTTCTTCCGTTGTTCTCTTTCTCTTTTCTTCTTTCTTTTTTTTTTTTTAAAATTTTTGAAGAACATATGTGTTCTTCTTTTTTAAATCTTTTAATTTATGTTGTTGATAATTTTGGATCTGAAATTATGGTTGATAATTGCTGAATTATTTAATTTAAAATTTTTGTTGATTTATTTTGTGATTGTTGTTGTTGGTGTTGCTGGATTGTTGGTGGTTATGGTGTAGCGATGGTGATGGTGATGATAATGCTGAGGGTAATGCAGAGAGTAGTGGTGAAGGTGGAGAGAGTTTTTAATTTTTGTTTAAAGGTAAAATTGTCCAAAAAATGTTATTTATTGACAAAAGGATGATTTTATAACGTTTTGTAACGTTGAGGATGATTTTAATAACAAAAAAAGGTTGGAGACGATTTTGATTTTGGCCTCCAACCTTAGGGACGAAAAAAAAATACTTAACCCTAATAATTTATTATATATTACTAATTTTATAATTAAAATGTGTCGTATATTATTTTTTTATTATAATTGAAATCAAATATTTTTTTTGAAATTAAAGAATTTTTTTTCTTTGACTCTTTATCTATTTTTCTCATTCCTTCGCTCACTCTATCCCTTTTATATATTATTATTAAAATTAAAATTGAGATATAACTATATTATTTTATTAATTTAACAACCAAAATATATTACATAATATGTATTCTCTCATTATAATTCAAATGAAATATTTTCTTCTAAAATTAATAAATTATCTCTCCATTTTTTTATCTACATCTCTCTCCGTCTTTATTTTTCTTTGCTATTTCTACTCTATACATAACTTATAATTTATATTTTATATTACTAATTTGATAAACCAAAATATGTCACAAGATATTCTTTTAATACAATTAAAATAAAATATTTTTTTTTCAAAATTAACAAACTCCATCTACTCTTCTTCTTTCTTTCTCTTTTCTCTCTCATGTTCTATCTCTCTCTATCTTTCAATTCTAGAAAAATAAAAATTAATAAAATAATATAATTAAAAAATCAAGTAATATATATTATTCACAACAAATATTATATATATATATATATATATATATATATATATATATATATACTTTTTTATTTAATTTTAACTTTTCATTGTTTATCTTTTTAATTTATATTTTTACTTCTTTTTCTTCAAATAGTTATTACATATAATTTTAAGAGAATACTGATATTGTAATTAATAATTAGAATCAAGATTCGATTATTTTAAAAAAATTAATTTTGAGTTTATTTTATAACTATTAATATAAATTTTTTAATACTAATATCTAATTATTTATATAGAGAGAAAAAATATTATTTTTAAATAACAAATATAAAAGTTGATTATTTTTATTTGTGCAACAGACTTAATACCTACTCAAAATGTAAAAGTATATACATTAAATTCTTTTAAGTTTTAAATAATGAATATTAAAATTAATTATTAGTAAAAAATTAAACTCTTTCATGTGAAAATAATAACTAAAAAGCTTATTGTTTGATTTTTTTTTATCTACAAAAATATTAGTCTTCTTAGACGACAAATATCTTTGTCCTTTACAACCTTTTTATAAAAAAAGTTTAATTTTATAAATATTTTCTACCATAATCTATAATGTTAGAACAAAGTCAATATAATTTTAAAGATTTGTATTCTTGTAATATTATTATAGACAAAAATACTAATTAATAAATAATAAATAATGAGAGACTAATTTAAAAAGAGCGAGAGAGCGCCCCGCCTCGAAAGGACATCATCTGGATATGAATAAGTGGGCTAATTAAAAAAAAAAAAAAATATGTAATTCAGTATCATAGTAAATTGATGTGTTTTTTTATATAAATTTAAATTTATTTTATTTTATTTTAAATAACAAATTAGGTTTTCAGATTTAAAAAATCAGAGGGATCAAATTTTTATAGTACGGAATTAATTTGTGGTAAGATAAATATTTTTTCGCTCTCAAACAAATAGAAGAGTTCGATTAGTATATTTTAAATTTTTTTAAACACTAAAATGTATATCTGATCCTCATATTTATATTTTTTTAAAGAAAATAAAAACTATAAATGTAACTCTTAGATGTGTGACATAAAAAAAATTATAAATTATAAATTTAACCTTTTAATTTGTGACATCCAAAAAAAAAAATACACCAACTCCTTATACTATTAAATAATACCACCAAAATTCAAACACTAAAAATAAAAAGTGGAATAAGTGAAGTAAAAATCAATGACACCCCCTCCCTCCTCAAATCCCATATTGTTGGTAGGTGTCGTTGAATCATTCATTTCACGGAGGCAAATTTTTTTCATTCATGTATTTAAAGGTTCATCCATTTTTTTATTATTTGTTATAATACATTGTGAGATATGAATTTGTTGGCTAATGACAGAACATAGATGAGTATAAAGTATCTCTCTCTCTCTCTCTCTCTCTCTCTCTCTCTCTCTCTACACGTGATTTTTCGTGTCGGTGAGTATAAGGCAAGTTTTTCAATTGGACAAAGAAAATAAGGAAACTTGAATACAGAATAAGTTGAAAAAAAAATCGGTTGTGTTTGTAGTTTTGTTGGTTTTTTAACTTTTCTATGTAACCTCAAAATTATTTTTCTGTATTAGTGAAATCACATTAATTAAGTATGGTAGGCAATTGTTAAATATGTATTAAACAAAAGATGAAAATTGTTTAAACATGAAAATTAAATAATTTAATAAAAAAAGAAAAAGGGAGTGAAATAAAAATTCAATAAATATCGAAAAGAAAAATTGACGGATCAAAGACAAAGTAATGTTTTAAACTCCTCACTTTATCTCTCTTATCTCCTATATTCTTACCTTTCTTGAATACAAGTTCACATTGTGCTTTTTTATTTCTTTTTTCATGTTTTCCACATCTAGATATTACATATATACAAAGTAATGAGTAACGACGGTACCCATTGGCCAGCGACAAACCCTTAAATAGAGCTCAGTACCGCGACGGATTAGTCCTTGACCTGCCGGGTTGGGGGATACCGTAGGAAACCAAAAAATGAGTAATGACGGTAATATATATTTCCCCAAACACACATTTACAGTAAATTACATATATTAATAAATATATATTTATAAGTTATATTCTTTTTTTGGAGAATATATATATAATTGCACTTTCGTAATACTAAATTATATAGTGAAGTGGATTGGACAACTCCAATCCTAAATATTACACCCATGTATTATACACTCACACAATACACTCACATATTATATGGATACACTATTAATATGAGTTCTATATTCCTCACTGAGGATTTGAACCCGGGTGTAGCTCCCAACGAGGCAGGTGATGCCGCGGTTGAACCAAGGCCTCGGCTGCAAAAATTTTTTTTGTCAATAAAAAATCATGGAATGTAAGTGCTATAAAAACATGGAATTGGGCTGAGCTTGGATACAATTGGGCTGAAATTCATTGAGCCCTGGGAAACAAAAACATCCTCACCAAAAACAAATACAAATAAATAAAAAAAAAACGTTTGTCAATTTTTGTTATTATTTTTTTTAAAAAATATATTAATAGTATTAATCCTGTCGTTTCACTGAATTCTTCTGAAATGAAGTCTTCATCCATTATTATCCATTAAATATCATAAAACATTAAAACTATCAATATACATTTTTTTAAAAAATAATAACAAGATATTAAACTATAAAAGGATGTGTTACTTAGGCAAAGAGAAAAGGGAAAAGTAAAGCAATTAGCCATGGATGAGTGCCATTGTTGAATACCGTATTAGTCATAGGTGGTAGGCACAGGCACAGCTTTTAAAAGATCAAAATAAAAAATAGGAATAATTTCAATTTTCAAAGGGAAAAGCCAACACAAAAATAACTTGTTGTATCAACGGCCGTGCTGTCACACACTCACTTATATTCGCTGCCACGACTACATGGGCCCACTCTATTTACGTTTTCCATTTTTTACGCACAACCCTTTGTCCCTTTCCTTTAGAATTTTTAAATATAAAAAATAAAAATTGCAATTAAACAATATTTATTTTTAAATTTAAAAACTCATTAAGATTTATATTTTGTTAAAAAATTCAATAACTAAATATTATTTTCGTCAAATACATATACATAAAAAAGTTTGAATATATAAAAATTACTGCATTTAAGTTATTAAAAATCAAAAGAAATTATTTTTTTAAGCAAATTATCATTTATATATTGAATTCTTACAGATCTGAATTTATGTCTAATAAAACTCGTATTTTTAGTTACTTTAATAAGTTTCCAATAAATAAATTAAATATATAAAATTTAGCTCGTTAATACAAAAACTAAAATTAATTTTTAATATTTTATCATGTTATCTTTTATAGGAATAATTATATTTTTTATCTCTAAAATTTGTTAAAAATTTAAAAGAAATTAATTTTATTTTATTTTTATTTTAAAATTTTTTTATTTGTATCAAATATATTTTTAATGACTAAATTTTTAACAATAATGTATGGTAATTCTGTTTGATTTATTTATGTTTAAGATTATTTTTGTGAAATTATTGCTAAATTAATTTTATAAATTAAAAAAAAAGTCATTGGAAAGATTGTTTTTATAAAATTATTATCGAATTAATTTTATAATTTTTAAAATTTTTTTTATTAAGAATAAATTTTATATAAATCTAAAAATTTTAGAATAAAATTAAAATAAAATAAAATTTAAATTTTTTTTTAAAATTTTATCAAATTTTTTTTAAAAAATATATTTTATTTTTTATAGCGTATATATTGTTTTGTAATAAAACGAAAAGAATACATAAAGAGTATGTAAGGATAATAAAATTGTGAAAAAATAAGAAAAGAAAATAAAAGATGAAGAAATTTTATTGATTGTTGATTGATTGGAATTGTAAATTATAAAAGTAAAATTAAATATACATAGAGTATTGACTTATAAAAGATAAAAATAAATAAAGATATGATAAAGATAAATAAAGATAAGATAATAATAATAAGGACTAAAATTATAACTGAATTGATATATTTTGTTGAGATGAATTTATGAATCATAAAATTTTTTTATTGTTATCATGGATTAAAGTTAAAGGGTAGTTTAATATTTTGATTCTACCAAATTATACGAGGAAAATCTACATTTAAAATCATAAATTAAAACAGAAACTGACTGGATCAACCACTCCGAAATTCCATTTCAATTTTAAAAATAATTAAAACAACTATTTTAGGTGCATGTACTACGGGGATTAAGTACACCGACTTAAATATGCACGAAATAAAATAAAGCAAATATAATCTTAATTTAAAAATTTTCGAAACATATAAAAGAATAACCATATATATAATAAAATCAAATACTAATTTATATATATAAACCTTTAACTATTACTTATTTATATACCTGTTGTTTCACACTTTGTTTAAACAGAGTTATATAGTTTAACACTTAACAAATCGCGTTATGTAATAAATAAATATTGAGTAGTTTAGAACTTTAGATTTTTTTCAGTATTTATCTATTTACTATTTTTTAAGAGTGGGTGTTAAGGTTTCTTAAATTTCGTGATTTGTAGCTATCAATTAGTTATTATTGGTATTTGTAATGATGTAAAATTTTATCTTATAATATAAAATTATTTAATTTTTTTTAGTGATTAAATACTGACCAAATTTTAATAAAAATATTCTTTCTAAACTTTTTTATTTTTTAATTCTACAGGATTAATTTATCACTGATTTAAATTTTAAATTAAAATTTTATGGTTATAATCAACAGTAATTAGATCAACCCAAATTAATTTTTAGAACTTTAGATTTAAGTCATTTAACTAATCAAAATCAGTTTGTTTGTTTTGAGTTTTGACTAAATTTTGATTTGGAATGATAAATTAAACCAAATTACAGGTAGGTGATTTTTTGAAAAAAGATTTTATATTTTTATGTAGAAATAAATAATTCACACGGTGACCAAACGTCACGTAAGACGTAACAGAATATAAACAAAACCGAGCCTAAATGTCGCATGCTTCTAGGGTTTTCAGTTTCCTTCCCCAGACCACCCCTTCCCCTTCCCCTTCCCCTCCCCCTTCCCCTTCCCTCTCCTATTTCTTTATCAACTGTGCTTAGCGCAGAGAGAGAAAACGAGAACCACAACAATCACATCATAAACAGAAAAAAAAATATCAAAGGAGAAAATCGCTCTTTTTTTTTTTTGTTTTTTAACTAGTGTTTTTATTCTCGGTCCTTTTTTGTTCTTCAGATTTGCTTCATCTGATTTAGGAATTTTTCTCGAACACCTTTTCTCCGATTCGATCTGTTTTTTCGTTCTCGAATTTTGGTTTGTGAGAGTTAAAGAGCTGCAAAAATCTCTGAGATTAAATATGAAGCGGGCAAGGAAATCGAAATCGAACAGGGTTTCGTGGGCTCCTGCGTCTAATTTGTGTCAGGTATAACCCCATAGCATTCCTTCATTAATCACTCTTTTAAGAAAGTTTTTATGCTTTCGATTTGTTCTTTTTTGTGTTCCCTCTCTCTCTGGTCGCTTATTGATCCTTTTCCTTCAGGGTTCTACGCCAATTCGATCTCTCTCAAATCCTTGTTTATTTATTCTCTCTTAAATTTTAATTTTATTTTCGTATTTCAAGTCTGTAAGTTTAATTGATAAAATAAAATCTGGAAATTTAGTTCATATATAAGAAAAATAAAATCTGGAAAATTAGTTGATATAAGAAAATATGTGAATTTGGTACAATGAACTTTGTAAAATTGAAAAAAAAAATAAAAGATAATGAGTATATTCATATTGTTGTTAGGTTTATTTAATTTTTCAAACTAAATAAGACTTATACCAATAATCATCAATCAACGTAGAATATTATTATCTTAATGGTCGAAATTTGAAAATTGTGCAATAATAATAATATAAGAACAAGATGGATCTCAAGAATTGGTGTGTCGGTGGGCAATTTTGTAATCTGCTAAACCTTTGATACATTGAATCGTATCAAGTGCCAGAGCTGGTGGGGCATGCGAGTTTCTCACCGAAGATCTTTATGCGATGCTTTTTTAATGATTATGAATTAAGAAATTAATTAATAAATATGAATAATAATTGATAGATAAGAAGCGTATACAATGTTACATTCATATGAGAAAAGAGGATGGCAACAAAATAAATAAATAATAAAAGAAGGAAAAGGAAATATGCATGTTCATATGATTATATAAATCACTAATTGACTATGAAAATTCACCAGTTATTTTTATGATAAAAAATTATATCTAAAAATTTATATATAATATAAAGTTAATATCTAAAAATCGTATAATTGTAGGTGGGCACCATCATTGATATATTAATATGACATAAGCTTATTACAGTTTTAGAATAATGAGTATTTCTGAAGTTAATTTGGAAAGTGCTCGGATATTGTACAAAGGATAGAGACTGGAACATAGGACTGTAACGTAGATTCGCCTAATGAATTGAAATCAATCCAGCTTTTTATGCATTGGTTGCCAATCCATTAAGATTACCTATAAAATAACTCTTGCATTACCACATAAGTGAAAATGAGATTGAGGATTCATTAAATATTTTCGGTAATAATAAATAATTGACAATTTGCTTTTGTAATTCATTTATTTTTTACAGATTTTTCTAAAAATTACCAAATTTATTCCAGACTGTATTGTTTGTTTCCCTGAGTTTTTTTATCTCACCAATTAAAGGTTGACATGTGAAAAATAAAATAAAGTTCTAATTTGCAATAATTTATTTTAAAAAAATAAATATATAACAAATACATTAAAAATTTTAATTTAATAATTTTTTGCTAAAAATTTCTCTAATAATATTAACAAGATTTTGTTAACAAAATTCTTTTTAAAAAATGATATTTAAAGTGATCTCTATATCATTAGGCCACAAACAACAGAAAGAGATTGACAAAAAGGACAAACGATATACGAAATATGAAGAACAAATAAGTGTTGTAAATAGATTCCATGCTTTTCAAATAGGAACACTGCTAGGACATGTTTGTGAAGTTGCATCATAACAAAAGCTTTTTTCTCAACCATTATGCTAGTGAATCTCGGCATGCAAAAAACTATGTGATTCCTGAACTTCTTGTTGAACTAATTGTCTACTTGTTTTGTATGATTATCTTGTCTCAACTGGTGGTGCTCCTGATAAATAGTTTTCAGCTTGCATGGTTCATTAATGATGATTTCTAAAATATAGGGAGATATAGCAAGCCTAATTATCCTTAATGAGAAAGAAAAAGCATTGTTTCGGCAAAACTGCTGATTTCAATTAAGCTAAATTTATATGATTGATATAAGAGTAATATTACAAATTTGGTGGTGAAGTTTATGACTGTGTGGTCTTGGTTAAGTAAATTCTATAACCTCATACTAAATTAGCAAACAAATGAGCCTCTCACATGGAACATATTGAGATTGTTCAGGAAGAAATCAAGTAAACTGTTGCAAGTATTTCGGAACAAAAGTTATAGAAGATTGGCATATGAAATTTTAAGCTTCTGATGCTATTGGCATAACAAGCAAAGAATGAAACTTGCTAGGACATGCATTTTTCTTTTTAAATGAATAGAAAACACGTTTGTTCAAAATGTAGCTGCTGGTGTTTAACATCATCTTTCAGAAGAATAAAAAATAGCATAAAAATCCTGAACTCATTGTAGTTTAAGATGATGTAGGCCACTAAAGCATTCTTGTTATTTCTCTGTTTTCTTGTTGGTTGACTTTAAGGAATATATTGGATGACTGATAAATCCATTTCAGCTTATTTGTGAAGTCTGTTTCTCCTCTTGGACTCTGACACTAGTGTTTACCTGACAGATCAAATTGTTTCTGTCTGACGACTGTCCTTCAAAAGTTGGACTGAAATCTCAAGATCATCTTCAAGCAAAGACATCTTCAATGTTGCCTTCAAGTACTAATGAACATATGGACTTACCTCCTGGATTTGAAGACAATCACTTCTTAAACCAGCCAAAGGTTGAACTCTCTCGCATCTCTCCAATTAAATGGGAGCGCCCTCCTCTGGTAATACTCATCAGCTCTTGATTAATCACACCATGTTGGATCTTTATTATTTCTCTATTGAAAGTTCGAATTATGCTTTGCAACTGTTCCACCCTGTTGCAATATATGTTAAGAGCTCTGTCTTGATTGCTTAAATATCTTTTGATCACAATTTTACTTGTTTCCTTTCTATTCAGTTTGCTTTCAGACATGATTGGCGCGTTGCTGCTGGTGAAGAAAGTAAGGAGAAAATGGATCAAAAGCTAAGAGAAATGAAAGTGCTTGAAGCAGTTTATCCTCGCATTTCTGCCATACCTCCCAGGTAATAAACAAACTGTCACATGTTACAAAGTCCTAGTATTAATTGATTTCCTGTTTTACTAATTTCAGTTTTTTTATTTGGTTGTGTAGCCCTTCTGTTTCTCATGATGTAGACAAGGAAGGTTATGATGATAACCACACTCCTCTCATCCCTATCATTCCCATTGAGGAGGAAGATTCGATGGATATTAATCCTGAAGTGTCAGACGCAAAACTCGCAGATACCCCCACTAAATTGCTGTCACAAAACTTGCAGCAATATATAGCAGCTGCAACACCTATTAATTCACAATGCAACACCTCTGCTGCTGTTCCCTTATCTGCAGGTGGAAACTCCATGCTGGCAATTTCTCCTGGTTCGGAACCAGATTTAGCTGCAGCCTCAGCTCTGGTAGCAGCAGCCATTTTGAAGAGTAATGAGCAAGGAAACCCAATTGATATGGATCTACTTGTTAAAATATTTAATGACCCAATAATGATAGAGAAATTGGTTAACCAACGGGGAACTGCAACCGCCACCATAACTACCTCTTCAAATACTGGGTTGAAATCTGCTGCTTCTGGGACTACACCCACAAGCACAGTTGGTTTAGTACCTTCTTCTGCTCCAAAGCAAGCAACTTCCTTAGCCTCCATGTTTCAATCTACACTTAATAAGCCAGCAATTCCCCCAGTTCCATTGTCTAGGCCTTCCTCTGGTAATTTAGTAACTAGCTCAGTTACCCTGCCTCCACAACCAACTACACAATCACCTTCACCTCCACCTCCACCTCCATCCACTTCTACATTTAATAAGCACAGGTCTGTCAACAATAACCATGTAACGAATGGAGCACTTCCCTCTTTAGAACCCCAGCCTCCTCCTCAAGATACAACTCTGTTATCTGGTATAAAGCGCACGTCATCATTACCTTGTGTGAATTCATCCAGTGAATTGAGCACAGTGCCTTTGAATTCAACTGCTGTGAATTTGCATGCAGGTGCGAACCAGGTGCGAGCAACGGCTGCCACAGTGGCTTATCAAACAAGTAGCACCGGTTCTTCTTTTGCAGTGAAGGATGCCAACTATTATAAGAACCTTATTAGGCAACATGGTGCAGATAAGCAAGACGGTCAAGAATCACTAATAGGTATCCGTCATAATAATTTCCAAGACTTTAAAATGCTACATAACCTTAAACAAAGGGAAGTGATATTCAAAAACCAGAAACCTTGCATATACTTTAACAGCTCAAGGGGTTGCCGAAATGGTGCAAATTGCCCCTATCAGCATGATATCTCAGCTCAGTGGGGAGCTGGTAATGACCTAGTGGCACAAAATGCAAAAAGAATGAAACTAGGTACAGAAGTTAATGGGAGGATATAATCTAAAGCAGCTTTTCAAATGATTAATAAACACAAAATGGAAAAAAAAAAAAAAAAAAAAACCTTTTTCTTGTTTCACCATGTACAGTGAACTTGCACAGACAAAAGGGGGACGGGGGAAGAGTGGAAATTGGGTTACAGTTAGGCTTTATCAGTTTTTGACATTTTTATCTTTTCAGTTTCTTTTTTTAAATTTCCTTTGGTGATAGGTTTCTAGATTTATTTTGGGGAATTCTCCTACATGAACAATGAGAACTTGGACCTTGGGTTGGTAGTTTTTTGTTTGACCGGGTCAGAGGTTTGGGTTTGACAAATTGGTGGTCTCTTTTGCTTTTGCATTACATTTGCTATGATGGTAAACCGGTTGACTATGTTTCGTGAACGGTGGCCATCTGCCAATGCCAACCCAGAACTGATAATGAGATGTAGTTAAACAATTAAAAACTATTAAAATTATAAGTAATTATGGGAAAGATGAAAATTCTTAAAGAGTACTAATCTCTTGCATTGAACAAGACTAAATAATTTGATGCCGAAGAATGATATGTATTTTAACAGATAAATAAGAATTTTGGAGATTTTGAATCCTTAATCTTGTATCAATTGAAGAATCTATCGATATAAAATGAACGAGAATAAGAGTTTTATTTTAACATCTAAACCTAAAGGGGATTAATATCAAAATTCGTCCTATCATAATATTTTTTGAGATATAACTGATTTATAATAAAATTTATTAAAAATTTATTTATTCATTTATATTAAAAGCTTCAGTAATAAGAAATTGTTAAAAAGTTAAAATATTTAATCTAAAATTTATTAGGTACTAACTTAGGTATTCACTCTCAAAATTATCAGCGAATAAAGACCAAAAAAAAAAAAAAAAAAACAACTGAACTAGTCAATGAATCCGGTTAACTAGTTTTATTGGAGATGGTAAATGAAAACATCATTCGATGAAAGTGACATCATGTTACACTAGTGTACCAATAGGCAAATAACACCTATTATATGATTTATTTATTTATCTATTAAATGTTTAAAAATAATAAAAATTGAATTAGTCAATATGACAAATAGCTTATAATTTAGGTTTGCTTTGATAAAATTTTATCTTTTTTAGTAGTTTATCATAGATATCTTTTGAAAGAGAGTTTTTCAAGAGTTACCGCATTTGTGTTTGATAAAATTAAATTAAAATTAAAATTAATTTTTAATAATAATAATAATAATTATATTTTATAAAATAATTTTTTAAAATTTAAAAAGATTATAATAGATATGAATATAAAAAAATAAATATTAATTAATAAAATTATATTAAATTTTTAAATTTTAATAAATATAAATAAAGTTTAAAAATTTTTTGTTAATTGCTTTTAAAAATATCTCCAATTTTTAAAAGCACAAATACATTATCTTTTTTATTTTAACAAAAACGAAATGAAGTGTTTATATTTTTAAAAAATGCAAATATCTTTTCAAAAAATTTTATGAATTTAAGCTTTAATTAAAAAAAATAAAGAGTAAAATATTATTTTTGTGTTGTCCTTAATATTTAAATCGTCCTATTTGTATACTTAAGTTTAGTTTGGTAAAATTTTTACTTTATAAAAGTTGTAGCATTTATATTTGGTAAATTAAATCAAAAATAGCTTTTAATAAACACAAGCAACATCAATTGCGTTTAGTAAAATAGCTTTTGAAATTTAAAAATACTATAATAGACATAAATGCAAGCATTAAATTTAAAAATTAGTTAACATATGAGGTTATATTAGACTTTCAAATTTTGAAAAATATAAGTCAACTTTGAAAAGCTCTATTTTAGGTGCTTTCAAAAGTATCTCAATCTTTTAAAAGCTACAAGAACAAGCACATAATTTTTTTTATTTATCAACCACAAAACGAGGAGATTGAGCTTTTAAAAAGTACAAACACCTCTTCGAAAAACTTTACTTAGGGGTGTGCATGGCCCTGCCCGGCCCAAAGACCCGGCCCGACTCCGAACACTTTAGGGACTAATTTGGTGTGATTTCACCGGGTTTAGGGCCGGGTAAGGGTCTAAAAAATAAATCCGGTCATTATTTCGAGTCGGGTCCGGGGCATAGCTCGAGTCACCCGAACTCGGCCCGGTGGCCCGGTCATCATACACAATTAATATGTTGTGTTATTAGTGATAGATGATGGCTATTTTTACGTGGAATTTAAGAATTGTAAAACTTAATATTTTGTATTATTAATCATTATATATAAGACTATAAGTTAATATTTTATGTTTAAAATGCATAAGACTTTAGACTAATGCATAATATTGTGTTATTTGTATTGATTTAAATATTTGGTGCTATTAGACAATATTAGTATTGATTATGGTTATACTTTAATTTTAGAGAATAGTTAGTTCTTGTTATACTTTTCTAAGTGAATTTTACCATGTCAAATAATGGTTAGAGAGTCTTGAAAATTTGGATATTTTCACATGCTAGCTTACAAGAAGGTATCAAGTTAATGTAATGTTGACGGCTCGGTTTTCACTCGATTTTTATTCGGTATAATCGTGGCCCAAAAGTGTATAAGTTTTATTGGGTTTAGTGTCGGATTCGGGTCTAACAAATAGACCCGATATATATTTCGAATCGAGTCTGGGTCACATCAAATCCGACTTCACCCGACCCATGCACACCCCTAACTTTACCAAACTAGCCTTAATGTTTTAAAATCCACTCAACATTATCTTGTGTTAGCTCTGTGTATATTTTACTAACGTGTTGCACACAAACGCTTTTGTTCACCTTGTCAAATGCTAGATATACAAATAACGAATTAAACGTTAGGAAAAATTTTAAAATTTAGTCCACATATTAAATACAAAAACGATATTTTATTTTTTTAAAAATTCATTATAGGATTAACTAATAATATTTGATTGTATTAGAAATATAATGAATTTGATTTTTAAAAAGACTTTTTAGTTCATTTTAAAAATAACAGAGTAACTTTTTAGAATTTATTTTAAAAATACTAAAATACCCTCTTATAATTAAAAAGTTTAATTGTATTAATAAAAATTATATATTTTAAATTTTTTTTAAAATAGTTAAAGTGCCTTTTTAGGATTAAAATTTTTTTAATTGTAACAGATAAGAATTTTGAATTTGATTTTATAAAAACTGAAGTACCTTTTTAATTAATGGTGGTTTTTTTCATATCCTAACTAATTAAGGGTAAAAATTATCCTTCTTTGTTAGCATCATTCAAGATTAAACATGTGAAAATTTAGTCACCAAAAAAAAAAAACATGTGAAAATTTAATGTCATATCATTAATAAGTAAATAAATTATATTTAAACCCAATAATTTATATCTTTTTATACTTTCATCCCCAGATATTAATTAAATTTAAAAGTATATTTTAATCAACTAGCTAAAAAAAGACTAAAATATCTTTTTGAGTAATATTACAAAAGACTAAAGTATCTTTTCTAATATATTCTTGTATAGAAACATTTTAATTTTAAGGAGTTAGGTGTTATCTTAACCTAAAAGCATATTTTATTCTTTTTTAAAATTGACTACAAAAAGATATTTTAATAATTTTAAAATTAATTTAAAGGATATTTTAGTTTTTATGAAATCAAATTCAAAATTTTATTCTGTTACAATTAAAAACTTTAATCCTAAAAGAGTATTTTAGTCTTTTTAAAAAAATTAAATTATCTTATTTTTATTAATAAAGTTTAGGGGTGAATGCGAATCAGATCAGATTGGATATGGCCAAATTTCGATCCGATCCGTACTAAAATTATCGGATCGGATTGGATCCAATATCCGCATTTTTTAAAGTTGGATCCGATCCGATCCGCACATTTGCGGATCGGATCGGATCAGATATATTCGCAAAACACAAAAATATTTTTAAAAGTTTATTTTCATTAAAATAATTTCAATAAAATTTATTTTTTCTATTCTTTTAAATATGTTTACTCTTAAAATAATATTAAACATACTTTTCTTAAATAATAAATTAAAATAATACAACGTATGTGATAATTATTAGTTGAAATAAAACATAAAAAGTATATGTACTTATTTATTTCTTTATTTTTGCGGATACGCGGATATGCGAATACCAACACAAAATCTGCAATCCGATCCGATTAGTGTGTGGATCCAATCCGAAAACCTTGCGGATCGGATCCATATTTGCAATTTTCGGATCGGATTCAGATAAACACCGCGAATATGCGGATACGATCCATGAACACCCCTAATAAAGTTAAAAAATTTAATTATAAAAGGTATTTTAATATTTTTAAAATAAATCCTAACGGAATACTTTGTTATTTTAAAATGAACTAAAAAGGTATTTTAGTCTTTTTTTTTTTTTTTAATGAACCCATTCTACTTCTAATGTCACAAAAAAAAAACACTATTAATTAGTCCTATAAAAATATTTTACTATTTTTGTCCTTTTTTAAAAAATAAAAAATATTTTTGTGTTTTTAACATTTGAAATAAGTCTCATAGTTGATCCTAATGTTTAAATTATTCTATTTATGTGCCTAACATTTTAAAATTGATTGAATATTGTCCTGCTATGCGGAGAAAATCGTCTACACGTGCAACCTCGTTAGTAAAATTTTAATAGAGTTGATTTTAAAACGTTAGGTCAATAATAGGACGATTTAAACGTTAAGAATAAATATTAAAGACGAAAATAATATTATATTCTAATAAAAAATATTTTTTTATAAGTTATACATGACGAAGGGTTTTTAGAAAATAAAGTTGTGCATTAATTCTTTCCATATTTCCGTTATATATAGTATATATTATACAGTATAAATGTATTTGTAAAAAGAAATACTTGTATATTTTGATTAGTGATTAATATATAGATGTAACTTTTAAGTAATTATTGTGCTCTTAAATAATTCTTTATTGATATAATTTCTTTTATAAAATCTACATTGGCTCATGGACTTACATTTTAGAAATCATATTTATAAAATTTTATTCTAGCTTCAAGATTTCTTAGGTAATTTTTAGAAAAATAAAAGTTTTAATCTATTTTATTCATGTTATAATATCAGTAATGTGAGTTATTTTTAGATTTTAATTTTGATACACTGTTAGTGTAAAACTCTTTTATATGTGTATTCAATTATATAATGTCATGTTAGTAAAAATAATTATTTTTTATATTCATCGCATAAACGGTCATCTAAGAGAACGATTATAATGTAAAACGTTTTACACTATTAGTGCATCAAAATTAAACTCTTATTTTTATTGTTTAAAGTTGATATAAAATATGAAAGAGAATCACTCAAATAAAGATGTTTAAAATGTCTTTTTTTAAGATATTTTTTAATAATTAAAATTCAATACATATAACTGATTAAATTGTATTATTTTTGTCAAAATTATATCAGACAAATTAATTTAACTAAAATTTTGATAAACTAAATTTTGAACCAGTGTAAATTAATATTTTTTTATAAAAAAATAATTATAATATCCCTATTATAAGAAATGATAAAATACTATAGAGTGGCTCCCAGCAATATGAAAATAATGTATACAAGCATGCAACAAAGTTCAAAACTCATAACAGAAAGCTCTACACGAATCTATTTTGGTGATAGTGGCTTCTAACATCAGGCTTTGCACCACACGTCAATGTGAGAGGGAAGGCGGCAATGCTCCCAAAATTAATAATTTATATATATAAGTCTCTAATTTTTAAGTTTGGTCTCCTTTTAATTTTTAATTTTTAATTTTTTTTTCTTCTTAATTTATATTTTTTATGTTGTCCTCTCTCAAAAAAATTTTTAGCTCCGCCCTTAGACTCCACAGTCCACAATGTCTATTGCGTGCAACGATGTAGAATCCAAAGCAAACGTTATTATTGTCTCCGTGGATTCCATGAAATGAAAGCTGGAAGAGTTTTAGGTATATCAAAAATACCGTGTTCCAGTTATTTTAATTGTTGATCTGAATTATAAAAAGTATATATAACATATATTAATTAAAATCAACGGATTAAAACAACTGAAATACCAGTATTTTCAGTACGTACACCTGATAACTTTCCAAAAAAGCTTTGGAACACCGATCTTATGATAGCACATCAACCACATCTAGATCTCGAGAAAGTAGCAGTGCCAACATTGTTCATAATGTTGCCATGCATGCGTCAGGAGTCGGATTTACCAGGCGGCATCAAGCTCTGGTGCACTTATGAAAGCCGTTGGATGAAAAGGGAAGCGTCAGCGTGGTTTTGATGAGAAAGAAAACAAGCCAAGAGATTGATCAAGAAAAAGTCTGGGCCAGTAATCTTATTGAATTTTAGCTAGCATGTAATTAATCTCACACCATTAAATCATCATTGATAGCTATTTAATGATTACTAATCACAAAAGTTGCTACCCCTTAACATTGCATCAATCATGTCACTGATTTTTTTTCGCTACTGAAAGAAAATTATCCGTCGTTCTACACAGTTCGAAATACAACTCAATGCGCATTACAAAATAAGTCGGATTTCGTATTACGCTTTAAGCACAATTTTGCTACTTCCATCTTTAACCAACAATATATATTTTACAGAGAGGTTTAAGTTACTTCAAAATAGCAAGCGTTGATATTCCATGCATTCAGCAGTTTTAATTTCGTGCACGTGCACGGGCGCCCGCGCGGAGGTTAACAAAAATACTCTATGCAACTAATTGTGATGATTACGGTTACGGATAAGGCTAAAAACACTTATTCTTTCACCTAAGAATAATTAGGACACTTATTAAGAAAGTAATAAAAAAATAGAATAATACTATACATTCAAATTTTTTTGTTAACCAAATTTAACTAAATTAGTCTAATAAAATAAAAATTAATTATAACTAACATTATTTTAAATTTTATTGTTTAACTTAGTTAAATTTAATTCATAAAAAAAAACTTGAATTTATAGTATTATTTTAAAAATTATCATTCAAAATCTAAAAATTTTATAAATATATTATATTTGTTAAGAAATTAGAAAATACATATTTGATTGCATATTCATTTGTTACTTGTGGCAAGAGCACTTGTACTTACTGTGAAATTTATTATTTTCCGAAGAAATAAAAATAAAAACCTAATAAACTCGTCAAAAAGTTGGTGCAAAAAGAAAAAAACGAAGAATAATTTAAACTAACATTCAAATCCATTCAATCATGCTGAAATTGCAATGGGAATTTTTGTTATATTATATTATACTTGTACATAATAGAGAGTGCAAATGTCATATGTCAGCATTCAACCATTCAAAGTTACGCATACAACTTCCAATTATAGAGAAAACAATAAAGCATCAATCATCCAAGGTTACGGCTATGCCATGTCTAAAATATTCGGTTAAGAAATATCCAGATGAACAATACTCGCACCAATCTAAAAAAAGATGTAATCTGTTCTCTCCAAGCAGGAGGAGCAACACAAAATTACTCCATGGTCCTGCAGTAATCAACCTGTTCTCATGATTATGTGAACTCCACTATCAGTATCCACTATGTCGCTTATCTCACCAACTTTCAGAGCGTAAGTTGCTTCTTCAAAAGGCTTCTGCATCTGGCCACGGCCAAAAGGACCTGCTTCCAAGAAATCAATTGATTCTCTCAGATTTGCAAAATTAGATACAAATGCAAATATTGACAGAAGGATCCAAGTCTAAAACATGGAAATAGAAGATGGTCAGGGATGGGGATATCAGATATGTAATCATGAAAAATTGAAAACAGGTAACAATAACTACCGCATAATACATACTTGACAAATTTACGCAATTTAAAGATCATTCAACCACAGGCTTTGTAAATTGAATTCTAGCAATATATGTTTTATCGACAGTTAGTCATAATTAACAGTCAAAGAACTACTGCACTGTTGTCATATATAAACTCTTTTAGTCTGTGTTCTGTACAATGACAAGAAATCATATCATAATCACACTTTGTAGAGATTAGAGAACACTAACAGCTTAGCTTTGTTCCATTAGGGGGGTTCGATATTCCCCATGTAGAGAGAAGATAGAACATATTACTTTGACAGGTGAAAATCAGACTGATTTTATTCTAAATTCAACACAAGTAAAAGAGTTTAAAAAAGAATTCTCCATTTATGGAAGTCTGCTGGAGAGAGACACAAAGGTGAGCTTCTGTATGCGTGTAGGTGTGAACGAAAAACTTTAGAAGTTTAAGTCTGAGGTTCCGTTAAAACATCAACAATCAAACAAGCAAACCATGCCTCTTGCACAGTACTTCAAATTAGTTACAATCAGCTACGAAATTCAAAATAGTTAGACCAATGGCATGACATTTTGAGCTGACTTTGTTTCTCAGTAGTAACCACTAACCACACATGGCAAAAAATTCATACAATGGAATGCCAGAGCCCGCTGTATACAAGAGTAATCGAAATAAAACGCTCAAGATCAGAAGAGATTCAATTCTCACAGGGGAAGGCTTCGGGTACCACTGGATACTAAAGTCCCCGCAAATCAAGAGCAAGTATTAAGACAAAAATTAAGGGAGCAAAATAGGAGCATCCACGGTTCATAGAACCTTAGATAAGGTAAAAAAAAGCTAAGACTAGACAACTCCCCCCCTCCCCCCCTC
This sequence comes from Arachis hypogaea, assembly GCF_003086295.3. Taxonomy (NCBI): domain Eukaryota; kingdom Viridiplantae; phylum Streptophyta; class Magnoliopsida; order Fabales; family Fabaceae; genus Arachis; species Arachis hypogaea. Next base: position 12,837,091 of record NC_092050.1, read on the forward strand.
CACGGTTCTACCATTTAGCGTCTTCGGCGTGTGGAATTTCCTATCTCTTATGTAATTTTCCAACCTTCACTATGAATGGTAACATATTTATTGAGACTAATGCGACTTGTGTCAGTTACCAAAAATGACTCGACCACTAACTCAGTCCCGCGGGACATTTCTAACACAAGGCCGAAGATGGAATCGAAGAATATTTGCAACCACTCTCGAACCATCACATGGATTCCAACCCAACTGCCCATGATATAGTAAGAACGGAATGGAAGGGGGCAAAAACATGAACGATTCTATACGCAGACGTGAAAGCTCTATTGATATAAGCATACATTCTAGCCTATATCTTTATTTTGAGAGGAACGATTCCATCGTCTGAGACCACACATTCCTATGGTATCCAATTATTCATCCATCTTAGAGCTAATCCCTAATATGATTACAAATAACAAATTGCAGAGTGAACAACGACAATTTATAATGATACCTAATTACTCAAGCAAGATCTAAACATAATAGAAAATGTTAACAACGCTTTTCATTTCCTCTACTAAATAAATAGATATTTTCCCGGTTAAATTTGGAATTATACGAAGAAGAGAGGGACTGACCGAGATCTCCGCCGCGCTTGGCAGAGCTGCAATCGGAGAAGCGAGAGGCGATGTCCTCAAACTTGGCTTTGCCAGAAACGATGTCGTCACGGAAGGCCTTTAGCTGAGAGACGGCGCTGTCTCTGGTGGTGTTTTTGATGACCTGGCCTTCTGGATCCTTCCACGACGCCTTGCGCCTCGAACCTTGGTGCTTCACCAGTATGTGCGATGCCCTAACCTCACCTCCATCACCACCGTGCCTGTTGCTAGACGACGACATCTTCTTCGTCTTCTTCAGATGCTGCTTATGCTTCTCCTTCTGCTCCGCCGGCACCACCGGAGACTTCTTCCTCTTCCGATCGGACTCTATCTTCGCCGGAATTCCAGAGAGAGTGAGAAGAGATGTGTGAGTGAGAGGGCTCCGATTCAGAATCGCGAGTGCGGAAGCTTCAGCTATTTATAGAGTGGTTGGTTCGGGCTTCACGAAAAGGAAAGTAGTGAGGAAGAGATAATGTGTTCCCCAATCGAACATGCCTGTTCATTGTGAGCATCTGTGACGTTCGTTACAACTCCATCGTGCGGTCCACATCTATTGATCCAATGGATTTAGGGATTTTTAACTTTTTTACCAAAATATGTCTGCCTCTAAACTCTTCAAAGTATTAAGATAGCAAGAATGTTATTTACCCCCTAAAATTAATCACTAAAATCAATCATTAATATTTATATATAAGTATTTGTAAGTCACTAAAATATATATATATATATATAAATAAATATTTGTATATATTTTTAGTATGTATTTTATATTTTAATATATATTTAATAAAATTTTATTTTAATATATTGATAGTGTGAATGATCATTAAAAAAAATAAATAAATATAATTGTACAATTTTATAAAATGTTTTATACTGTATTTTTATGTATTTTATACTTTTTTTGTGAAATCATTTTTAATTTAAAGCAAGTAAGTTGAATTTTTAATAATGATATTATTATTTTAATTTTTGATAATGTCATTTCACGCATTATTTTTTTGTATTAGATATTTTTATAAATTATAAAAATAATAATATTATTATGAAAATATGAATGGCAATGTTAATTTTCTATTGTTGTTAGTTTGATTAGAAGAAAAAAAAATAATTTTTGAAAAATAATAATTTACATTTTACTAAAAAAAAAAGAATGAAAATACATTTTTGAATAAAATACATAACACTCTAAAAAATAAATTCACCATGTTTTGAATATTTAAGAGATTAAGGAAAAAGATTAGCCATATTAAAGATAATTTCATTTAGTATTATTGTGCAAATATATTATAAATATTGTCGATTTACGAGTTAATATTCAATTTGACAACTAAAATTTGAGGTTGAATTCGAATTGATCCCTAAAATTATAATTAACTCAATTAAATTTTAAAATGTACAATAATAACTTGCATTAGTCTTTGAACTAATTCTAATAAGTAATGATATATTGATTTTGTACATTAATTTGTTAAGATTTGGACTCCTCTCTTAGGTTTCACGTGATTGAGATCTACTTGACCTCTTATAAATTTGACGGACTCCCAACATTTTCAAGAAGATGATAATAACAAGTTCAATTTGAAAATTTTGGAACTCTGGAGCAACTTCTAAAAACTCTAATAGGTCTCGATCACATGGAACCTGAGTGAAAAATCCAAATGCCAACAAGTTAATGTATCAAATTAATACGTCGTTAACAAAAATCAGTTCAAAGACTAATACAAATTACAACTACAAATTTTAGGAGTCAAATTAAGTATTAACTCCTCGATTTACATAACTAAATCAATTCCCCACACTTGGTACGGTTTACTTTCCAGGTTTAGTACGAAAAACATGAATTTGGATTCTCTAAATTTTTTATTTTTATTGTAGAGGGTAAAGTGTGATTTTTCACTCTTGAATTGTTTTTTTCTCATATTTTCCTCTTGATCCTACTTATGAAATAAAAGATAAAAAATCACACTTTATTCTTTAAAGTGAAATTCAAAATTTAGAGGATCTAAATCCCGAAAAATATAGAGTGAGCAGTAAGAGATTTCAATATGTTGATTTTTTTAATAAATAAAAAAAAATGTAGATTGAAGAATATTCACTAATTCGGTTATTGGTTCTTAGTTGCTCAATATTTTTTATTCAAAACCTTTTGTACGAGTTCTGCAGCACACTTGCAACAATTAAACACCAATGGTCTTTATCATTAACAATTGATTACATGGAAGGATGACTTACAGGTGAGTAGGTGACAATGGAAAGGATAAAATTTAGATTAATTCTAACTCTATTTACAAGTTGAAATTTCTATACAAATTCAACTCAGTAAATTCAACTTTATTTATACTAGTTTTTAGGAGTGTCTATGGATCGGATCGTATCCGCAGATTCGCGGTAAATATCCGCATCCGATCCGAAAATTGTGGATACGATCCGATCCGCAAATTGATCGGATCTTATCGGCACCCTTTGCGGATCGGATCGCGGATATCGGCTCTACATCCGCATATCCGATCTGCGGATCCGCGTATCCGATCCACGGATCCGCACTATAATAATTAAAAAATAAATAAATATATATATGTTTGGTATTATATTTACTTGGTTGTATGTTTTAGTTAGTAATTATTATTCATATATTATATTATTTTATTTTTGTTATTTAGAGAGAGTTTGATTAAAAATATTTTAGGAATAAATAAGTTTAAAAGTATAAAAGAAATATTTTTATCGAATTCTTTTACATAGAAATATGATTAAAAATAAAAGGTTTAATTATGCGGATATATCCGATATCCGATCCGCAAATGTAATAAATTATCCGATATACCCTACTAATTTTTAAGCTGGGGATCACCAAAAAAATAAATTATCTATCAATAACTAAAGATCTTTTGTAAATAAATTATCTATTAATAACTAAAGATCTTTTGTATTTAGTAAAAAGCCTTTAATTTAACATATTTTGACACCCCTAACTAGACTACCACAAACTATGGGGCATCCCCTTTTTTTCGCAGATGCTAGAGACGAGAAAACCAATTTAATGTGTTTGATTATTTTTTCTGGAAGCAAAAGAGTCAAGTGAGAACAAATTTCTTCTCCAGACCGACTACAATTCCTATCATATTGGGTAGCCTTTTCATTTTAATCCCGACTGATATGTTCCTAAACACAATAATTGCATTTAATAAGGGTAAAACTCCGAATATCCCTAAACTTTAAGCAAGTCCATGACATAATATACATGCTTGTACAATCTCTAACATATCAAGTAAGCAAAGCAGCCAACAATTTAACATGTAGATATCAAGTGACATGTAATTTAAGATTTAACATCTAACTGAAATCGCATAGTAAAAACAATAAACACGAATGAATATCTCTCAAACAAAAATAAAATAATGTCAATTAAAAGCTTCATATTTATGGGGGAAATGGTTCTCAAAATAGCACCCAAACAGTTTAACATAAACTATGAAAGAAACAAAATTTGGAAAGTTGCAATCAAAGAAAGTCCTAAAATTGTCTTCAAGTAGTCTTATCAGCCTTAGCAGCAGTTGCGGCAGCTTGACCCCTAAGACGACCGGTCCTCCTTGCAGCAATGAGACCAACCTTTTGGCCGGGCGGAGCATCACGCCTAACAGTACTGGCATGACCAATGTGTTGATGGTTACCTCCTCCGTGGGGATGCTCAACTGGATTCATAGCAACACCACGAACCTTGGGCCAGCAGTTCCTCTTGACCCTGAATTTGTGGTAAGCATTACCAGCCTTGAGGAGTGGCTTCTCAGTTCTTCCACCACCCGCAACTTGTCCAATCATGGCCCTGCATCCACTTGGCACAATCTTCTTTGAACCAGATGGGAGCTTGATCCTACAAACAAAAATGAAAAACACATATAACCACTTCTAATGGACCATGATTTAACTCAGCCTCCAATTAACAAGTCGATTAATGCTACAACTCAAATACACCAAAATCCATTTCTACCTTTCAAATAACTATACTAAAATGCATAGGTAACACAACAAATAAATATGTTAGCATCATCAGGGTTTAACTTAGAATTTTAACATTTGTACAAGCATTTCCAAACAATCACTGGTTTTGAGATATAGCTAAAAAAAAGCTATAAAATGATATTATAGTTAATACCTAGAACCAGAAAAATAACGTAAAATCCCAATTATATATCGAATGGTGGTTGAGAACAAATACCTAGAAGTGTCATTATCGGGGTTGTGGCTGATAACAATGGCGTAATCACCAGATGCCCTAGCAAAGACACCGCGGTCACCAACGTGGTGCTCGACGTTGCAAATGACAGCTCCTTCAGGGATGGATCTGAGTGGCAAAACATTTCCGACCACGAGTGTGGCCTTCTTCCCGCAGTAGATGAACTGGCCGGTGTAGATACCTTCAGCAGCAACGAACAGCTCCGTCTGCTTCTTGTACCTGAATGGGTGGCGGAAAGTGACCTTGGCGAGTGGGGCACCGCGGCCGGGGTCGTGGATGATGTCGGTCACCACACCCTTGAGGTAACCGTTGCGCTCGCCGAAGTCGAGGCTGCGGAACCTGGCGGCGCCCTTGCGGTGATGGGTGTGAGACTTGAAGACAGACCCAGCACCCTTACGCTGTGCGCGGATGACTCTACCCATGACGGAGAATCTCTCTCTCCTCCTCTCTGTATCTGCGGCTAAGGAAGATCGAAGGTGAATTAGGGTTTCTTGTGTGGTTTTTATATAGTACTTTTGCCATTAACTATAAAGTCCAAAATTGTTAAATGGGTTGGTGTAGCCTAATAGTTTTATTGAAATGCTATTGGGCTAGACTCTTAAGCCCAAAAATTTTGAGTAAGCCTAATCATATGTGTATTTTGTGAGTAAGCCCAAAAATTTTGTGAGTCAGCGATGCAATAATGAACTACATAATTGGGCAGTACGCTTTTGCAGAGAATAGAATATCTGTTGTTGTTGGAGAAAATAGTTAAAACATTATTTTTCGCTCCTCATTAAATTTGTTTGTTTTTGTTTGCTTTTGGTCCTGCCATTGATTTGTTTTAGGTTTTCAACTTACTTTGCATGTATGGGCCATACAACAGCCAGCTACAAGGACGGGGAATTGGGATCATACATGTAATGTTCCAGTTCCAATTCCAATTCCAATTCCACTGTTTCAAGCCGCATAAACGACACCAATGAACGAAGGAAAAGAAACAAAACGACAAAGTGAAATAAGGGGAAAAAATAAAAACAAAAGAATATTTTGTACCATTGAAATACGAAATTGCTTTGTTTGTAATGTAGTGGAGCTTTTTGTTTGTAATATAGTGGAGCTTTGTTGTTTAGTTAAAGTTTTGAAAATTTGTTTTTGTAGTGAGGTGGAGCCGCAGGAGCGTTTCAAACAGGGACCGCTTCACGCTCCTCTTCTCTTTTTCACACTTTGAAGAAGCAAAAACCAGCCAGCCATTAAAATCCGACCCCCCTCCATAACATTACTCAAGCTACACTCTCTCTTCTACTCTATTAAATTCTTCCGTAGTAAGTCCTACTATTACATTCTTATTCTCTATTCATTTCTCCTTGCCATGTTTTCAATAAGTTGGAACGAAATTTTATTTTATGAAATTTTTATATTACAAGATTTTTGAGTAATTTTTATATCATTTGAAGCATCAGTTTGGTTATCTCTCATGTGATCTAACCATAGAATCAGTCGCTGATACATTTATCACATGCATTTATCAAATTAGGTCTTTCTTCTTTTTTTTTTTTCTAATGGGAATTGCCATGACCATTATGGCATTCTGCCATTCTACTGTGACCTCGTTGACGTCAACTATGAAAAAATGGTTAGATAAATTTAGTTATTGTAAAAGATTTATAATCTGTAGTAGTGACAAGAATTTATATTATAAAGTGTAACTATTGCTACTTTCTTTGGTTTGATTAGATTTTATGATAGTAAAATGTGAAATAGGTAATGACTTAAGTTCATTCATGCATACAATATGCGTTAGCACTCAATTTGAGCATGTTGTGAGTCAGGTTGGAAATCTGAGATGGACCGGCGGGGCTGGCTCTGGAAGAAAAAATCATCTGACAAATCCAAAATTGCTGAGAAGCCAGGTTCTGAAGCAGAACCTGTTAGTTTTACATTGTCTTCTGTGGCAAATCTTGAAGATGAGGTCATTCACTTTTATTTCATAAGTAGACAGTAGCTAAATGGCTTATCATCCATAATATGAACATGTTTTTACAGTGTTTGTCCCCTTTTTTTTTAAAGCAGGACAGTGGCAAGAATAAGAACTATGTTCAAATATCAATGGAGTCATACACACATATGTGTGCATTGGAGGATCAAGTAAAGGCTTTGGAAGACAAGCTAACAACAGCTTATTCAGAATTAAATAGCAAAGATAATTTAGTTAAACAGCATGCAACAGTTGCCGAGGAAGCGGTCTCAGGTAATAATTTTTAATAAATATAAAATTTTCAGCTTTAGCGGTTGAAACGACTAAAAACCATTCATTTTATAATAAAAAGGATTTATTCAACATTCTATGCATTTTAGGGTGGGAAAAAGCTGATGCTGAAGTAGCTTCATTAAGATGTCAACTTGAATCTGTCACTATCTCAAAGCTTGCTGTTGAGGATAGAGCATCTCACTTGGATGGTGCTCTAAAAGAATGCATGAAGCAGATAAGAACTGTTAAGGAAGATAGTGAGCAGAAACTGCAAGACTTGATCCTTATGAAATCCCAGCAGTGGGAAAAAGTTAAGTCAGAGTTTGAAGTGAAAATAGATAAATTGGAGCAAGGACTTCGTTGTGAGGCTAGTGAAAATGCTGCTCTTCTTAGATCCCTGCAAGACAGTTCGAATAAAATAGCGAGACTGAAAGAAGAAAAATCTGAAGCTGAGGCTGAAGTAGAGTTTCTAAAGAAGAATGTTCAGTCATGTGAAAAGGAAATAGCTTCACTGAAGTATGAGTTACATGTGATTTCCAAGGAGCTGGATATCCGAAACGAAGAGAAGAATATGATTATGAGATCAGCAGAAGTGGCAAGCAGAAAACATGCAGAGGATGTTAGGAACATTGCCAAGATAGAAACTGAATGCCAAAGACTCCGTGGTCTGCTGCGAAGGAAGTTACCTGGACTGGCCGCATTGGCTCAAATGAAGCTAGAAGTGGGGATTCCGCAACAAGTTATCAGCACACCCTACCATAGGAAAACTTGTTTAAAAGCTGATGGCATGCAAGAATCTGAGTTTCTTGCCAAAAAGTTGGAGGCATTGGAAGAAGAAACAAAGACATTGAAAGAAGCTTTGGCCACAAGTAATGCTGAATTGCAGGCTTCAAGAAACTTGTATGCCAAAACAGTTGGCAGACTAAAGACCTTAGAAGCAGAGATACAGTTTTTTCACTTAGAAAACGTTGCTGAAAAATCAAATTTGGCAATCAATTTTGGAAACTCATCAAATAGAATTTCCAACAAAATACCAAGCCTCGCTTCTATCTCTGATGACGGCCATGAGGAGCCAGAAAGTCCTGTTGAGTCAAGTGCAGCCTCAACTTGTGACCTTTCTGAAATCAAGAGAGTTACAAGTGTTGGTAAATTTGAGAAAGAAAAGAGTGAAACTATCATAGAACTGATGAATGACTTTCTGGAAGTGGAGAAAATGGCATGTTTATCGGACAATAGCAATGTAGCTCTTGGCATTACTAGCAAAGTTAGTGACTCTGATGGAACAGATAAACAATCAGATAAAGCTTCTAAAGTTGAAGAGACTGATTATATTCCAGAGAAAAATGACAAGGCATCCAAACATGCTGAACACATGCAAGATCTGAAGGAAACAAAGCTGATGTTCCAGGAAAAGGAGCAGCTTCTTGCTGAACTGAAAGAACAATTGGCTTCATCTCATAAATCATACAACTTGGCTGAGATTCAGCTGAAGTGTATGACAGAATCCTATAAGTCACTTCAAATGCATGCAGAATATTTAGAAGCTCAAAATAAGATTCTGCAAGAAAATATAGAGGAGCTAAAGAATGACCTTGTGGAGCAAAAGAAATGTCATGATGATGCCTTGGTGAGGCACAGAGCCATTGAAGAGAAAATGCAAAGGTTAATTCTGATCCCTTGAACCTTAATCCAGTAAAAAATTACATGCAATCTAATAAATAATGTAATACAGTAATTCCCCTGTAAGTTTAGCATGTAGTTTCTATTGTGTGTAAACTATCTTGAGTTGAACTTCCATCGTCTTTTTCACATGAAGGGACAAGTGCTTAGTTTGTGGATCCAATTTGGGAGCAGATAATGGCATGACTACTGGGAAGGTATGTACATGTCAAAGTACCTGCAGTCAAAGTCAATATTGCATTCTTTTCTATATCAATAAATAGTAGTACTCATACTCTCCTAACTTGAAGTTTGATTGCAACTTGCAGCACATTTTTGAAATATTATGATTGATTTGCTTTTTATCTCAAATATTCACATTACTCAACATTAAACACTGTGGACATGACGTGTCCTTATTCTCAGAAACACCATTGCTTTGATGCTACCAATTCCTTTGAATTTATCTTTGATATGTTCATGGCATCAGGATATGGAGCTAGCAGCAGCAGAGAAAAAGCTGGCAGAATGTCAAGAGACTTTGTATACTCTTGGTAGGCACCTGCAAGCTCTGTGTCCTCATATTGAGATACCTATATCTCATCTCGGTAAAAGGCTTCAAACGAATGACATGTTGGTTAAACCAAGTCATGGCTGGTCGAATTCTAATGTGTCCAGTAACTCGAATGAAATTGAACAGGCTGAGGCATCTAGATGTAGTGTTCCTTCCGAGATTCAAGAAGTGAATGTCGAGTTTTCATCGCCTAACTGTCGATCCACACCGTGTCTTTCAGACACTGAAGGCTGCTTTTCTGTGAACTCTTCAATAGGGTCAAGCAAGCCCGGTTATATGCTTACCGAATCGAATTCCTCTTGTTCTGCCTCTGCTACAGGGAAGCATGCACATGGATTCAGACATTTCTCTTCTTTAAAAGGGAAGAATGCTCACTAGCATTGTTTGTTACTTCCTAAATCCTAGGTATTAATCAGAGGGAGCTCCCCGATGATGTTGTATATAGTAAAAGGTTTTGGAGATTGATGTTTCTGTTTTTAGTTCAATTATATTTGAATTTAGATAAAGTTTAATTTTCACTCTAGCACTTATATTTCTTGAACCACTTCAGTGTTTTAAGCTAAGGCAAGTCCTCATATTTGGATTAATATTGAAAGTTACTAGCAATATATAGGTATAAATAATTTATGTTGTGATAAAATTAAATTGAATGCCCATTAATATGGGCGGTTGATTTTTATTTCCAATATTGAATGAAGTTGAAAAGCAAACTTCATATGCCTATATATAGAGAAGCAATCTTAGAAATGTTACGACACAGCAATAAAAACATTTCATTCTCTCTCTTTTACTATAATATTCTTCTCTTTACACACTGCTAATAAATTCTCTCTCTCTTTATCTTTTGTTTAAACTATAATATTTATAATATTAGTAAATAGATAAATTATTTATATTATAGTGATATAAGAGCATATTTATATTTCTCTATTGTATATTCTTTATTTATTTTCACAACACGTTATCAGCACAAGATTCTGATCAAATTTTTAAGAAGACGCAGGTAACAAATTTTCATTATGTCGAAACTCTCTCATCTTGAATTCAATGTTCTTGATATATTTGGAAATAATTATTTATCATGGATACTAGATGCTGAAATTCATCTTGATTCAATGGATCTTGGAGATACCATTAAAGCTGAAAATAATGCATCCCAAAAGGATAAAGCCAAAGCCATGATTTTTCTTCGTCGTCATCTTGACGAAGGATTGAAAAATGAATATCTCACATTAAAAGATCTTGCAGATCTTTGGAAAGACCTTGAAGAAAGGTATAATCATCAAAAAACGGTGATACTTCTTCAAGTTCGATATGAGTGGACGCACTTGCGTTTACAGGATTTTAAATCCATAAATGAATATAATTCTGCAATGTTTTGAATCACCTCACGAATGAAATTATGTGGAGAAAAGATAACTGACAATGATATGTTGGAGAAAACTTTCTCGACCTTCCATGCCAGGAATGTGCTCCTGCAGCAGCAATATCGAGAAAAAGGGTTTAAAAAATATTCTGAATTAATTTCTTGCCTTCTTGTTTTGCTGAACGCAACAATGAGTTGCTCTTAAAAAATCATGAAGCGCACCCAGCTGGCGCTGCCCCATTTCCTGAAGTAAATGCGGCAAATTACCCCAGAAGAGGTAAATGGCAAGGTTTTAATAACAAAAAAAATTATAGAAGGAAAATGAATTATATTCAAAAGAGAAGATCTCACGAAAGAAATATTAGGCAGAATAAATCAACAGAGGATAAGTATTTTTGTTGTGGTGGAAAGGGCCATTGGTCACGTACCTGTCGTACCCCAAGGCACCTAGTCGATCTTTACCAAGCATCTTTGAAAAAGGATGACAAAGGAAAGGAAACAAATTTTGTTTCGAATGATGCTGAAAATTCCACCACTCATTATGATGTATCTGATTTCTTTAAGGATCTTGAAGGAAATATTGGTCATTTGATCAATGATGGAATAGTTTAAAATGTGGAATTGTTATGTATCCATGTAAATAAATAATGTAAATAACTTATTGTTAAGTTTTATTTTTTATGTATTTAAGTTTCAAATGTGATGTATATAAATAATGAAATATTAATGTTCATGAATTTAAAATCATTAAATGAGTCAAATTTTAAAATAAAATTTCAGTATATGACATTATTTTTATGTACAGTATTTTTTAGAAAAATAATTCCAATCAAGTATTCAATTTAACTGTGCATACTACTCATTTTATTATTATTATTTGTCTTTGAAGAAAATGGCAAGGATATATAATGAAGATGTATGCCTTGCGAATAGTGCAAGTTCGCACACCATTCTCAAAAATGATATATATTTTACCCATCTTGTGCCAAAAGAGGAATATGCTAATACTATTATTGGCTCAGGCAATGTGATAGAAGGCTCCAGAAGAGCTATAATTTTGTTTCATGGAGGAACAAAATTTATAATAAATAATGTATTATTATCTACCAAGTCCCTGAGGAACTTGTTGAGTTTCAAAAATATTTGCCGAAATGGATATCATGTTGAGACAATGAATGAGGGAAATCATGAGTATTTATGTATCACAACTCATGATTCAAATAAGAAAGTTATATTAGAAAAATTACCCTCACTTTCATCTGGGCTATATTACACCAAGATTAGTGCAATTGAATCACACGCCATTGTAAACCAAAAGTTTACTAGCCCAAATGAATTCATAACTTGGCATGATAGATTGGGTCATCCAGGAACAACCATGATGAGGAGAATTATTAAAAACTCTCATGGACATTCACTAAAGAACCAGAAGATTCTTAAAACTAGTGAATTTTGTTGTGTTGCATGTTCTCAACGGAAGTTAATTTTAAGGCCATCACTAGTAAAGATTGGATTTGAGTCCCCTGAATTCCTAGAAAGGATTCAAGGTGATATATGTGGACCTATTCATCTACCATGTGGATCTTTTAGATATTTTATGGTCCTAATCAAGGTTTTGAAAACCGGACCGGACCGGCCGGTCTGACCGGTCTAACCGTGAACCGGCAACAATCACGGTTCGGTTAGTATCTAAAAACCGCTAATTTAAAAACCGTTAATAAACTGCTGAACCAGCCGGGAACCGGACGGTCGGACCGAACCAAGGCCCGGCCGGTTTTCACTTTCCAACAAAAAAAAAAAAATAAATAAAAGACGCCTCCCTGACCTTGACTCTCTCTCTGTCTCTCTCACTCACCGAATCTGCTTCCTTCTCTCAACAAAACCTAGCCTCCAATGCCACTTTCTTCTTCAAGCTGTGTCACCGCCACCGCACTACCGCCGCCGTCCGCACTGCACCCATGGTCGTCGAAACGCGTCTGCTCGCCTCGCTTTCCCGTCAGTTTTGAGCTTTCGCGTCTGTTCTGAGCTTCCGCCACCTCTGTATCGCCGTGCTTCCGCCGCGGTGCTCCCTCTTCGTCACTTGGTCGAGCTTGCCTCAAGCCCTTTTTTTTGCTCCAGCCTGCTGTTATCACCATGCTTCGGCCTCTGTTTTGGCTGAGCTTACGCCAGTGCTCAGCCCTGATCTGAGCTCCCTCTCCCTCATCTGAAATGCTGAATCTCTGTTGTTCATGGTTTTTTTTAAGTAATTTCTTGCTTATCTGTTTTGAGTTTTCTTAGGTTTCTTGCTTATCTGTTTTAGTTTTCTTAGGTTTTTTTCTTAGTAATGATTTTCTTAGGTTTTTCTGTGGTGAGCAATTTAGATTATTTTATTTTACAGTAATTATGGAACTGTTTCTGTTGTTCAGATGTATTTTTTTATTTAATTATTCAGTGTTGTATTTATTGTTATTGATGATTGTTGCTGTTTGTTCTTGATGGTTTTGATTGGTGATGTTTGTTCACTGCTATATTTATTCTTATTGTTCTTGATTGTTGCTATTTTTTTTCTTGTGCTATTTGTTTTCTGAGTTGCTATTTTCATGTTTTTGCTATTTTTCATGTTATTTTTTAATGACTATTTGGTTTCTGGTATCTCTGAAGATGTTGATTGCTAGCATCCTGAAATCTTGAAGCAAGAAGTAATGTTTCCAAAACCTGATAGTTATGAGCCAACCATAGAAGGAGCTTTACCAACAAATAATATCTGTTCAATTTTTATTAATGGAACCTGCAGACTTGAGTCTATGGATATCTCTGATTTAGCAGAAATCATATCTTTTCTTTTCACATACCAGAACTCTATTGGAAACAACAATAATCATATTGTACCCTTAAAAATTGCTATTACAATCTGTTGACTGCTTACATGAAGTATCTGTCTCTGGTTGCACATTTACTTTGTGCTTGAGTCTTGTTCAAAATACCTCGTGTTCAAGAAATGAGTTCAAACAATTGGTAGCTCAGATGCTAATGGTCATATCTGACTTGTTGCGAGAAAACAATGTTTATTTAATTTAGTGTCATCACTGCCCTGCTAATGCTAATGCTAATGCTTGGTTACTGAATGTTCTGTTTTGAACTTTTGATATGTTGTATAATGTACTGATTTTGTTGTTTTTAATGTTTAATTTAGTGTCATCACTTCCTTGCTAATGGTCTGGTTAATTTAGTGTCATCACTGCCTTGTTAATGCTAATGCTTGGTTACTGAATGCTCTGTTTTGAACCTTTGATATGTTGTATAATGTACTGATTTTGCTGTTTTTAGTGTTTCATTTAGTGTCATCACTTATCACTGCCTTGGTAATGTTCTGTTTAATTTAGTGTCATCACTTCCTTGCTAATGCTAATGCTTGGTTACCGAATACTCTGTTTTGAACTTTTAATATGTAGTATAATGTACTGATTTTGCTGTTTTTAGTTTTTAGTTTAGTGTCATCACTGCCTTGCTGAATGATGTTGTTAATGTACTGGTGTTACTGTTTGAGTGTTTTGATAATGTACTGGTATTGCTGTTTTAGTGTTTTGATAATGTACTGGTGTTGCTGTTTTAGTGCTTGCTGAATGATGTTGTTAATGTACTGGTGTTGCTGTTTTAGTGTTTTGATAATGTACTGGTGTTGCTGTTTTAGTGTTTTATAATGTGTTGCTATTTCATTGTTGCTGTTTGATAATATACTGGTGTTACTGTTTTAGGGTTGCTGATGTACTTTTTGATCTTTTAAGATTTATATTAGACTATAATTATATTTTAGGGTGTTTAATTATAATTTATTTATTATTTTATTTTAAAACGGTTTTTCTGGTTGAACCATCGGTTAGACCGGTTGGATCAATGAACCAGTGAACCAGTGACTAGAGCGGTTCGATGACCGGTCCGGTTCTCAGAACCTTGGTCCTAATAGACGCATCTTCGAGATGGTCACACGTGTGCTTATTATCTTCTCGCAACCTGGCGTTTGCGAGATTACTGGCTCAAATTATTCGATTAAAAGCACAATTTTTAGAAAATCCAATCAAAGTAATTCGTCTTGATAATGCTGGTGAATTTACTTCCTAAGCTTTTGATGCATATTGTATGGCTAATGGAATAAGTGTTGAACATCCAATAGCTTATGTTCACACACAAAATGGGTTAGCAGAATCACTTATTAAACGCCTCCAGTTAATTGCTAGACCCTTACTTATGAGAACAAATCTCCCAACCTCAGTTTGGGGGCATGCTATTTTACATGCCGCAACACTTATTTATTTGAGGCCAACGAGTTACCATCAATTCTCTCCTATGCAATTAGCTTTTGGCCAGCAGCCAAATGTTTCCCATTTAAGAATATTTAGATGTGCGATATATGTTCTCATTACACCACCTAATCGCACCAAAATGGGACCCCAAAAAAAATTAATGATATATGTTGGATATGATTCTTCCTCTATAGTGAGGTATCTTGAGATACAAACTGGAGATGTATTTAAAGCCCGATTTGCGGATTGTCATTTTGATAAATCAAAGTTTCCAACATTAGGGGGAGAGAATAAGCTTCCTGAAAAGGAACTTAGTTGGAATGCATCATCATTGATGCATTTAGATCCTCGATCAGGACAATGTGAATTAGAAGTTCAA
This sequence comes from Arachis hypogaea, assembly GCF_003086295.3. Taxonomy (NCBI): domain Eukaryota; kingdom Viridiplantae; phylum Streptophyta; class Magnoliopsida; order Fabales; family Fabaceae; genus Arachis; species Arachis hypogaea. The sequence goes on from NC_092050.1 coordinate 12,852,439, forward strand.
AAGATTATACATTTGCAAAGAATAGCAAATGAATTGCCTGATGCATTTTTCGATACAAAGAGGATAACCAAGTCGTATATACCAGCAGAAAATGCTCCAATTCGAATTGATGTCCCAGTTGAACAAATTGCCACCGAAGCAAATACACGCCAGAAGCGTGGCAGGCCTGTCGGTTCCAAAGACAAAAATCCTCGAAAGTGAAAAGAGGTAAATAATATTCCTGTTGAAAGAGACATAGTAGAGACACTTGCAGCTGTCCAAAATTCTGATATAGTTTTAACGTCAGAAGACGTTCAGGTACCTGAAAATTGTGAAAATGACGAGATCTCGATAAATTATGTCTTTACAGGAGAGAAATGGGACCAAAATAAGACAATTGTTAATGAAATATTTGCATATAATGTGGCATTAAATATCATGCATGAAAGTAAGGATCTTGAGCCAAGATCAGTCGAAGAGTGTCGACAAAGAAATGATTGGCCAAAATGGAAAGAAGCCATGAAGGCTGAATTAGACTCACTTGCAAAACGTGAAGTCTTTGGACCTGTAGTCCATGCACCTACAGATGTAAAACCTGTTGGATACCGATGGGTATTTGTGAGAAAACGAAATGAGAAAAATGAAGTTGTGCACTACAAAGCCCGACTTGTAGCACAAAGTTTTTCACAAAGGTCCGGTATAGATTATGAAGAAACGTATTCCCCTGTAGTGGATGCGATAACATTGCGTTATTTGGTCAGTTTATCTGCATATCATAAACTACATATGCATTTCATGGATGTGGTAACAGCCTACTTATATGGTTCATTAGATCGGGATATCTATATGAAAGCCCCTGAAGGACTAAAGATATCTAAACCATCCAATGAATATTCGCAAGGGTTATACTCAGTCAAATTGCAAATATCTTTATATGGTCTAAATCAATCTGGACGAATGTGGTATAATCGTCTTATTGAGTATCTGACCAAAAACGGATTCAAGAATGATGATATCTGCCCATGTGTTTTCATAAAGAAATCTGCATCTGGGTTCATTATAATTGCTGCGTACGTTGATGATTTAAATATTATTGGAACTCCTGAAGAGATTCCAACAATTATAAAAACTCTAAAAGAAGAGTTTGAGATGAAAGATCTTAGAAAGACTAAATTTTGTCTCGGCCTGCAGATCGAGCATACAAAAAATGAGATCTTTATTCATCAAATAACATACACAGAAAAGATCTTGAAGAGATTTTATATGGATAAGTCACATCCATTAAGTATCCAATGATCGTAAGGTCTTTGGATGTGGAAAAGGATCAATTCCGTCCTAAAGAAGAAAATGAAGATATCCTTGGTCCTGAAGTACCATATCTTAGTGCCATTGAAGCACTAATGTATCTTGCTAATAATATGCGACCTGACATATCATTCACGGTGAATTTACTAGCAAGGTATAGTTCCTCTCCAACTAGAAGACATTGGAGTGGAATCAAGCAAATGTTTCGATATCTTCATGGAATGGTTGATATGGGATTGTTTTATCCCTATGGATCCAAGTCACAACTAGTTGGCTATGCAGATGCCAGATACTTGTCTGATCCACATAAAGGGAGATCTCAAACAGGATACCTGTTCATATATGGTGGTACAGCTATATCATGGAGGTCTACAAAACAGACGATAGCAGCAACCTCTTCTAATCATGCTGAAATACTGGTGATTCATGAAGCTAGTCGCGAGTATTTTTGGCTGAGGAGTATGATTCAATATATTCTGTCATCATGTGGACTGATTGATCATAAGATAGCTCCAACTGTCATGTTTGAAGATAATACAGCATGCATTGCTCAACTTAAGGGTGGATATATCAAAGGTGATAGAACAAAGCATATTTCTCCTAAATTCTTCTTCACTCATGATCTTCAAAATCAAGGGACAATTGATGTCCAACAGATCCGTTCAAGTGACAATCTGACAGATTTATTCACAAAGTCACTCCCAAAATCCTCTTTTGAAAGATTGGTACATGAGATTGGGATGCGCCGATTTCGAGACATCAACTGATGTCGACAAGAGGGGGAGATTGTACTCTTTTTTCCTTGGTCAGGTTTTTTTTCATTGGGTTTTTCTTGATAAGGTTTTTAATGAGGCAGTCTCCAAGGATATTGTACTCTTTTTCCTTCACTAAAGCTTTTTCCCATTGGATTTTTCTTTAGTAAGGTTTTAATGAGGCATAATCTTAAATGGGCATTCAAGGGGGAGTGTTGTGATAAGATTAAATTGAATGCCCATTAATATGGGCGGTTGATTTTTATTTCTAATACTGAATGAAGTTGAAAAGTAAACTTCATATGCGTATATATAGAGAAGCAATCTTAGGAATGTTACCACACAGCAATAAAAACATTCCATTCTCTCTCTTTTACTATAATATTCTTCTCTTTACACACTGCTAATAAATTCTCTCTCTCTCTCTCTTTATCTTTTGTGGTTTTAAACTATAATATTTATAATATTAGTAAATAGATAAACTGATTATATTATAGTGATATAAGAGCATATTTATATTTCTCTATTGTATATTCTTTATTTATTTTCACAACAATTTACTATTTATCGTATAAAGTATAAACAATAATGGAAGCTGATATAAATATAACCAAAGAACAATACTAGAGAATCAAAAGGGTATTAACAAAAAACTAGTCAAATACATTTTGGTGAATCCAAAATCTCTACGAGTTAATATATATGGATGTTTTTTCTGCTAAGTATCAGAATGTTTCTTTTTCATACTAAATGGATGTTCTTTTATATATTTTTCGAATTTTTTTGTATTGCAAATGTAAATGTCTCTATTTCTTTAAGAATTTTATATTTTTTTTAAAATTTTATATATTTAATTATTTTTTGCTAAAATATAACTGAATATTTCTTTTGTTAAGTATTAGGATGTTTTTTTTTTCATATTAAATGAATATTTTTTTTTATATTTCTATAATTGTGTAGTTTGCAGTCTCTTTAATCATCAAAACGGCACCTAATATCCCAAAACGCAG